>NC_051176.1:61376204-61749537 GCF_013339695.2 Rhipicephalus sanguineus
TAATTTTTTGTTTCACGGGCGCTCTTATATATCTTGCTCACAAAAGCGTGCTATCAGAGAGTATAACTGAAGTATCGTTCAGCGATCCCTTTTGGAAGCTACCTGCGCTATTTTATTCTTGTAACGATGGTGCTTTACAAGCGATACTGTGCTACTCTTAGTTAAGCCGGTTAGCTACGCCTGCGACGTAAAGGACACTGGCGCGAGTACTGTTTACTTACGTGCAAATATATGTATTGTGTGCAGCTGAATGCCTCGTGTACAAATAAATTTGGGGACATAAAACACTGAAATGAAAGCACGAAATTCTGGCCAGCTGTTGAGGAGCACCGTGCGATTTATTACCTTTTAAAGACGAAATCTCGAAGGCGCGAATGCCATCAAAAGCACTAAAGCTTAATACTACGTTGAAAGTGGCAAAGCATGCTGATTGCTTGTGCTTGAAAGCACTACCTTGCACTAGATTTTCGTCAAAGGAGACGCTCAAAGGTATGAAGTGCACGCTCACACAAAGCTCGCGCCTTGCCTTCAACCCAGCTGCGTGTCACGCAAATTAGGCTCGCAAAATAAAATAGGTGGGCACCACACTGCAGAATACACGCTGTTAGTGTACTTACTCGCGCATTTTCACTCGGCTCCTAGTTTTTTTGCTTGAATCACGGTTATCCACTCGCGGCGAAGCTGAAAACACCGCACCGGCACTATTTCCGTGGCGCGTCGTAATCGTCGCAGACAACACTAATATCCTCTTGTTGCGCTGCTTGTTTTGGCATCCAAAGACGACGCAGTAGTGCTCAGACGAGCTCTTATACGCTGAAGCGGCGTGAACGGGTACTTTTTCGCACTTTAAAGCCTCAGAACTGCATTTTGCCCTGTTTACTTGGTGCAGCCCGCGCGCGCCTTGGCAGCCCCGGTCAGCCCGGCATCTGGGTGCGAGAGTATCCGTTCGGCTCGCCAGCAGCCTGGGTGCGAGACAGGCGTGCTCTGGTGTATATATGCGTATTCGCGTGGACAGTGCTATTGAACTCATTGCACATGAATATGGGCTGGTATACAAATGAACAAGAAGTAAACACTTAAGTAGTTCAGTCGTGCTACTGCAGTGCGTAGTACACAAAACACAAGCTAAACACGTACAGAGAAAACAACAAAAAACGTCATATAGTGCGTAAGCGCAGACTGTCATCCAGGGCGAGCATCCCTTTCATCGGCAGATTGCGCTTCTCTCACTAGTAATAGTAACGTTCGATGATCTTCGTGCGTCGATTCAACAATGAAGAGCGTATATATTACCAGTAAGCTGCAATCAACGCATTTTATTCGCCGACAATCGGCTCAAACCGCTCACAACGAAGCGCCGCTGTGTGCATTTGTATACGCGCCTCCGACCACCTCTCCACACTAACGCGGCGACGGCGCTGCCACCTGTAGGTCGATCTCGCGGCCAATTGGAATGCGTTGCGTGGTTGCGTTGGTTGCGCGGGTTGCGTGTCTGTTCATGCGCATCTTCGGTGGTGTTGACGCCGGCTCCGTGCACGAAGTGACGCTTGGAGGGCGGAATATTCATGGAGCTGCGGACACGGACAACAGGCGCCAGTTAACGGTGAGTGTACCGCTTTCGTAGGTACTAATTATACAGCTTTAGCTGGGCGTCTGCAGCAGCTCTGCGGAAGTTATCTGTCAGCCATTTCCAACAGCAGCCTGTGTCCGCAGGGCTGTTGCGGATGCCCAAATAAAGCTGTCAGTTAACGAGTTGCCACCGTTATGCGCGTTGCTGTGCAAGCTCCCTTATAGTGAGCGATGCAAACAATTATCAAGGGTCATTTTTTGCTGATCGCACGTTGTGTCTGCACTACTGAATGTGCAAGATGTCGTTTTGAGATGCACTTTAGTCTACTTCATAATAACATTTCCATCGACCTTGAGTGTGCAGCGTGCTTCCGCGCGTGGGAACGTGAAAAAAAAAGCCTGTGTACAGAACGCTCAGACGCACTATATATAATGGGTTTTGTTGGCTTAAAGACGGTAGTTTGAGGTGCAGATATAGTACTGTGCTTCCAGAACGTACGCGGTAGTCATTCAAGTTGGACACGCCTCTCCGGTAAAGTGAAAACGCTCAAGACTTTCGACGGCGCGCGTTGTTGCGGCTGCCGCCGTGCACTCTTTTCCCTCGTTTCTGTTTGCTGTTTTCGTGGTCGGCATACACTGCGATGACGTTGGGCGTTATAACAGAATCCAGTTAGTGTACGTGATTGTGGGAGCTATGTGTGGTAATTCTAGCATATGACATGTCTGATCTTGACGTAGACGGCGCACGCACGCGCTGGGTCTCGTTCGGGCCCTCGTACTCGCATGTGTTTATCTGAGTATATAAGGGGGTTTTATGATTAACGGCATAACTTACGAGAAAAAAATATCGAACTTATCCAACACGGAGGGACCAATTTTGTCACCTGTCATTCTCGAAAGTTTGAGATTTTATAAAAACACAAATATTATTGTTACAAGGGAAATATTTTTTCCCTGAAATTTATGCCTAATGAAGAATAAATTCATACGATTTCAAGTTTGTAGAGCGAAGGCTTTTAAAATGTTTTTAGTTTTTAATAGTTTTTAGTTTTTAAATGTAGTTTTTAAAAATGTTTTTAAAATGTTTTTAATAGTTTTTAAAAATGTAGTTATGTGACATTTTATAAAAGGTTATGTATTCCCCATTTTTTTTCTCAGAAGGCAATGCAAGCAGCGCTTCGAAACTTGACGAGTTGTGGGAATAGGGTGTCTTCAATAAGTGCATAAAATATTGTTGCCGTAGGGCAAATATATATTTTTATATATTGCCTCAAACTTCTCATATCGGCGAAAGTGAACCTTACTGAAATGCGAATATTAAAAAAAACCCCATCTTCGATTTTTCTTAAAATCCCGTAAAGAGACAACCGAAAGCCATCGATAAGTAATACAGAAAAACATGTTGCATTACATTGTTTTTAGCGACAATATTCGCGGTACAAATCGGAGCTTTTCCAGAATGCGCTGAGGTGCTGAGAAATCTAGAAATCGGAACAGAAAAGCGGCAATCAGCTTCAAACGCGAGGTCGAAGACATCGGCCTGTTTGCCCTCCAGAAGCTTTTGCCGAAAGCTGCCCGCCATGCACATGACAACGACCACGTCTGCCAGAACTGCTTCAGACGCCTCAGAGATATGCTGTCTTCATCTGATGGCTCCTCAGCTGAAACAGTTGATGAGTTTTTGCCGGAAGAAGAGGAAGCCAGAAGTCAAGAGCGGTGCGTAAATACGCCTGAAGCATTGCCACATATGCGACTGGAGAAGCTGCATGCGCAAAATAGCAACGTTCATCCAGAGCAAAGCCAACCTAGCAACATTTCCACGGTGACCGTGAAATGCCACCGTAATGTGTGTAACCGCCATTTAGAACCATCAGATCTAAAATGCAATGTGTGTGCCCAGTGGTTCAAGAACTTCATACAAGCCTATGAAGCGTGCTCTTCTTATCAAGAGCGAATGCGTTTGTTGACACTGTTGCCGAGCGAATTGGATCGCCGAAAACTCCAAGCGCTTATACCAAACTTGTCAGCTTACATGATATACAGATCCCGACGCTGGCGCGAAAAACACGGGATATGGTCAGCACCAAATGCGCTCAAAAGGACACGGCTGAACCCAATGGACGTCCAGGCAGCTATGGCCTACTACTCCAAAGATGAGTATGGCTGCTCTCGGCAGAGTCTCAGCAAAAAAGATGTAGTATCTGTTTTGATTGACGGAAAAAAGAAGCATGTTTCGAAAAGGTTTATGTCACGTTCGGTGCGAGAGGCTTACCGTCTCTTTAAAGAAGCTAATAGGAACACGTCTATTGGGCTCTCACAGTTTTATTCTCTGAGGCAAGAAGTGTGTCTTTGTATATACTGTGCTAATGCCACGGGGTGTGTTTCTGCCCTACAAGATGTCACCGATGGTGCCTACACGGCCGACTTCTTGGAAGAACTGTGTCTTTGCAGCTCTCCTACAAGAGATTGTTTTTTAGGCAATTGTGATTATTGTGCTAAGGAGGAGGCTCTGACAGCTACATGTTTGGGAATCCCTGAAGAAATTGAGGTAGCCTATGCAGTATGGGAAAATGGAGACCTAGTAAAAAAAAAAACAGCACAGGCAAGTTCTTTTCTGCGAGAGCTAAGTCTATGGTTTGTCAAGTGGATTACCCCTGATTACATAAGACACATTCAAGAATCAGCAATACGCCAGGTCAAAGAGAACCAAGAAAAGAAATCTTGCATTTTTCACTTTGATTGCGCCGAAAATTGGACAGCCATTTTACCGAATGAGGTACAGTCGCATCACTGGCACAAAAGACAGGTGTCTATATTTACGTGCGTCGTCACAAGCACGCATTCAACCCAAAGTTTTGCCGTCATCAGTGATGACACTTGCCATGATGCTGCACATGCCTGTTTTGCACTACAAATAATCTACAACTACGTTAAGGAACAAGTTAAGCCTGTCACGCATGTTATCTATGTTTCTGATGGCGTCAGCAGTCACTTCAAAAACAAGTACCAGTTGTTCGAGTTGTGTCAGAAAGATCACATATCAACAAAGTGGATTTTTTCGGCCACAGCTAGGGCATGGCAAGAACTCTTGCGACGGTGTTGGTGGCCTAGTAAAGCATCAGGCCACGCTTTACAAACTGAGAGCGGCAAGCTCAGCTGTGATTAAGTCGGCATCTGAAATGGTGGCGCAAATGAGCGCGAAGCTCAAGAATGTCAAGCTGCTCTGTGCAAACGCAGACGAGCTAGAAACCTTCCGCCAGCTTAAGAAGAGCCAGTGGAAATTGTTGCCTCGTGTTCCAGGCATACGTTCTTGGCATGTTTGGCTAAGCACATCTGAAGGCACTGATCGTGGTCGTGTTTTGTTAGTGTCACGTACTGCTAAAGGTGATCTGCAAAAGATGCAGCCCTTTGAGCGCATCTCTTGTTTCACGCATTCATCACCAAAAGAGCAGAGTGTGGGTACTTCAAGCGCATATGTTTTATCTTGCGAGACCCAACATTTACGTTGGAACATTTTCATACATAAGTTTATCTGCAAATATACACAGGTGTTTTGCAACTGAGTTACAGTGTAGAAGATTTCCTCCATTAGAGCTGTGTAACCAGCAGCATAAATGCGCCTTCATAGGTATGTATTTGTCACAGTGCTAAAACAGCCTTTCTTCTCCAAATGCGGTCACGTTTACTCGCGTCTGAAGCTGACTGCCGCTTTTCTGTTCCGATTTCTAGATTTCTCAGCACCTCAGCGCATTCTGGAAAAGCTCCGAGTTGTACCGCGAATATTGTCGCTAAAAACAAAGTAATGCAACATGTTTTTCTATATTACTTTTCGATGGCCTTCGGTTGTCTCTTTACGGGATTTTAAGAAAAATCGAAGTTGGGGTTTTTTTAATATTCGCATTTCAGTAAGGTTCACTTTCGCCAATACGAGAAGTTTGAGGCAATATATAAAAATATATATTTGCCCTACAGCAACAATATTTTATGCACTTATTGAACACACTATATTCCCACAACTCGTCAAGATTCGAAGCGCTGCTTGCATTGCCTCCAGAGAAAAAAAAAGGGGAATACATAACCTTTTATAAAATGTCACATAATTATACATTTTTAAAAACTATTTTCCTTCGTTCTACAAACTTGAAACCGCATGAATTTATTCTTCATTAGGCATAAATTTCAGGAAAAAATATTTCCCTTGTAACAATAATATTTGTGTTTTTATAACATCTCAAACTTTCGAGAATGACAGGTGACAAAATTGGTCCCTCCGTGTTCGATAAGTTCGATATTTTTTTTCTCGTAAGTTATGCCGTTAATCATAAAACGAAGTTTAATTTCAGGCTACCTGGAAAGAGGTGCATAAAATATTAAATACTCAATCAAATCTAAAATATCAATTTTCGGACCCGTGTCGATCTCTCGTGGAATGACCCAACTTGGATCAGTTTCGTTTGTAAAACATGCGGTCAGTAACCGCTCACGGCGTGCCCCTGACTGCCGGAGGATGTGCATTGGTGTCGCGATATGCCGGCGCAAAGCCGTGTTTATTCTGAAACCAAATTTTGAAGCGATTTCTCAGAAAAGAAGTGCTTTCATTCGTGTACAGCCAGTGCCTATTGCGAGACGAGGTTCCCGCTGCCTTTTACGGGAAAATTTGTTTTTGTTGCGAAATTTGAACGAAACACTCGTGGCAGATGTGTGTACAATAACGGTGTGTTGAACAAAGCGTGGCTTTAAATACAAATAATCAATGTGTGTGTTTTGGTTATTCCCAGAATCCCGGATCACTTCTCCTGCCTCTTCACCCCAGTTGACAGCCACACTCGGGGAAACAAAGGTGCCGCTTGGTCTGGCGCCTCACCGCTCGTGATGGGAAAATCAACAGCGGCGTTCGCCCTGTCAACGAGGCAGTCAGTCCTACATTTCCTTTGGTTGGACAAGACGATGTAGGAAAAGGGGTGAGTGGCACCTACGCAAAGGAGCCTAAACCAATTTCTTTTGTTGTTTTAAAGAGGCTCACATCATCTTATGCTGCAAGTTTGTCGCCAAGTGACGCGTTACAAAGGCTACTATTTGCAAGTTGTGTTTTATACGATAACGGCAAAAAACGTGGTTCCTTACCATGCCTGTTTGCATTTGTTGTTTTTTGTTAGCCTTTATTATGTCTGTGTGAACCACTTATTGTGTAGGTTTTGCAAACATTTACTGCAATTTCATTTTCTCATCCTAATATCACGTTATGCGTTTCAGATATCGTTTTTCATGGTGCTCACGCTGAACAGGAGCGACAACCTAGCAAACCACAAGTCTGATGCCTCCTGCCGTCACCACTTTTTGATTTATTCTTAATTATAAGGAATAAATATGGAAACATGATGCCGATTTCTGCTGTTTATTTAGCACCACATGACACTGTGTACATCACAGTCGCACATTTTAGTTGGCTATACTCGTAGAAGCATGTAAATGAGGAATACCTTAACTTCTTAATTGGAAATCACTGACAATCTTTTCGCACTTTCTATATAACTTTGCTGGAAAATGTGTGTTGTTTTGACGAGTTTTATTAAAATAATGCTAAAATTGAACTATTTTTTTATAGTCGTGCAGAGCGGCAAATATTATTGGACTTGCTTAAAATGAATACTCCACTATTTTAAACAGTAGTCGCGCAAAAGTAGAGCAAGGGTCAAATGAGTAGCTTAAAATAGTTGTGGAGTCGCTTGACGCTTCGGTGTGGGCCACTTGACCCCCGTAGGAGGGTTACCGGCAAGTGACTCCCTATAAGTGGTAACGTGGCCCCGCCACGGTGGTCTAGTGGTTATGGCGCTCGACTGCTGACCCGAACGTCGCGGGATCGAATCCCGGCCGCGGCTGCTGCATTTTAGATGGAGGCGAAAATGCTCGAGGCCCGTGTACTTAGATTCAGGCGCACGTTAAAGAACCCCAGGTGGTCGAAATTTCCGGAGCCCTCCACTACGGCGTCTCTCATAATCATATCGTGGTTTTGGGACGTTAAACCCCAGATATTATTAAGTGGTAACGTGATCCTTCGGATGAGAGTCTTTCCACTCTTCCTAGAGGGTCAGGGGACTCTCTTAGAGCGAGCCGACCCTGACCCACCAAGAGAGTCCCCGTGACTATTTAAAGAGAGTCCTATACGTGGCAAGTCAGAACTCTCCGAAAAGAGTCACGCATACTCTTTTTTTTTCTTAGAGTGTACTTTTGACGTGGCTCGCAGAGCGCGGCACGTCGAACGTGGTGGTGCCTTCAGCAAAATGATCATATCCAACAGTACACTGCAACATTAAATTAAATGAAATAGTACTTCTTACGCAGGAGGTTCAATTCATCCAAACCTCAATGTACATGGCTCTTTCTTGGCGTCTAGTAGAGATAATTAGCACAGAGACGTTGTGTACGCAATTGTGTACATAGGGCCATAAAGGGTTCAGGACATAGCTAGACGCGTTGTCTTCTTTGAAAGTATGGCTCCCTTGCTAGAGTGTGCAGGAGAGACAGTGCTTACGGGTGACTTTAACTCTCTTTGTGAGGATAATGGCCGTGTAGGGCACAGTTGTCGCAGGTTCAAGAGCGGTCATGTGTTATCTGAGATTACTGAAATTGTTGGACATGTAGATATTGGAGCCTCACGCTGGCGGAGTTATTGATACACGCACATGCAAGGGCGTTCTCATGCACGTCTGGGTAAAGTTACGGCTCTTCAACAATTCTCTCTTGTGGGTGGTCATGGATTGCTGAACCGGCATCGCTTTTAGGCCATTGCATCGTCACTTATCAAGTAGGTCGAAATTCCAATGTAAAGCTCCGTCCCTGTTAAGCTGTTTGGAAACTTAATTTATCCGTTGTAAACGACAAAGTATTTAGCTCTCGGGTGTAGAATGCCATGACCACTTGTATTAACGCTGATGTACCTTCATTTGTTGCCGAAATTGACGAAAATGCTACCGAAGATGACGTGGGTTTCCACGCCCACACTTTCGGCGCTCTCGCGTGAGCGGAGCAGGACGAACTTTGCTTTCGCGGATTGTAAAGCTCCTGCTGCAATAACGGCGGAAAAATTTACAACATCGTCGACAACAATGCCGGTCCATGTTAACCACGAAGTTTTGTCGAATTCTCAAACCTCTTCAGCTTCCCTTTGAGGCGCACCACATGCCCAACCTCGGGAGTGCCCGGCGCCACTGAGAGTTCGTCATTCCATCGGGGTGAACCTCGTAGTCGAATGCGCCGAGACGTTGCAGTACCCTGTAGGGTCCGAAGTGCCGTCAAAGAAGCTTCTGGCTAAGTCCGCGTCGGTGTATCGGCATCCAGACCCACACAAGGTCACCGGGTTGGTATCCATGTGGCGTCGTCGAAGATTATAGTGACGGCTGTCGCTCTTCTGCTGGTTTTTGATACGCAGGCGGGCGAGCTGTCGAGCTTGTTCGGCGCGTTGCAAATAAGCGGCAACATGGAGATCGTCTTCGTAGGTGGCAGTTGGCAGCATTGCGTCATGCGTATTTGCCGGGCTCCTTCCGTAGAGACCAACTTGTATGGCGTCATCTGTGTCGTTTCTTGCACGGCCGTGTTGTATGGGAATGTCAGGTACGGAAGGACGGCGTCCCACGTCTTGTGCTCAACGTCGACGTACATGGCCAGCATGTAGGCGGTGGTCTTATCCAGATGCTCGCTGAGGCCATTGGTCTCTGGGTGGTAGGCGGTGGTACGGCGGTGGCTTGTCTGGCTGTATCCCAGGTTCGCCTGGGTTTGGTCAGCAGTAAAGGCCGTACCTCTGTCGGTGATGAGGACCTCTGGGGTGCCATGGCGCAGGACAATGTTCTCAACGAAGAACTTGGCTACGTCGGCGGCACTGCCTTTGGGCAGGGCCCTTGTTTCGGTGTAGCGCGTGAGGTAGTCAGTAGCTACGACGATCCATTTATCCCTACCACGAACGTTCTTCCTCTCGAGTTTATTTTGTTTTTCACACATTATATTGCTATAGCGATTCCCGAAGCCAAGCTAGAACGCGAGAGCGGGGATAACGCAGGCTTGCGAAAGCGAGAGTGATGTGCGCAGCGGCGATGAATTCTTCCCTTACGCAACGCCTGGTGCGCCAACAAGTGTCTCTTCTCCCACTAAGCGTCTTGAAGGCGCGCACGTGACGCGGCGTCGCAGGCAATGGAAGGTTACACGCAGTCTGGGGTTGACAAACGCCGGCTTTCGCGCTCAATGATTTGAAGGTTTTGCTGCAAAGCCTATATTACGAAGCAAAAATCAATTCTTTGCCCTGAAATGTATTGTATGAAACGAAAACGAATAGATCGATTCACTCATTAAACCGATTACATAAATAAATTTTACTGCAATTGCAATTATTCGGACAGTGGTGACGGGTTTTTGCCGTCGCCGTCATGTGCCGTATAAAGTCCAAATTGATCAGATCCCCCCGCGCATCGTATGATCTGCCGCGGGTAAAAGCGCGCGAGTGTGGGCGATAAATGCGGCCGAAGCAGAGATCAAACGAGCCGGACTATTTCCATCGCTCGGAGGGCGCATGCGATAACATTACCCCGCTAGGGAGGCCTGCCGTCTAAGCAGACAGGAAATGCCCCGCCCGTTTTCAACGAGCATGAAAATACGCGAGGGGGGGGGGGTGTCGCTCGAGCAGCAACTTTGAACTTTGATTCTACGGGTGCCGTCGTGATCGCTGGCGCGCGCACTATCTCAGGAGCCATCAGTTGGCGGCTCGTATACCCCTCACCGTGCTGCGCTCTCAACGCGAACTGACTATGCGGAAAGAGCATCTCTCCTTGGAGCGGCCGTATTCTTTTACACCAGCTTTTTGTAGTTACGCGAGACCGGATACAAAAGAGTTAGCTGCCAGCCTCACTTCTACAATTTTTTGCTATCGCCTTCATTGCTTCGCCCTTGCGGTGACATTGTGACTTTTTAAATAAGGAGCATCTTAGCGCTGGCTATTTCGGTATACACGGCTGTCTTCAAAAATAAAACGAGAGAATTTGCTTCAGCGACATTACTACCTGTAGATGGGTCTTTATTTTCTGTAATTTAAATTTGTCACCTGTGAGCGCTTATGCGCGGTGCTTGTCTCATGTTCTTTTTTGCGCAGTTTTGCGATTTTTCCGCAACATATATGTGTCTCTTCCAAATTAAAAATCATTTTACTAGTTACTTCATTGATATGTTGCGGAAAATATTGCCGGTTTGAGCATGTAATTCACTTCCATGGAAACAGTTGTGAGTTTAATAGGATATAAAGGTATTTGACATAAAAACGGATTTATATATTCTACTGTAATGTGAAAAATTCAGATACAACGTAAATAGAGAAAATCTTGCAGCCTTTATTTCAAAGTTGTTTGACGAAAATATATTATTTTATACAGGGGGTCCCAACTTTCACGCAGCACGATTAAAAAAAAAACGCCAAGACTGCGCGGAAAGCGCAGCACAGTCACAGCGAAAGCTGGAAGAGCGGCATTTCTAGAGCCCGTTATAAACTCTCTTGTGGCTACTAATACAAGTACATTAGCAACGTACCCACTACGCCACAAATCATAATTTTTGGAAGTTGGGAAGCACCCACCAGGACATTATTCGTTATTCTGCGGAGAAGCGAGGTACCATCTGTGAGGCATTATGTGCACTTTGTTATTGCTGTGGTTGATGACGATGAAGAATTATGGCTGAGCCCTTTGTAATGGGTTGGAAGCTTTAAACGACCCACTAGTTACGTAATTCATATTGTGTGACGCCCGGTCGTTATTTAACTGTCCCACCACGCTTTATAACATACGTTAACCGGAGAAACGGAGAGTGAGAGAGAGAAGGAATTAACTTTATTGAGAGCCTGAAGAAATGGATCATGGGAGCCTTATGGGCTTCTTTGGCAACCAATAGAAGTGCACTTGCCAGAAACCCACTACGCTATAAATCATCACAATTTTTGTGAAGTAGGGAAGCAGCCACTATGCAATTTTCCGTCATTCTGCGGAGAACCGTGGTACTCGCTAAACACCTGTAAGGCATTATGCGAAATTTGTTGATGCTGTGGCTGATGACGATGAAGAATTATCGTAGAGGCCTTTGTAATGGGTTGGAAGCACTCAACAACCCACTCGTTGCGCAATTTGCATTGTGTGACGCCCGGTTGCAGAATTCGCGTTTGTGTGACGCCTGGTTGTTATTTTACTCTTCTACCACACTACATTACATATGTTAGTGGTTCCTTCCCGACATGAGGCCTGTATAGGGTCTTTTTGCAACGCAGTTTCAAGCACCGGCATGACCCTGAGGTAGACCACTGGGCTCCCACGCAGAGGGCCCAGGTTCGAACCTCGTTCCATCCTGGACATTTTTTTCTTATTTCCTTTTTTTTCTTATTTCGTGCGATAGTGGTTACGGACACCGCCGGCGGCGGCGGACAACTACGGCGCCAAAAACGGCCGTTGAAATGATCTCATAACAGCTTTCGCTGTAAAAAAGGAACGAGGTTACGCGAAGCAACCCTTGAACATATTGTTCCCAGTACACTGAGAGTGGCCACTACTAATTTTTTACAGCGAAAGCTGTTATGAGATCATTTCACCGGCCGTTTTTGGCGCCGTAGTTGTCCGCCGCCGCCGCCGGTGTCCGTAACCAGTATCGCTCGAAATAAGAAAAAAAAAAACGAAATGAGAAAAAAAAATTCCAGAATGGAACGAGGTTCGACCCTGGGCCCTCTGCGTGGGAGCCCAGTATTCAACCTCTGAGCCATGCCGGTGCTTGAAACTGCTCTGCAAAAAGGTCCTATAGAGGCTTCATGTCGGGAAGGAACCACATTAGCATATGCAATATAGCGTGGTAGAAGAGTAAAATAAGCACCAAGAGTCACACAACGCGAATTCTGTAACCAGGCGTCACACAATGCGAGTTGCGCAGCGAGTAGGTTGTTGAATGCTTCCAACCCATTACAAAGGGATCTGCCATAATTCTTCGTCGTCATCAGGCACAGCATCAACAAAGTGCGCATAATGCCTTACATGCGTTTAGCACGTACCACGGCTCTCCGTAGAATGACGAAAAATGGCACAGTGCCTGCTGCCCTACTTCTCAAACATTACAATGATTTATAGCCTAGTGGGTTCCTCGCAAGTGCACTTGTATTGTTTGCCAAGGAAGCCCATAAGCGCATGATCCATTTACTCGGGGTTCTCTCCTTCTCTCTCTCTCTCTATCTTTATATCTCCCCCATCCCTTCCCCCAGTGTAGGGTAGCATACCGGTCCTTCTAGACTGGTTAACATCCCTGCCTTTCCTTTCTCTCCGTCTCCTTGCTCCTTACTCGGGGTCTCAGTAAAATTACAATGATTTAGAGCGTAGTGGGTTCCTCGCAAGTGCACTTGTATTGGTTGCCAAGGAAGCCCATAAGCGCATGATCCATTTCCTCGGGGTCTCAGTAAAATTACAATGATTTATAGCGTAGTGGGTTCTTCGCAAGTGCACTTGTAATGGTTGCCAAGGAAGCCCATAGGCGCATGATCCATTTCCTCGGGGTCTCAGTAAAGTTCTTCGCCTCCCGCCCCCCCCCGTCTCTCTCCCATGTCAACGTATGTTAACAACATGACGGGAGAGGGAAATAGCGACCGGGCGTCACCCAATGCAAATTACATAACTTGTGGGCCGTTTAAAACTTCCAACCGATTACAAAGGGCTGAGCCATAATTCTTTATAGTCATCAGTCGTCACGTCAACAAAGTGCACATAATGCCTTACAGACGTGTAGCTGGTGCCTCGCTTCTCCGCAGAATGACGAATAATGGCTTAGTAGGTGCTTCCCAACGTCACAAAAATTGTGATTTATGGTGTAGTGGGTACCTTTCTAATGTACTTGTATTGTAGCCCCAAGAGAGCTTACAATGGGATCTAGAAACACCGCTCTTCCAGCTTTCGCTGTGACTGTGCTGCGGTTTCCGCGCAGGCCTGGCGTTTTTTTCGTTAATGAGGTTTAATCAATTAGTCATAATTGTATTTGTAACTCGACAAATACCTAATTATCAAAATGTCCATGAGGCATATGTAGGCATGTTCGATTAACATCTAACTGCAATATTTTCAACGACTTACTAATTGCGTGCTCATTTCTTTCGGTTGATAAAGAAAGCCCGCTAAATCTGGAAAGTGACACGGGACTAGACTGCAGAAAAAGTGTATGGGTAGCCCTGTCTGCCACTCCACCGCCGAAGCAACGCGCCATTTTGGTCTTACTGAGTCAGCCGTAATCAGAACAGTGCTCCGGGCGCGTTATCAATAAGAACAGTCGGCCGTGAGGTATGGATAATGATTCAGGCGTACAATCGAGCGGAAGGAAGCCCTCCAAAAGCGCGACGCATGTTGTTGGTGCTCGTCCTGTAGCCTTTTCAAAGTGCGGAACGCTGTGTCTGGGAACCGACGACACGCAAAGCGGTAGCTTGCCGTCAGTTTATTTGAGGGCGCTGCTTTCTTTTGCGGGCGGGAGCGCATCCGCGTGTTATTTTTCACATTTAGCGGGCTTTCTTTATCAGCCGAAAAATATAAGCACACAATGAGCACGTTGTTGAAAACACCGCAGGTAGATTTCAAATCAACAACTTACTGACATTTTGATAATCGGGTGAGTACTTGTCGACTTACAATCATAATTGTAATTAATTAATTAAGCATCATTAACCAAAAATAGTTGTGGGTACTCCAGTGTACTGGGAAAAATATTTACTAGGTTTGCTTCGCTCAACGCCGGTACTCTTTCTTTAAATCGTGCTGCGTCGTAGGGGAGACACCCTGTATACACTGACTGTTATGTTCTTGCGATCGCCTTCTAGTCGTTTACTAATAATTATTGTCAGTGTAGTTGTTGCTAACTGGTCTTAACTCATTCAATATTCTTCCAAGCTTGTTTTTATCGCCCAGTTTTCGATTCCATTTGTAGTCTTTTAACCAAACAAGTATTCATAAAACATTTCCATACACCAATTTCTATATTTCGTTATTTTTAAGAAGATTATTGACTTCAGGCTATAACCTGCATACTTGCCAATTTCTGAAAAAAAAAATCTGGACGCACCACCGTGCAGCGCGGCTATTTATACGTTGAGATATTTCAGGTTTTCCATCCTCGCTTCTTTCTAGGACAGAAGTTTACTCCCTATACCTGTTTCCTATTTTTATTTTTTTTTACCACAGAACCGAACACTCTTTCCCATCCCAATATTTCATGTCTTTTCCAGGACTCCAGCAGTCCTAGTCTACAAACGGGCTTATTCTTTTCCTTCGTGCCTCCCACTGAGGCTTTGAGAGAGTGAGCTACGCTTAGGTAAAAAAAGCTGCAAAAAAGGCAGTTGTTCTCCTGACGAAGACATGTGCCTTTATCAGTATACATAATTATGCTCACTCTATTGTGGCTCTTTTTAAGCGGTGGTGTGGAAGGCTGAGGGTAAAAGCAACCGCGTAGTTGTTAATAAGGCATTTGTAAAAAATCTAGCCAGTTCGCTGCTTTGAATATTTTCAAGATTATTCATCTGATTCGCCAGAAAGACGCACCGTTCAGTAACATAACTAAGAGCCTTAAGTTGAGTTCATACAGTATCGCACGTCGACACGTTATTTTGCTTGCGGGGAAAAACATTCCACGCCCCCCTTTCAAAGCATTCTAACCTGAGGGTCTCCTTGAGGCACGCTTTCAGAAATGGCAGATTCTCAAGTTGCCGCTGTTCTATGGTTGTCGACGAATCCCGAAATGTAGCGGACACTTCCTTGCGCGCCTCATTTTGAGCCCTCGGATTCTTCGCCAGTTCCATAAGAAAATATGTGGCTGCTCCGGCCGTCTGAAAGAATAAGTATCACGCTACTTTCATAAAGCTAGTGACATTCAAGCTTGTCTCAGAGGCCAAAAAAATCATATATTCAATTACTTGTCAAACAAAAAATCACACCATCTCCCGCTAAAGGGGACCATGATGCGATGCGAAGCAGCGTTTCGGCATCTCGAGCCCGCGTTTCAGAGGGGGAGTGGAGAGGGGGAAAGGGAAAAAGGGGGAGTGGAGAAAGGGGGAGTGGAGGTGTGTGGAGAGGGCTGGCGCATGCGCAGTAAGGGTGGTCACGCCACACACCACGGGTTTGAACTCCGCCATAAGATGCTTCGCATCTAAAAACTTGCCCCAATTCCACCGAGCGTGAAATCGGCAGAAACACCGTAGCTGCGGTTCACCTGCGTTTCCCTTGTGATTTTCTGTGATGCCTTGCTGTTTTGTGTGGGTGTCTGTGATTACGTTATTTGTAGAGTAGAGATGCACGGGAAAGGACGTGTGGCAGCCCCAGCCACACCCTTCCCTGCTACAGTGGCTTTAGGCCCTATTCACGCTCGAGACACCCTTCTCCGTTTCACTGTACGGCTACCGCTTCGTACGTGACCGAGGCGGTTAAACCATCTATGGGTGTTTCTGGGCACTGCTTCGGAAAAACTTTCTTCAGGACCATTTTTCATTGTGGGTTTCAGCCTGTTTAAGTCCAATGCAGGACGAAGGCCTCTACCAATGATCTCCAGTTTACCCTATCCTGTGCGAGCTGATTCCATTTTTATCCCTGCGAACTTCTTGATTTCGTCACTCAATTTAACTCTGCCTTCCTCAACTGCCTTTCCCATCCCCTGGTAACCGTTCTCTTGCTCTTCCTGTCCACCGGTTGTGTGTTCTACGCATTACGTGGCGAGCACCGGTCAATTTCGCTTGATGTCAACTAAGCTGTCTGTTACCCCTGTTTGTTCACTGACTCGTTCGGCCGTCCTCCGATCGCTTTACTCCTACCACTTTATTAATCAGAACTAACAGACAATAATGCCATTATTGTCTGTTCTGATTAATATTGCGTGTAACAAAGAAAAAACGAGCCCTTAAAAGTAATCTTTCCTTTCTACCACTTTACGTTCCATTACACTGCCTCATCCTCAACATTTTCTCTAGTTGCTTTGTTATCCTCCACGTTTCAACCCCATGTTACAACTGGCAGTGTGCAGTGCTTGTACACTTCTTACTTTAATGATACTGGCCGATTTCCTGACATTATTTGAGAGTGCTTGCCGAAAGCGCTTCGGCCCATTTTTGTTCTACGGCGAATTTCTTTGTCGTCGTTAGGCTCTGTTGACATATATATATATATATATATATATATATATATATATATATATATATATATATATATATATATATATATATATATATATATATATATTCAGGGAGTCGTGACGTCGACGCAGGCAGCAGTCGGCGTGTCCGAGATGAAACGCTTTATTTGGCCGTACTTGTGGCCGACAAATTGAAAGTCAAACTACAGCAATACACACTGTACACTGATAGCGGCGAACAGAGCATTGGCAGTCGAAAAAACTGATGATCGCTGGGACGCGCCGTCTTTTATGCATCATGCATCGAACTTTCCAGTCTTATCAGTGGTGGTCGCGCAAGCTCTGGAATAATCTTGATTATTCGCGTCATGTGCGCAATCTTAACAAAAAGATCTACTACAGTCGCGAAGCTTCTCGAACACTGCGGCACGGTCAGCGTCGAGCGTTGCTAACGTCCTTGCGGGTCAAACCCGAATACATCAAAATAAAACAAGAAGCGGGCGTGGCAGTGCCCCCCTCGGAAAAAGCATCGTCCCGATGCGTAAAACAGAACACGGAAGTAAAAAAATATATGCATGTAACTCGAAAGAACAACAATGGAGCAAGCAAAAGCAGAGTCCCTAGGTTCCTCAACGCGCATAAAATGGCTTGAGGCGCACGACGTGAACGATTTCAGGTCGTGCGCTGCGCCGCTGAGAGTTTGTGATGCCATCCGGAACAACCACGTAGTCCAGTGCACCGAGACGTCGAAGCACCTTGTATGGCCCGAAGTATCGCCGAAGAAGCTTTTCACCGAGTCCACGTCGGCGTATCGGTGCCCAGACCCACACCCGGTCACCCGGCTGGTATTCCATGTAGCGTCGCCGAAGGTTATAGTGACGGCTGTCGATCCTCTGCTGGTTCTGGATACGCAGAAGGGCGAGCTGTCGAGCTTCTGCGGCGTGTTGCAAATAAGTAGCGACGTCAACATTGTCTTCGTCGGTGGTAGCTGGCAGCATTGCGTCGAGCGTCGTTGCCGGGCTCCTTCCGTAGACCAACTTGTACGGCTACAACTGCGCCGTTTCTTGTACTGCTGTGTTGTATGCGGTCACGTACGGAAGCATGGCATCCCACGTCTTGTGCTCGACGTCGACGTACATGGCCAGTATGTCGGGGATGGTCTTGCTTAGACCCTCGATAAGACCATTGGTCTCATGTGGTAGGCGGTGGTCCGGCGGTGGCTTGTCTGGCTGTATCTCAAGATCGCCTGAGTAAGCTCCGCAGTAAAGGTCGTACCTCTTTCGGTGATGAGGACCTCTAGGGCGCCATGACGCAGGACGATGTTCTCAACGAAGAACTTCGCTACCTCGGCGGCACTGCCTCTGGGTAGGGCCCTTGTCTCGGCGTAGCGGGTGAGGTAGTCGGTAGCTACGACGATCCATTTGTTTCCGGTATTGGACGTAGGGAACGGCCCCAGTAGGTCCATGCCGATGTGCTGGAACGGTCGGCGAGGTGGCTCGATCGGATGAAGAAAGCCTGCTGGTCTTGTCGGAGGTGTGTTGCGTCGCTAGCAGTCTCGGCATGTCCTTACGTAGCGAGTGACGTCGGCAACAAGGCGCTGCCAGTAATACTTTTCCTGTATTGCGAGCGTGCGGGAAACACCGAGGTGTCCAGCCGTCGGGTCATCGTGTAGGGCCTGGAGGACTTCCGGTCTCAATGCTGAAGGCACCAGGAGAAGGTAGGTGGTTCGAAGGGGCGAGAAGTTCTTCCTCAGGAGAACGCCGTTCCGCAAGAAAAACGACTCCAGTCCTCACTTGAAAACGTTCGGAACAACGGCGGTTCTGCCATCGAGGTATTCCACAAGGCCCCTGAGTTCTGGGTCTGCTCGCTGTCGTTCGGCGAAGTCGTCGGCACTTATGGTTCCCAAGAAACAGTCATCCTCCTGGTCGCCCTGCGGCGCCGGGTCGACGGGGGCGCGAGACAGGCAGTCGGCGTCGGAGTGTTTTCTTCCGGACTTGTAAACGACGGTAATGTCCAATAAGGTTGAGAGCTGGGCTAGTTGGTGACTGATAATTATGCCTATATGGTTAGGTAGCGCACTTTCGACGGGGACAAACGAAACAGAAAGGACAAAGGAAAGGGAAACAAAGGAAAGGGAAAGGGTAGCGAGTGTCGTGTCCTTTCTGTTTCTTTTGTCCCCGTCGAAAGTGCGCTACCTAACCATATAGGCATAATGACGGTAATGTCGAATTCTTGAAGTCGTAGGCTCCACCGTGCCAGGCGACCTGAAGGGTCCTTCAAGTTAGCTAGCTAACACAAGGCGTGGTGGTCGCTCCCAACTTTGAAGGGCCGGCCGTAGAGGTAGGGGCGAAACTTCGATGTAGCCCAGATGATGGCCAGGCACTCCTTTTCTGTTGTGGAATAGTTGCTTTCCGCGTTTGATAGCGACCGGCTAGCATAAATGATGACTCTTTCCAGCCCGTCAGTCTTCTGCACAAGGACGGCGCCGAGTCCTACGCTGCTTGCGTCGGTGTGGATTTCAGCATCGGCGTATTCGTCGAAAGGTGCTAGTATCGGAGGCATCTGAAGGCGTTGTTTCAGTTCTTGAAATGCTTCGATTCGCGCCGTTTTCCACTTGAATGGCACGTCGGTCTTAGTGAGATGCGTTAGTGGCTCGGCTATTCGGGAAAATTCCTTGACGAAGCGTCTGTACTAGGCGCAGAAGCCGAGAAATCGGCGAACGGCCTTGTCGGCGGGTGGCGGGAAGGCAGTGATGGCAGCTGTTTTCCGCGGGTCTGGGCGAACGCCATCCGTGCTGATCACGTGACCCAAAAACAAGAGCTCCTCGTAGGCGAAGCGGCACTTTTCAGGCTTCTAGGTGAGTCCGGAGGTCTTGTGTGCCTGAAGTACAGCTTCAAGGCGCCGGAGGTGTTCGTCGAAGCTTGAGGCAAACACAACGACGTCGTCCAAGTATACGAGACACGCCTGCCACTTCAAGCCGGCCAGTACTGTGTCCATAACGCGTTGAAAGGTCGCAGGTGCCGAGCAAAGACCAAAGGGCATGACCTTGAACTCGAACAGGCCGTCTGGTGTTATAAAGGCAGTCTTTTCTCGGTCTCTGTCGTCGACTTCTATTTGCCATTAGCCAGTCTTGAGGTCCATCGACGAAAAGTACTGCGCGTTGTGGAGTTGATCTAAGGTGTCGTCTATTCGGGTGAGAGGATACACGCCCTTCTTCGTGACCTTGTTCAGGCGACGATAGTCGACGCAGAAACGTAGGGTTCCATCCTTCTTCCTGACTAACACCACAGATGACGCCCACGGAATCTTGGGCGCCTTGATGATGTCTTGGCGTAGAATTTCGTTGACCTGTTTCTTATCGGCCTCGCGTTCTCGCGTCGAAACTCGGTGCGGGCTCTGACGGATTGGTCGGGCACTTTCTTCTGCTTTGATGCGATGTTTCGCGACTGGGGTCTGTAGAATTCTTGACGACGACGAGAAGGAGTCGTTGAATTGCAGGAGCAGAGCTTTAAGCCGGTCTTGCTTGTGTTTCGGGAGGCTCGGGTTGACGTCGAAATCTGCTTGGGGACCTCGATCCGCCGAAGCATGTTCTGTAGCATCGACGAGGGCGAAAGCATTGCTGGCGTCCACGAATTCGTCGATGTAGGCGAGCGTCGTAGCAATGCTGAGGTGCTTATATTCGTGGCTGAAGTTTGACAGCACTACCTTTGCTTTGCCATCACGCAGCTCGGCTATGCCTCTTGCGACGCAAATCTGACGGTTCAGAAGTAGGTGCTGATAGCCCTCGATCAGGCTCGATGACGCCTTCAAGGTCTGCTGGTTTTTCGGTGCCGACGGATATGATGACGCTGGATAGAGGCGGAATGGTGACGTCTCTTCTATCACATTCAATGCGGGGTTCCCTGGCGTCGTGTGCGGCGGCAGGGAACCCCGCCTTTTCTGAGGTTAGTGTTATTGACTCAGACCTCAGATCGATGACGGCGCCGTGGTGACTTAGGAAGTCCATCCCAAGTATCACATCCCTGGAGCAATGTTGTAAGATTACAAAGCTCGCAGGATATGTCCGGCTTTGGATGGTGACTATTGCGGTGCAGACTCCAGCCGCAGGGGCGTAGCCAGAAATTTTTTTCGGGGGGGGGTTCAACCATACTTTATGTATGTTCGTGCGTGTGTTTGTATGAGTGCGTGCCTATATACGCAAGCAAAATTGAAAAATTTCGGGGGGGGGGTTTGAACCCCCCCCAACCCCCCCCTTGGCTACGCCCCTGTCCAGCCGGCAATATTAGATGGCTTCCAGTGGTCCGGATTTCGGGGCCTTGCCAAGCAGTCCTAACTTTCTTCAATTTTGCGGCGAACGGTCCACTGACGATGGAATAGACGTCTCTAGTGTCGACGAAAGCGGTGACGTTGTGGCCGTCGAATAGTACGTCGAGGTCGCTAGTCTGTCGCCTTGCGTTCCGGTTAGGTCGCGGCGTCGGATAAAGGCTCCGTCGGTTTTCTCCGCTGCTTCCACGTTGCGTCGTCAGGTCTTCTTGGGGCCTCGAAGTTTCGACGTCAGGGCTCCGCTCGGCTTGTGGCATGTTCTTTAAATTTCGTCGCGGCGTCGTCGTCGGTGGCGGAGGATCTTCGATGTTTCGTCGTACAGCAACCGCACCTCCATCGGTTGCTGCCCTTAATTTTCCGGATACGGGCTAGGTGACCGGCCCCGGGTTAGGCCAGTGTACTGGCGGCGCTGCGGTGAGATATAGCGGCCTGACGACGGTGAACGGAAAGGTTGTCGGGGTGTCCACTGCGTTCGTGCGAGGTAGTCGGCGATGTCGCGTGGTCTTTCAACCCGCTGTGGACGCGGCGCGTCATTGGAGAACCCACGCAGTCCCATCTGTCGGTACTAGCAGCGGCGGTAGGTGTGGCTAGCTTCTTCGCAGTGGTAGCAGAGTGGGCGGTGGTCGGGGGCGCGCCAAACGTCGGTCTTCCTCGGCGTGTATCGCTTGCCGGCTGGCAGGCGGTATGACGTCATTGGTGGTGCCTGGCGGCGGAACTGCTGGGGCGGCGCGGCGTCTTGACGTGGGCGAGGAGGGGGGGGGGGGGCGTTGCGTCAGGCTGCAGCAGCATAGCTCATTGCTTGCAGCTGCGGTTGCGCTGACTCGGGGGTGCCCGAGACTGCTGGATTTCCTCTCGGGCGATGTCTGCGATCGAAGCTACTTGAGACTGGCACGACGGGAACATTCGACGAAGTTCTTCGCGCACTATGGCCCTTATGGTCTCGCGCAGATGGTCTGAGCCGACGTCTTGAACCGCTGCGCTGTCTTGGATCAAGCGGCGGTTGTACTGGCGGGTTCGCATTTCCAGCGTCTTATCTATTGTTGTTGCCTCCGAGAGAAATTCCTGGACGGTATTCAGTTGATTAGCGAAGCTGTTCCCTTACTCCTCGCATGAGGAAACCAACATTCTTCTCTTCAGGCATGTTGGGGTCAGCGTGGCGGAACAGCCGGGTCATTTCTTCTGCGAAGATGGTCACGTTTTCGTTCGGTAGTTGCACCCGTGTCTCCAGCAAGGTTGCGGCCCTTTACTTTAAAACGACGCTCGTGAACGTCTCCAAAAATGTTGCAGTGGCTTAGCTCGGCTATGCCAGGATAACGTAGCGTTAGCGAAGGTTCGGCTGATTATTCTTAGCTTTCCTGATTGTCCAGGATTAGCTTGATTATCATGCTTACTGCTGTTCCAATGACACACACACGGTATACGTATTATGTGGCACATGTATATTTTGCCAGGCAACTACTTCGGGATCCGATGAGTTAAGCTTCTCCGCCCTTCTACGCCGTTGAACGGCATTTGCACTCTCCTTCTCTATGGTTATACCACACTGGCAAACGCCAGTCAGAGGCGCTATCAAGCGGCTCCAGCGCAGTGTCAGACGGCGACTGCACAGAGAAGGCGAATACCTGCGCGCGTCGGCGCCAATACGTCTTTCACGGCTACGACGTCACTCGTCTGGAAAGCGCAGACCGGTGGCGGCGAGTCGCGCGCGGCGGCGGCGGAGTGCGCGGGAGGTGCCGGCTCCGGTGCGTGACATCACTGATCCTCGTGGCTTGCGCAGCACGGATCTTGAGGAGGCACGCGAAACTGGCTCGGCTAGGCGAGTGTAGCTAACGCTACAAGAGGTCCCAGGTTCGAAGTGTGGACTCCCGGTTCTCGAGCCATGTCCTTGCTGTTTCTTCCAGGTAGAAATACACGTGGCGCGGTTTGTCGTCGGCGTTCCAGTTGTTGTATGCTGCGACCCTTTCGAACGTCTCCAGCCAGGTTTCGGGGTCTTCACATGCCGAACCACGGAATGTCGGCGGCTCCTTGGCGGCTGCATCACTATCGGGGCAGGGGACGCTGCGGCCGTCATCGTGCCTGTTGTCTTTGTCGCCGTGGCTTTTGGCTTGTCCGGTAGGGGTCCGGTAGGGGTCCGTAGGCGTGCGACGATCGACAATAAAAAGCAAAGCGATACAACAAAAGCGTGTAGGAAGAATATGCGTATGCAGTGATTATGATTAGGTTGGGATGACTGTAGAAGTGAGTTCCGCGCTAAAAGGAACGTTAGCTTACCTGGATTTTCATTTATGCCAGATGAGACAGCATAGAACTTGTGTATGAGGCATGACTTGCGAGTTTCTCTATTATGGTGCGAAGGGAAACCTCGTTCCAGTGCAGCTGTTAGTTTATCGAAGGAGTGACCAGAAATATTAACGTGCCTAGGTAGAGGTAGATCTAGTAGGCTTGTGGCATGTGAGTTTTGGTTATTGAAACGCAGTGTGAAGGCGGTCGCAGTTTGCCCGATATACTGAAGTTTGCAGACGGAGCATTGCAGCATGTACACAACGCTGCTTGTGCCACAGTCAAAATCCCCTTTTATTTTGAAATGAAAGTTTGAAGCTGTGCTCTTAACAAAAGTGATGTTCGTCATGTGGCTGCATACGTTCAAACGGGGTTTGTTGCAAGAGTGGCAGCCAGAATAAGTTGCGGGGGTAATTTTTGACGATGTTGGTAAGTCGCGTAAGTTTCTTGATCTACGATATACCACACGCGAAGGATCAGGAAAGATGCGTTTAAGGCGATCGCTCTATAATAGTAACTTGTGATGCTTCTGAAGAATGCTGTCAATGTTTGGTGCTCATACGGAGTGTGTTAAGACTAGGTTAGGGTTTCATTAGGGTTAGGGTTAGCGTTCACCTCTGGAATAAAAAGTTCCTTGTGGTGGATGCCATCAGTACGTTTAGAGAGAGAGAGAGAGAGAGAGAGAACAACTTTATTCAAAATGCTTGCAGAATCTATTAGGCTCCCTCAAGCACGTTTAATAGCATCGTCAATAATTTCAGGTGTATATTTCGGTTTCGTAAGGGCCTCCCGAAGTTTGGTTCACTTTTCGGTGAAGTCCGAATCTGTGGAACATATCCGTTTAAAACGTAGAGCTTGACCGTATGGGATTGCCGTTTTGCAGTACTTTGGATGAGAACTTTCGAAATGGAGGTATGAATGCCCATCCGTTCGCTTCCTAAAGAGTTTAGTCGTCAGTTTATTAGCACGTATAGTAACCGTGACGTCAACGAAGCTGATTGATGTGCGTGAGTATGATTTTGAGAAAGAGATGGCTGGATGAGCATTACTGAAGTCTGCAATGAATGACAGAAGTTCCGCCTCACCATGACGCCAGATCAGGAATTGATGGTCAGTATAACGCCTATAGTGCCGCGAAGCGTTAGTTTCCTAACGTTAGTTTCCTAAATTCTGCCCATACTTGTATGGAAGACCCTTTAAGGTTGTAACTGGTCATCACGCGTTGTGCTGGTTGGCCAATCTGAAAGACCCTTCCGGCCGCCTCGCTCGATGGAGCCTACGGCTGCAGGAATTTCACGTCAAAGTGGTCTTCACGTCTGGCCCTAAGCACTCCGACGCAGACTGCCTGTCAAGAGCCCCCGTCGGCGCACCCCGAAACGACGAAGATGGCGATGCCTTTCTGGGGCCGATCAGCAGCAGCACCTTTGCGCAACAGCAGCGCTCAGATCCAACCCTATAACGCCTGATCAAGTATGTACATCGAGGGCAAGGCGTTCCTTCTGTATGCAAAACGGGATGGTCGTCAAAAAGCACTTCGCACCGAATAAGGCAGCTTACCTCCTTGTCGTACCAAGCAGCCTCCGAGAAGAAATTCTGCAAGCGTTACGTGATGAACCCACTGCTGGCCACCTCGGTTTTACACGTACACTCCGGATAATCCAGGACAGGTATTACTGGCCCCGTCTCTCCGCAGATGTTGCGCGATACGT
Source organism: Rhipicephalus sanguineus (assembly GCF_013339695.2). NCBI lineage: Eukaryota > Metazoa > Arthropoda > Arachnida > Ixodida > Ixodidae > Rhipicephalus > Rhipicephalus sanguineus. Next base: position 61,401,248 of record NC_051176.1, read on the forward strand.
CACGAGTTGCCTTGAATGTCAGCGCCGTAAAAGACCTCCAACAAGACCAGCTGGACTTCTACAGTCAATTCAACCACCATCGAGACCATTCCAGCAGATTGGTATGGACCTGCTTGGACCCTTCCCCACGTCAACGTCCGGTAACAAGTGGATTATAGGGGCTACCGATTACCTCACCCGATACACCGAAGCAAAGGCTCTACAGAAAGGCACAGCAGGAGAAGTCGCCAAATTCTTCGTCGAATCCATTTTCCTCCGGTACGGCGCACCTGAGGTACTAATAACAGACAGGGGAACGGCGTTTACGGCGGATCTCACGCAGGCCATCCTACATTACAGTCATACAGATCATCGAAGGACTACGGCGTACCATCCGCAGACAAACGGCCTCACAGAACGCCTGAACAAGACCACTGCAGACATGCTCGCCATGTACGTGGACACAGCGCACAAGACCTGGGACTTAATACTACCTTACGTGGTCTTCGCCTACAACACCGCGGTGCAAGAGACCACCAAAATGACACCCTTCAAGCTCGTACACGGAGGGGACGCCACTACTACTCTGGACGCCATGCTGCCTAATATCACCGACTAAAGCAACCTAGACGTAGCCGCCTACCTTCAGCCGCGCAGAAGAAGCCCGGCAGCTTGCGCGGCTACGCATAAAAGATCAGCAGCGCACCAGCGCCCGCTGCTACAGCCTCCGAAGGCGCGAAGTAAAATACAAGCCAGGTGACAGAGTTTGGGTTTGGACTCCGATTCGACGCCACGGGTTAAGTGAAAAACTCCTGCGCCGTTATTTCGGCCTGTACAAGGTCATCCGGCAACTTGGTGAACTCGACTACGAGGTAGTCCCTGATGGGGCTAGCGCCTCCCAGCGACGCCGCGCCCGACCAGAAGTGGTGCATGTCGCCCGCCTAAAGCCTCACACTGCGCGCTAAAGGACGCTTTCTGTTTGCATTTCTAGTTTCTTTTTTTGTGTGTATAATCTGTGCTTATTTGCTTATTTGCCTTTGTACCTGCTGTTTTTTTAGCATCGGGTCGATGCTTCTTTGAAGGGGGAGTAATGCCGCGAAGCGTTAGTTTTGTGCATGCCGATAGCCGCCTGCACGCAGCCTTTTCATCTCGGATCATGATCCGAGACGCGTCGCGATTATCTGGGATAACCGTGCCCTCGCACTTTGGCGATGAGATAGGCCCATACTGCTGGCGAATGTACTAGCTACTTTTGGGGGCGTATCTCGAATGTTCGATACAGCCTTAAAATAGAGCCCGGGTGATTACAGCGCGTATTCTGTTCTCCGACGGCTGCCCAGTACGTTGTTCGCCGCCACCGAAGCCACGGTGTGCATTTGCTCTTATGGGCGCAAGTCCGCCTAGTAAACGGATTCTCTTCTACATCACGAGCCTCCCAGTCTCCTCTCTTCAGGCTGCCGTCACGGCTACGTGACAATAGAATGGTTTGAGTGTGCAAGTACCTAGGACTTTGTCTTGGTATTGGTCCATAAATATGTTTGCATAGCTGGGTCCTATGTTCGTGCCCACAGAATCCCACTAACTTGCGCATAATGCGCACCATCAAATTTGAAATTTTCAAGGTTAAGATTAGTTCTAAGAACAGCGCCAGCGTAGTGCTATCTCCCGTTTTGTTATAAACCTTATCTTCGTAAGCCTGCAATACTCTTCAATGCCTTACATATGCGGGTTGTCGGTGAAAATCGAGGCCACTTCTAGTATTACAAGTAAAGAACCAGAAGGTACGTCCAGGTTTATTATATCGCACAAGAAGTGGTTAGTGTCTTTCAGATATGAATTGAAAGTGGGCGGAATATATTTGATGAGATTATCGTCGAAGCTAGAACGTGTTTCAGTGGCGGTACCGATAGCGGACACGATAGGATGACCCGGATTATTGGGTTTGCGTACTTTTCGCAGGATATAAATATAACAATAATAATTGTTGGGGTTTAACGTCAGAAATCCACGATATGATTATGAGACACGCTGTAGTGGAGGGCTCCGGAAATTTTGACCACATGGGGTTCTTTAACGTGCACCTAAATCTAAGTAGACGGGCGTGAAGGTTCGTGGGCCCAGGAACTCAGACGTGCAGAGTCGAGACAATAGACATAGAAAAATTACTTTATCATTTCAGATGGAGCACACTTCAAAGACATACACACTGACACAATACACATAAACTGGACACTGCACTGACAACGTTACTGTTTCAGCCTTGGTGAAATACCATTCACGTCCTTCCATGGAAATATGCGCGTCACCACACGCTCGTGACCCAATGCCTACAATGTCGACGACCACTCACTCGTACCGTTGCGACGAACACAGGCGCCGGGCCGCACTATGAATTGGTCGTGTCGGACTTGCAAGCCGCGCCTCGTCTTGAAGACGTCGACAGTCATGCCGTTGCGGCGAACACAGGCGCCGGGCAGCATGATGACCTGGTTGTCTCGTTCTTGCAAGAAGGCACGTCGCAGGTGCTCGTGATGGCTACTTCTGGTACGGTGCTGGCGGCAGTGTGGGACCGTTGCGTCATCCTCGCAGGCGTGGTGACGCCCGCATAGCGCGACTGGCCCAGCCACGGGGTCCGAAGCCCCAAGCGCCTGATCGAACGCGGCGATGGCCCCCCACCCAACTTCGTCTTCCTCTTTCTTCGTGTAGCTCCTTGGCACTCCAAGGCGGTGAAACCGAAACTGACTCACCACAACGGGCCTCTAGCATTTTCGCCTCCATCGAAAATGGCTGGATATAAAATCGTCCTGGTTGGGGCTGAGTAGGATTAATGACCACATTGCATTCTCACTGATTTCGCTATCCTTGACGATATCCTTGATAATATTAGTAACAATTTCCTGGAACCGCTCTGTCGGATCGTTGTCAATGCGCTTGCCGAAATGCTCGCCATTTAGCTGCCTCTTAATCTAGGCAGTATAAGCAACCTTATTCATTGTCACTAAAGATCCAACTTTATCGGCCGGCTTGACAATTATGTCTTTGCGACCTTGTAATGTTTGGAAGGCTTCCTTTTTTGAAATAGACAGATTATGCTTAAATGACGTGCGTTTCTCGTAGGCCTCTAGAATGTAGCTTTGTACTACTGAGCTATACAGACCAAGGAACTTGTCACGTTGTGCTGGAGGTCTCCAGTGCTCGCGGAATTGCATCTTAGAAAAAGATGACCGTTCATAAAAAAATTCTCTTAGCCTTATGTTTCGCGCGAAATTATCCAAACTACCAGTTGCGGTACATCAGCTTAAACCTCGAGTGAGGACCGCTGAATCAAACAAAGCAAAACAAAACGACTTCAGATATATTTACAATGCTAGTGGACTGATGTATTTCTGTGTTATTAGAAGCCAGTATTTCCTGTAACATCAAACATTTCTTGGGGTATGGTTCAGCGAAAACTTAACGTGGAACGTCCACATTATTAATTTAGTTCATCAGCTTGCACGAACGATGGGATGCCTGCACAGAATTAGTTCACTTATTCCTTAGTGGGTAAAGCAAAATTTGTACAAGACCCTCTTCTATTCGAGACTTTGTTACGGCGTACAGTGTGGGGGACGACAAAAAATTATAACAAACCTGTTGTGCTACAGAATAAAAATACTTCGTTGTTACGAAAACTACCACGCTAGTATAGACCGTTTGCACACTTCAGTGCTCTTTTATAGACATGAAATGTTAAGGGAAAGCCAAATATATTATTTTAAACTGCTACAAGAGGTACAAAAAAATAAGTGGTATAAACAAAAGAAAATCACCAACGTTATCCTGCTAGAAGAAATTTACAGCGTTTATCCTGAAGCAGGACAAATTATGGCAACAAATGGTGCAATACCAATCAATGCAATTAGTTAATGAATTGGGTAATAGCTTACTGTTTGACATTAGTCCACAGGCATTTCAAAAACAAGCTAATGAAATTTTGTTGAAAAAAGAAATAACTTATCGCCACTAAACAATATTGCACAGAGCTTGTAGGGAGATCGAGCTAAAAATTTTTCCCTATTGTATGGAAAGTGTGTCATTGTTGCTTTTCTAACAGATAAATACTGGTTTGTTATTGCTCATGTGGTTATACAATGCATCAAATTTTCTGTTCTTGTTTTTTTTATGTGTGTCAGACTTGTGTATCTTGCAGTATACTAAGTATGCCACGAGTTGCTTGTGTTGATTGCATTACTCCTTCGTTAGCGCTACTGTTGTTACATGATGCGAATGAAGAATAATGGCTTAGTAGGTGCTTCCCATCTTCACAAAAATTGTGATTTATGGCGTAGTGGGTACCTTTCTATATATATAGTGTACTTGTATTGTAGCCCCATGAGAGCTTACAACGCGTTCTAGAAACGCCGCTCTTCCAGCTTTCGCTGTGACTGTGCTGCGGTTTCAGCGCAGGCCTGGCGTTCGATTTTTTTTTATTCGAGAGAAGAGCGTTGCGCAATCTAACACTAATTTTGTTCTGACGCGCTCCGCATCAGCACCAAACATTACCAGCACTCTTCAGAAGCATCACAACTTGCTATTGCAGAGCAATAGCACAGCTTCAAACACAGCTTCGAGCACAATATTTCATTTCAATATAAAAGGGCATTTCGACTGTGGCACAAGCAACGTTGTGTACACGCTGCAATGCTCCGTCTGCAAACTTCAATATATCCGGAAATTGAAACTGCCTTTAGACTGCGTTTCAATAACCATAAGTCACATGCCACAAGCCTACCTAATCTACCTCTATCCAAGCACGTTAATATTCCTGGTCACTCCTTTGATAAACTAACATCTCCTATATTGTAATCTGCTTTGCCTTCGCACCGTGATGGAGAAATTCGCGAGTCATTCCTCATACACAAGTTCGACACTGTCCCATCCGGCATAAATAAAAATTCAGGCAAGCGAACGTTTCTTTCGGTGCGGAACTCAGTTCTACCGTCATCCCAACCTAATCGTAATCACTTCAACGCAGATTCTTGCTACACGCTTTTGTTGGATCGTTTTTCTTTGCTTTTTCTTGAAATTGTTTAGCGACGCATCCTGTCTTACTCAAGCACTTTTTTTTTTGCTCGATGCGTTTGATAGAATATTTTTTCTTTGCTTGTTTCTTGATCTTGTCGCGATTTTAAATTGATATTCACGCGTTCTGTTTCATGGAAGAGTTCTGTTAGATATGCTTACACGGCCTTGCAGTAACCTGTGGTTGACATTGTGGATGACTCGGATATGACAGCGATAGAGCACGTGTTGGGCCTCTTAAACCACGTGTCTACTTAAGAAGAGTGCGTTTCTGCATCGTGTGGTCCCTGAAGAAGGCCGGTCCCCGGCTGAAAACCCAGGAAAAGTGTTTGTTTTTCTCGTACTCCGCTATCTTATATATATATATATATATATATATATATATATATATATATATATATATATATATATATATACTTTGGGTATGAAGATCGATGGCTCCGGTACGACAGATGAGTTAGGAGGACTGACGTATGAAATGAAGTTTTATTAACGTTTCGGCTGGTGGGCCAGCCTTCGTCAGAAGTCGCAAGAGGTACAAGTGCATACAATTTCGTGTGTATATATATATATATATATATATATATATATATATATATATATATATATATATATATATATATATACGAAACATAACGCCCACGGCGCAAGCTCGCCGTGGGTGTTCCTATAATTGCTATCGCAATAAAATTGGCAGAAATGCATATGGAAAACTTACCGTGTGGACACCAGCTAGGTGCAAGTCACTGGTAAAAGTCAGCACTTCTCCAAAAGACAAGCTTTCTTCTAGTAACAACTTCTGAAGCATCGTCGGCTCGCTTTGCGATTGCTCACGTTCAATGCGCCGAGCTGACTCTCGAATGTGCCGGTATATGAGGCTGTAACGAAGACGTTCGAAGACAAATGCATAAAATTACTCTGGACGACGTTGGCCTCACAAACGGTCTTTCAATGACAGCGAAAACGAAATTCACACGGACTCGCGGAGTATAGTCGTGAGAAATATGAAAGGGAAGAGAGAGTGCGAGTTTAAGCAGCGATTCCTCTTAATGAGGAGACAAGGATGTGGCGTATTCATTCGCAAGAGGTACGTTCCCCAGGTTTTCCGCTTGAACATTTAGTGTGATGAACTCTCTTGTGCTTGAGAGAGAGAGAGAAGGAATGTAGGAAAGGCAGGGAGGTTAACTAGAAAATTGCTTTTCGCCCATATAGCTTACTCAAGCTTATTTCAGTGTTTGGTTTTATGGTGTTCGTTAGTGCGCATTCTGTGATGTTCCGTGTCTACGCGCGTAACTCAGGCGTACGCGTCACGTCCACCAATATTCAATGTAAAGTTACACTTGATACGGCGGCGGGATTTTCGTATGGGACATTTTACTTCCCACGCTGTGAATGGGTGAGGACGGAGACAAGAGAAGTTCAAATCCTCGCAGGGCACCCGTTTTTGAGGCTCGTATCCCCCGTCGGGTCACTACTGTGCCACTCCAAAACTCCTCTTGTCCCCGTCTCGTGCACGCCTCGAAGTTCGAAGCGCACGGTGTAGTGGTGAGCGAATTGTGAATTTTAGAACCGCATCGAACACGAATCTGATAGTGATGACACCGAATCGAATAAAAATCTGATATCTTTCGAATAGTTTTCGAGTGGTAAGAGAACCATTTCCAGAACAGCCCTAGATTATTCGGAGCAATTTACTTGAAACAAATATTCACTATATTCACAAATATTCACATACTTTAACGAGGGAACATTAAGAATGCGTTTAACACACTAAAAATGCCGCAATTCTGTAAACTGAGGTAAGCTCGAATACAGCAGTGACTAGAGCCTTCGAGATATTTAGTAAGCCTAGGTTGAACTATTGATCAGCTGCTTCAGTATTCGAGGACATAATTCGTCATCACCTTTCAAATAAAACGGGGACATAAAAATGAGACAATGTTTCATGAATCAACATCACGAATCTCATCATGATGATAGTGGATTAGACACTTGCTTCGGCGATACCGCACTTTTAAGGAAGAACGCCTTCATCCGGTGCGCAGTATATCCAATAAGTTCCGTAAAAGCTAGGGTTGCATGCATCTTAGTAATTCACTAATTAAAACAACAAAAATGATCCCTCGCTTTTCGAACGTTTTGGTCTTTTGAGGTCTTCGTGTCGGTGCCGATTATTCGAAAATATTTCAGATATGCACTATTCGATTCGAGCACCGAATCGAATAGAACGCTATTAAGGCGAAAGCCTTAGATGCCTCATCAAACGCGAAAACCGGCCGGCGTCCCTCGTCAACGGCGTCATCACGTGATGATATCACCGTATGACGTCATCACGACGTCACAAATATCCAAAATTGGTGACGTCATTATGATTTCACATGCTGACGTCATCACAGGAAATCGTAGCTTGGTCGACGGTAGGCCGGTCACACAGGCAGTGCAAAACCAGGTGAGGTGCCTCCGATCTTGGAGGCAATGCAAAACCACGTTAGGTGCAGAACGCTTTCGGAGGGTGGCGGGGCAGGAACAATGCATCGACTGAGAAGAAATCGAAGATGGCTTTCGCCTTCGAGTCGTCTCAGGTGAGCGCATAAGGGACCCTGTGGGTTTTATTTCCGATTCGTTATTTGAAATTTTGGAGTATTCGCACACCCCTAGCAAAAAGAAATCATGACCAACCTCCAACTAGCCAATTGATCGCTCTGCTAAAATCCCAACTGGCTGCGCAGAACCCTTCCTACCCCTTTCTCCTGTGCGTATTTCGGTTGAGGTGCCCTCATTGAGATATCGTGTGCACGCCGAGCACCCTTTCTCCCGGCTGTAAGAATCATTCTATAATACCAGCAGTAGAGGAGGAAGTCCCGACTCTGAAGGGAGAAGGAAAGCGCATAGGTATAGTCGGCGCACCGCGCAAGCGCGTCGGCGTCTGCAACACGTGGCTGCCGCCGCCGAAGTCCGCCGCGCAGTAATTGCGGCGCGCCGCCGTTAGTGTTTTCTTTTAATTCGAATGGAGAATCTGAAAATAAAATACAGCACTTCGCCGGAGGAGCTCTTCTCGATGTTTCCATGTATTGAACTGTCCATTTCAGCGGCCGCTGAACAGCGGAAGCTCGGCGAGAAGCACGCCCCCTGTTTCCGGTTCTTGTTCTGCAGCGCCATCATGACACCACGAAGCTTTCAAATACTCTCGACACAAATGATAGGGACAGAATGCGCTTCAATGCAACGAACGCAGCCCTCAGAGATCCGATTTTCGGTGCACATATCTTTTTATCGTGTTAGCCATCGATTTAGGTTTAATGCGGCCGCTCGTCTAACGCAGCTGTAAGGCCGGTACGCATTCCCTGCATCGTTCTCAAAAATGTGGGACACATTCATATGCAAATTCAGACTTGAAAAGTTCCTGTTTCTGTGCATTTCGTCCACTCTCTTCTTACGCTAGGAATGTGCTGGCGTGTTCGATGAGGCGACGTGGTCAAGAGCGAGGTGACATCATGGCTTATCGCTTTTTCGAATCACTGAATGCGCTCTGCTGAAATGGACTGTGGACATCTCCTTTGGATGAACGCATCGAGAATAGCTCCCCAGAAGTTGTAGTATCTTTTTCTTCTCCATAAATATCACGAGTATTGCCTGACCTTAACGCTGCCAGGGTCGTCGCCCAGCCTTAAAAGGGCGACGACCCAACTCGCTGGTTAGCACATTCTTGGGACATATCGATTAGCGCAAAAACACACAAAGGACGAGGTAAAGACGGCAGACAGGACGCAGCGCTCAACTTCAACTGATCATTTACTTCCGCAAGGAACAGGAAATCACAAGCTGCGCAGGAGGCTGCACGACCCGGAAGTTTTTTTTCCCTACACATGTCATAAGTTAATGAATCGTGTCATAATTAAAGCCCGGTCGGCGAAAGCTCTGCAGGACCATCAATAAAGTTGTTACCAACCAAATAACTAGTCCAACGGTTCTATGCGCAGATAACGTTCCAAGTATGCGCACTCCTTGTTGCTGAGGGCCAGTGACGGTGCGCTTTACACACCGATCACCCGCTTTTCTTATGCAGAAGGCCTCGTAAATCTCTTTGTCTGATTGACCTCGCAACCGCCTGAACACACGAGCGCAGTGAAACTGTGCTGTGTACGTGCACCTTAGACAATGGTGAGCAAGGTGGCCAGCGGCAGCGACAGCACTGACAGATGCCCGGTGTTCCCTCAGACGGTCGTTTAAACAACGACCCGTCTGGCCGATGTAGCACTTTCTGCACGACAATGGAATCATGTATACCACTGCGACGTTTATGGGGGCGTTTTTTAAATGTTTTCTTGCGGGTGGCGCAGCCTCCTGCGCAGCTTGTGATTTCCTGTTTCTTGTGAAAGTAAATGATATCAGTTGAAGTTTGACGCTGCGTCCTGTCTGCCGTCTTTACTTCGTCCTTTGTGTGTTTTTTGCGCTAGTAGATATGTCCGCAGTTAATACGCACCAACTAGTCCAACTCGCTTCTCTAATGCATATTCTTGGAGTCTTGGACCTAGTACACTGTGCATAAATAAATAAAATAGATAATATATATATATGTCGATGCGTTAGTACTTTTCCTTTCATTCCTACTCAAGTAAATCGATCAATAAATACAGAAGTAAAGAGAATGGCAAACTTAGAATATAGCTGAGCTAGTTGCTAGGTATTCATGCTAAGAAGACATGATGTGGAAACACAGACATAAGAGAAAAGTCGAGAGCGTGAACAGCTATCTCTTACGTAGACCACTACTCGCACTTGATTGATAGGTATGGCCTCTTACGTGGGAATGCGCAGATAAATATTTGTGTAGGTAACAAGACTGTAGCCGACAAGCGCGAAATCATGATAGGTTCAACGCTTAGTGCTGACATTGTACGCGTGCTTTATGAAGAAATAAGTGGCACGGAGATGTCCCCTGAAAGAAGGGCACTGAAGGCGAGGACGAAACCAATGGAAAAGGCGCCGGATAATATGATTCTTCCAACGGACGCACTCTTTAGAGCGGAGACGATGCAGCTTTCCAGGAAGAAGGCGAGCCCGCTTCGACGGTTTTTTGTGTATTTTTATTGCGTTAGCAATTGTATAGACACTCAGGACAGGTTTTCATTGTCGCCGTCATGTTCCGTATAAACTAAATGGATAACATCGCTCCGCGCATTGTATGTTCTACCCGCGAGTAAAAGCTCGCGAGCGTTGCCAAGGGACATGGCCAAGCAGAGTTGAAACAAGCTGGCCACTCTCCGTCACACAGAATAACATCAACCCACATGTGAGGCCTGCCGTGGATTGCTCCTCAAGCAGAAGGACACGCGCCGCCCGTCATTTGCTGGGCGAAGGAGCAGGAAGGGATGTCTGGGGAGAGGGACTGCTTAACTCGAGCAGCAACTGTGAACTTTGACTATAAGGCCACGGTCGAGAGCGCTGGCACGCGCGCTATTTCGGCAGATATCCCCCAAGCGAACGGCTCGCATACTGTCTACGCGCTGTGATCGTTGTGAGCGCTGTGATGTCACTGATTCGCGCTCGTACCAATGATACGACAAGCTGACCGAAACCGCTTCTCTCCCGGAGCGCCGTATTGCCATACACCAGCGTTTTGTAGGAGTTAAGTGAGATCGGAGTAAAAGGAGTAAGCTGCTAGCCTCGTTCATGTTAACATTACGGCGCTGTGTACTTACGCATTCAAGCCGCTGACTTGGCCCACCCTCCCCCCGCGCCGCGCCGCCACCGGTTCGATGCACCCCGGCGCGTTGACGCGCCGCCGCGGAGGTGGGAAACCCCGGCGCCGCCGCCGCCTGCCATGATTTTGGGTCCGGCGCCACTTGTCTACTCACAGCCCTTGTAATAGTCTCTTGGGGCGCTAATCTACAAGCCACACCGTTGCAATTGTTTGTTACCGCACTATCGCCTCCATACAACTCATTTATACTATTTTAGCGATGTTTTGTGCAAGCACCCATTGTGCCTCTTATTTCCCATTTATTCTGCGGCGAAGCGAGGTACCGCCCACTCATTTGCAAGGCATTATCTGCCCTTTGCTGATGCTGTGGCTGATGATGATGAAGAATTGTGGCTGAGCCCTTCGTAATGGATCGAAAGCTTTAAACCACCCACTCGTTACGCCTGGTTGTTATTTTGCTCTTCTACGACAACTATATATATACATCTGTGAACGTGATTCATTGCCCGACAGGATGCCTCTATAGGGTCTTTTTGCGAAGGAGTTTCAAGCACCGGTGTGACTCTGTGATAGAATACACGACTGCCACGCAAGGGGCCTGGGTTCAAATTCCGTTCGACCGTGGATATTTTTGCTCATTGCTTGCGATAGCAGTTACAGACACCGGCGGCGGCGGCAGCAGTGGTGGTGGCCGACAAATACGCCACCAAAATCGGCTGCTGTTGTGATCTCATAAAGTAGTAGTGACACAAAATTTGTGAATCTCGACTTTTTGCTCTTAATCAGTGGCTACTGACTCGTTAATAGCAGCAACAAAGCTCATTTACCCCAGCGCGAGATGAATGTTTAAACATATGCTCGTATGTTACACCGGAGGGAGTTTCCATTTTGGAAGACCACTCGGGGCGGCCGTGACATACTCGGTGTACTCGTGAACAATACTATCAGGTGACCGCGAATACAAGTGACGTCACTGCCCACCTTCTGCCATGTTGTCAGCACTGCTGTTTCGTCCGCTGTGTTAAGCGCTGCAAGCATTGCAAGTGCTTGTTTCCTCGATCGACAAACTGTGTTGTTTATGTATACTACATATCCATAGCCTGCTACTCGCCGACTGGTTCGCATGAAATCAATTCCCACAATTCATGGGACCTGCATGAATGTTTATTCTCAGTTAGTGCACTGACCTCCCACGCCCGCCTCCGAAAGCTCTCTGCACATAACGTGGTTTCGCACCGCCTCCAGGATCGGAGGCATTCCAAACTTTCTGCGCCTCACCTGGTTTTGCACTGCCTCCATGACCGGCCCACCTTTGACCAAGCGACAGTGTCATGTGATGACGTCACTGTATGTGATGTCATAGTGACGTCACAAATTTCGGGATCCTGTGACGTCATGATGGCGCCATGGTGACCTCATCACGTGGTGATGACTTTTTGCATCACTCGTGTTGACGCCGACGCCGCCGGTCAATTTTCGCGTTTGATGAGGCATCTGAGGCCTTCTCCTTAATAAATAGATGAAAAAGGATGGGAAGCTACATCTTAATTCGCCCTCGTGTGTCCCAAGAAGGGCTGCACTCGCAAGTACTGTCAGTTTGGTGAAAAAGAAAAAACAATAAATAATTGCGAAACGTACGTGCCAAAATTAAATAGAAAAAGAATAAAATATCCGCGAGGGAGCTAACTAAAAGCAGGTCTGCCCTCGCCAAGAAGGACGGACCAGTCTATGCGGAGTGGTGCTGCAAAGTGATGTTGCTGCGTTGTGTTGAAGGCGAACTGCTACGGCGGACAAGGGCGCGCTCCATTTTGTGGAAGCTACGTCGGGAGCGAGTGGCGGGACCAAAAACAGGCGGCGGCGGCGACGCGGCGCGGCGACGCACACCTCCAGCTTTGAGCAGGCCTGGTGTTTTGTTATTATTATTATTATCATGTGTACCCCTTCCTCAGGTTTGCCCCCTTGCGGCTGCATTTTTGATGGACGCGAAAATGCTTGAGGCCCGTGCACTTACATTGCGGTGCACGTTAAAGAAACCCAGGCTGTCGAAATTTCCGACCCAGTTAAAAAAACAATTGGAACCATTTGGAAATATCAATGGGTCCCAATGGAAATAGCGATTTCCAATTGGACCAAATGGTATTACCAACAGGACCATTGGGATTCCCAAATGGTTCACTTACTTCCAATTGGGCCATTTGGACCAACTGGAATTGCCAAAAGGTTCGAGTGGATAAGCTCACTTTCATTTGGGCCAAATGGAATTTCCAACAGGGCCATTTGGAGAAAATGAATTGCGAAATGGTTCAATTGGATATGCTCACTTCCATTTGGGCCAAATGGAATTGCCAAATGGTTCAAGTGGATATGCTCACTTCCACTTGGGCCAAATGGAATTTCCATTTCCAGCTCAGCCATTTGAAACAAATGGAATTGCTAAATGGTTCAAGTGGATTCGCTTACTTCCAAATGGGCCAAATGAACTTTCCAAGTAGGCCATTTGAATAATCTGGAATTGCCAAACTGTTCAATTGGAAATGGTTGCTTTCAGTTGGGCCATATGCTTCCACTGGAAATTGGTGTGCACAACTTGGTCAATAAACTTGAGTCGCATTGAACTGTTTCTTTTCATTTACTTGCAAAATGATGAAAATGTTCCAAGGGTCTATTATACCATTGCTAAGACGACCTGAAGGTGCGAAAGCCTTACTGACGATGCATTAAAGACAAATATCATGACAGAATCCGTCGAGCTCTTTGGCTTGTGTCTCATTTCGTGCTTGTCGAGCCTCCTCTGGCATTGCATACCTCTTTGGCGCACTCTACAATCTGCTAGGGCCTTCGTCAGTCTTCCATCGTACGCCCCTTCAGCATTTCTCCATAGCCGTCAGTAGGCCAAATGACGCTATAATGGCACATTTTAAACTTTTAAAGCCATGAGAGCGCCGCAGGGACGAAGGAAGCAATGCACCTTGTGTGGTTTGAGCTACACTTGAGAGGAACAGCGCTCCAATATATATTTTTTGTGCCACGCACACGCCGCAATGAAATGAATGTGCAGCTTGCGTGCCTCAGCATAGAGAAAGCAGTGCAAAAAGGTTTTTGCTTCAATGTGATTACTGCTAGTTTTGTTCAAGAACACTGCACAATGCATTAGGACTTTTGCCTGAATAAATGTTTCTTGGTACAATTATTGTAGATATAAGGCGCCCGTTCGTTGCATCAATCCAAATGGTAAAAACTGCTGGCATATAACACCAAATTAATATGCAGAGGCCATAAGCACTGCAGGCAGTTTCAGTATGCGTTTATTAGTACAAACAGTACAATAAAAGTAAGCAGCACACACTTCTTTCACAACTATCTTGGTGCACTCCTTTCACAACACTTGCAATACAACATAAAATGGTCCCATAACAATGTAACTTGATCACCACAATTTGTAAAGTGTTGTCTGTGAGAGCATTTTACTGAACTTCAAAACATTTGGCATTTGGCAAGTTGGCATTTATATGCCAACTCAACAAGAGTGTCCGTCATTCTGTGACGCAACACAATCATCGCCACAGAAAGATAAATGAAGAAAACACAACAAATTTTCACTCTATTACTGCAGTTTATAAACCTGAGCCCCCATGCTCCCAAAGTGAATGTCTTAACCACTGGGCTACACACCCATTTTCCTTTCATTGATTACGGTATTTATTAGAATGCGTATTGAAAAAAATAGTACACACAATATGACACAGTTAAAATTTTACAATCACATAGCAACAATAAGCATACGAGCACTACTAAAGGAAAACCCGAGGGCTAACGTAAAGTGCCATATTCCAGGGAGAGTTCTTGAGTTGCACAGGAAACGTGGAAAGGACAAGCACTTCACCAAGATGGGGTACCAGTCTAATCTAGAGTTGATTTCATCGTAAACATCCTTTGCCCATCTGGATCATATGCATGCGTTGAGTCCCCACAGTGCAAAACAAATATAGAAAGAGAAAACTTATTATGGAGGCTTGATTGCATTCCTTGGTGGTGGACAAAAAGTACTCTGCAGGACAAGATGGTAAGCCTACATGGAGCATTGTACACATCAGAAAAATTCTAACTTTGTGATAATTTGAAGCCAAACATAAACTTCGGTTGTCGTGGGATGTGCCTGCCATAGGGCCGTTTAAGATGCTCATGAGCGCTGATGCCCAAAAACAGTATTATAGGGAAGAATACAATGTACAATAAAAGTCTACACTTGTCCGTCACTTAGACAGCTCCAATTAAGATTCTGCATAGATTTTTTTCCAGAAAGATTTATCATTGCACATGCTAGAAATCGTAGTGCCCTGTCAATATAACATGGCTATCAAGTGACCTAAAAAGTCTTATAGTAGTTTTGGGACCTAAAATCCCAACAACTATTATTTACTAAGGATAGCATGCTACTGAGCATGCTTATGATGGACATAAGAACGAGGGCTGCCAGGTTTGGCGACTTTGCACCAATTTAGCTACTTCTTTAGGTCGATCATGGCGAAAAAAACGTCGACTACTTTTTTGCTACTTTCTTGTTCCTCGATTTTAAAGGGGTACTGACACAAATTTCGCGGCCGAGATAGCCTGCTGGATCGATTTCCGTGTACGTGCGTGTACCATCTGCGAAATATCGACAGCGAATAAAGCTTGGAAGGTATTTTATATGAATATTGAAGTTCGCGTGCGCGATCCAGCATTATAGGGCGCACCTATTGCATTGACACCCTCGGAGGTGACCCGAGTGACCCCCCTACTTCCCCTACGTAACCGTTGTAGCCGGTACAACAATTGTGATGACGTCGTAGCCGCCATTTTTGTTTTGACGCGCTCGCCGCTGCGCTGTTGGTGTCTCAAGGAAATCGTCGCCAACAGACGACGATGAGGGACGACGACAACGAGGACGATGATGGCGACGTCATCGCGCAGCACGTGCGGCAAGCGTGCGAATGCGAGGAGACGACGCGAACAGCGCGGAAGTGCGTCACACTTCTGTGTGCTGACGTGATCGAGCGCTGCAGCCGCTAGGTGGTGATAGTTGCACCCGGGTGCTTGTCGTTTTTGAAACCGAAACTGACACTGGTCGGTAATGAGGAGCCTGTAATTAATTATCTGTCGCGCGCTGCAGCAAACGATGTGCCGTGTTATGACTAACAGGACCCCAGCAACACATTGCAGCAAAAAAACGCGAGGCCAAAATTTTTGTGTCAGTACCCCTTTAAGAAATTATAAATACTTGGTAGTATTGCAGCCGCTTGCGCTCGAGTATGTCGTGATGAAACACGATGGCCAAGGTGTGTTTCCAACTCCCAAAATTGACTTTGGCACTAGCATTGCACAAGAGACTTTTGGATCAATGTGATTGGTACTCGGTGGGCAGGGGGAGTGGGGGGAAACTGTTGCATGGGGCCTCATTTTCCAGACCCTTATTGCTGAATAATATTGTAAACTGTAATTGGAAGAGAACAAGACAATCTAAAGCGCTCCGCATTGCAGGACGATCTGCATTCACTGACGTTAGAAATCGGTCATCTGAAGAATTGTCTGTGTTAGTTTTTCGAATTAGGCACCGACTGCCATTCGGGTCCAGGACCTGCTTGGACATTGTCATCATGCAAGAAACGATTGTGGAAGTGACCACAATTTATGCTTTAATCCCAAAAACTGATTTTGAGCACTCACGCAGTACACATTTTCATTGTTGCCACAAGTTAGGTAGTTCTAGTCCTTTTTAAGAAAAGTCACAGAGGATGCGTGAGAAGAGTGTCATTTCTGCAACAGTGCAAAAACTTCATCATCCTCCACAAAATGAATGTTAAAGTCGACAATTTATTCATTAATCTTAGCAATTATTTAAAGGGTACATGCTGTATTTATTTACACTTCTACCAAAAGTCCCTTGCGTTTAGTATGGCTTTCTTGCCTGCCCTTGGCTCAAGTTGGCTACTCTCTGGCTCATTTTTCCAATGTATTGGCTATATATTTTTTCTTTCGCACCTGGCAGCCCTGATAAGAACTGCACACGAGATATGAAAATTTACAAAGCGAACGAGCTTGGCACAGGTGAAATGAACATGTTCGGTCCTACTTGCAGGTGTGCACAAACACTTAAAATTTCTGACGCTGATACAAGAGTTGTAGTTGCTGCTTGTTTTTGGACTTTCACCAAGTGGTGCATTACCAAGGTGTTATATTTTACTGCTGAGCAGTGGCGGCGCTGGCTGCAATGTACACTTCAATACTTTGTTTAGAAAGAATAGCTTCTGTTACTGCGTATGACTGGTCAACAAGCCGGATGGTGGAACTTTTGGTCTTTCTGTTTGACCAGTAGCTACGGCTCGTGTATATTGTCCCTTTCCTGAGCATGCGGGAGTATTGCACAAGATTCGTAGAAACATCACTGTTGTTTACTTGTGCTAATCGGGACACTCTAACAAAGAGGACGGATGTCTTCTGCAATACCAACTGTTCTCTGGTAACTGTTTTGTCAAGGGGCCGTGCAGTATTCAAGCACTCTTGTTCGGTATTACCATGCTTTGCTAGCAGGTCAGTCAAGCTCCTCCACCTTGACCGCACTCTACAAATTGTGGTGTGGTACGGCCATCAGCAGCCTTTTCCACTGCTTTTCGTGCACCATTGCCGGCTTCAAATGGGGAACGCCGAGTGTGCCAACAGTGGGCCCCACTGCCACTCACGATTGTTTCGCAAGCTGTACACGTTAGGTTGTAAATGTAAACGGTCGATGCATTTTTCCCATAAATAACTTGTGCAACGGACGTTGAGAACACTCAGAAGGAGTTCTGCTCGCAGAAAGTCTGATGAACTTATGCTACGCGACAGCAGGATGTGCAGTGCATCAACAAGGCAAGCCCAGTGCCTGATGCAGGATTTATCCAAAATTCCATGTAGCACTGGCAAGCTGTAGAAGAGCACCAATTTTCGAATTCTTTCGCTTTCCACCACTTTTTTCCTCGGTTGCTCTTGGCGACCGCCGCACTTCTCTAGGAGGAGCAACTGCTGCCAGCCTTTCATCAATGCAATGGTTTTTTGATGCTTGCCAATATAGAAATCACACTGCGCATCACCCATCTACACTTCTAAAAATTGTCTCGCCACTCTCAACAAAATAAAATGCATATTATCGGGGACAAAACCGCAGACTATATGAAAGTGTGGCAAGTTTAGGAGTGGAGAGACTGTCTTCAATCCTGTTTAAGAATGCTGTTGTTCCAATGCAATTTCTGCATCTTCCAGAATTTCATTTTCAGTGCGTTCTGGTGGCGCATTTTTTTTCTACTGGGTACCTATTAGTGCCTGCAATACGTTCCCCCCTTTGCAGACACCAGTTGCAGCCGCAGTAGGCATTGAACTGCATGACCCCTTGCATGGGTGCTCTTGCCACTGAAGCGACTGCACAGCAAATGCAATATGCCCTGAACAGCTTCGGCTTCCCTTCATGCTCTAGAACAAAACCATTCTGTGACAAACCATCTATTCTTTCTACAAACGCATCTAGAATGACGCCCATATCTGTTTTTTTAATTCCAAACCAAAGAGCAGCCAATACAAGTTTGTCTGTTCTTTGCATAATGGGCACCTCATTCACCAATAACTGTATAGGGCAAATTGAAGTGTTGCTAGATGAAAACAGTGGCGTGCAATCTGCATTTAATGTCAAACTAATCCTGTGCCCCTTGTCTGCTGTAATTTGCGATATAATCCACCATCACAAATATCCGAAAGGTTACTGCTCCGACTTAAGGGCTTTGTCAGGTCAAGAATTGTGCAGTTCTTTAAAACCTTTCTAAGTGAGAGGGCAGATCCAATAGGACAAAGAATATGCACTGTTTACCGAGGACGCTAGCGCCCAGCCACATTTTCGACACTGCAAGCAACAACTTGATTGTGCATACGAGTGCACTGCCGAACAGCTATCACAAATGTAATGAAAACTCATGCAGGTGCCGCGCTCTGAAAAGAGCTTACCAAGCTGGTATCGAGAGTGTGGCAGAACAGGTCGTTCAAAAAACAAGTTGATCATTTCAATCAAACTTATCATTGCTGTAAAGGACAAATGATTTTTAATGGCATGTTTCGCTCAAGGCCTTTTATGGCATGTTTCGCTCAAGCTTTTCGCTCAAGGCCTCCTCAAAGAAATCTCCAAGCTGTGTTCTGCTTGTGTCGGCATCAGTTGACAAGTTGACAGGTTTCCATTGAGAGGTTCTTCATTGTCTTTGCCATCAGCCACATCACCCACTGCACTGTTACATTCACATGGAAACACGCCCTGTGTCACGCTGTCCATAGTATCGTGTTGAGTGCCCTGCAGATAAAATTCATTGTAAGGTTTACATAGATACATTTATTAAGTTGAAGCATACCATTGTTGTAAGGTCAGTTGTGTCATCACAACTGTCAAAATCTGTTGTGTTGTCATCATCAATGATGAAGTGATTTACATCGCATGGATCACACACAGTGGCTGCACAGTCTCCGCTGTAATCACCTCCATCGTCTATCTGATGCAGATCTTTCACTTGTTCACTTCGATCACCCAGAATGGCTGGCTGCGGAGATGTCTGCAAAAAAAGTAATAGGGATGATATTGGAAACATATTTGCTCTTCCCCATTTTTACAAGACTGCTGTTGCATGGTATTATAAAGGACAGAAGTTTTATATTACGCTAAAACTAGACAGATGCACACTCATTTTCATACCTATCATGTACACCTCTTATAAATCTATCACATTGATAATACGAACTTTATGAACACACACACACGCGCACACACACACACACCACACACCACACACACACACACACACACACACACACACCACACACACACACACACACACACACACACACACACACGTTTTTTTTTGTTTTTTCAGTCCTAATAACTAAAAGCTCAGCGCTCTCTTACTTTCAATTGTGTCTCGTAATTAACTTAAGCACACACTCTCTAAATCTTAAGTCAAAGCATTAAGAAATTTTCTTCATATTGCTCTCGCAAAAGCATTAAGAAATTTTCTTCATATTGCACTCGCACTCTTTAACACACACCACACACACACACACACACACACACACACACCACACACACACCACACACACACACACACACACACACACACACACACCACACACACACACACAACGCACTGCGTAAATTAATATTTAAGCCGAAGGTGCAGCCTTCTGCGTACCAGCGTTCTAGAACATACGCTGCTCACTCCGTTGGAATCACTGCCCATTGTCAAATCGTCGCCGTTGTTCCCATGCTGCATAGCGTTGTCCGCTGCCAACACCGCATCCGTCGATGTAGCATTTTGCGGTGCCGTGTACTCCATTAGATCGACAGGTGGCCGAGCATCCAGGGGATCTTCATTCGAACTTGCATGGTGTGAACCCTCTTTCAGGGATTCCTACGTGACAAGTTTGAAATTTAACAAGGATATTTTCTGCCCATATTCCGATAGAGAAGTTTACTTACAGCTTCAGCGAGCCGCAGCCTGGCTGATGAGTCTGTTGATCTGGGCATACTGAAAGCACTGCTTGGATTTAGATACTTTTTGTACATTCCGCGCTTTCTCCGTTTCTTCTGCGGTTCCATTTCTCCAATGTTACGGTCCCTATACTAATGTGACCATGACCGCGATGCGCTCGACTATGCGTAAAACTACAGTGAACTCTCGTAAAATTGAGATTACCACGTGCTGCCCACGCTACCACAGACCATTGCCGTTACCGCTACTACAAAGTGACCGTGAAATTGTAAACAAATGCATTACAATATCCCAGCGCAAGCGGTCGACGAATGTTACTTGAAAAAAAAAAGCTTTTTTTCTTGATAGTGATCACCTTTTAGAAGTCAAAAAATATTGTTTATGACGTTTGCGGCGTATGCATAAAACATCCGGTGCATCCCCATACAAAAAAAGCACGCCCTTTTGGATGTGCGATGTTAGAACACGGCAAGCGCTTCCGCCGGGTGCAACGAGCACAACAATGGCCTCAAGATCGGAGTAACTTCTTTTATGGGGTGTTTGGCCACAATTTATTATGTCAGCCAAAGTAACGTCCAAAAATCACTTTTTATTCTAGTAATAACGTCTAGCTTTTAGATTTCATGTTTATAACGCATTTTTCTTTGTTTATTTAGTTCTAGCTGGGCGCCATTCTTAGCACGATAGAACAGCCTAACTAGCATCAACATCAGTAGGCTTGCAGCCCTGCAGGGTTAACGGCGTTAACGGCGCTCAACCGCTCAACCTTAAGCACGTGCCATGATCACCCACGCCTACGTCAGATACAAAGATGACAAGCACTTGGGAATTGTGCCAGTGGGGGACATAAAAAATTTCAACCCCAAAGAAGATTTTTCGGCGGCGTTCTACACGGTAAATGGGACAGATCGGACCGGCACATGCGATTACTACCGTGCCAGGATTTTGGTGGTTGAAAGTAAGTTTGCGCGATTTTAAGGCTGCATTGAATCAGTTCGATCGTTTCGTGCTTCAAGCAAGTACTGATGTGACGCGCGATAGATACATGGCGGTTTTTATCAAAGCTCATGCAGCACGGCAAAGTTAGAGATTGCGTTCCCCGCTTAATGTAGGGGGCTAGAGCAGGCTGGTGTACAAAAGAACGTAAGCAAGGCGCACTAGATTTTTTTGAACACGCAAAATCTAAGACTTCCTAATGAGATTTCCGTACACCCACGTGTAATCGCTCTTTGCCATACAATGGTACACTGTAGTCATTTAGATTTTGTCATTTATGTGATCGAGGAACATCAAGTATTTGTTTTAGATTCAGCCATTAAATTCGAATGTACACGCGAGATTGTGCATAGATGAACATGTCTTTTTTGCTTGCTCATCAGTCTGTGATTTATTTTGCCTTTCCAGTTGGTGCTGTGCCCTCCAGGTGGCGGTTGCCAGTTTGCTCTCTCCCTCTTTTCTCTGTGTCCTTGTTTATCTATGTATGCAAATCAAATAAATAAATAAGTAACTAATGAGTGAGCTTGTGCCATTAGTGAATTTGCTTATGTACTGGCTTTAAATCTGGTATGTACGTATCGCAATCTGTCGCCACAATTAAATAAGTTGTAGGTTGACATTTTGTGCTACCCGAATAATCCTTTTGCTCTGTAGGGTAATGTTGCTTTTATGGCAGTCATAAGCAAAGTAGTTAAACCTTATTGCTAGCTCACGACTTGTCCTGTAATATGTGTATTCCAGAGTCAGAAGAAGATGTAAAAGAAAAAGTTTCCGGAAAAAGGTTGAGCGTGAAGCCTCTCATAGACGATTCCGATGTCGCCAGCGACAGTGATACGGATGTTGGGCCATCAAAGGTATGGTTCATTCTATATGTATAGTGTAATTGCTTGACCAAGTATAAAGAAATTATTTCCAAGGGTTTATTACACGTTTTCTAATTTTTTAGGGAAAAGACAAGTGCTCGGAGAGCAGGAAGCGGCTCTTGAGGATTTTACAAAAAAAGAAAAGAACCGTGAAAGCTCCACCTGCACAGGAGGCTGAACTACTAGAGCTTCGGAGTACAGTTGCAGACATTCGGGATAAATGCAATTCCAGGAAGAGAAGCTCACAGAGCTTCGAAGTCTCAATAGAGACCTGCAGAAGGAGCTATTACGTAAGATCAGAGAAGGCAAGTCTAACTAGTCGTTGTCCTGCAGTATATTTATATAAAGTGATGGCATACAGTTTGTACCTAAGTGGCTCCTGGTGGAAGGCATCTTCAGTAAATAAGGGCGTAAGAATGCTTACCAAATCAACATGCTAAGCGTATAACCATGTTTAAGTGTTAGTTGGTTCAATTCAGTTTCCAATGTGCCATTTCCACGTAGGCTCCAGTGGACACAAAGGCGCAGAGCTTAGAGCTCAGTCGCCCAGCCCTGGCTCCCCTCTGCCACGGAGTCCTGCCTCCACTCTGCCAGCAGTGCCCAGAACACCGTCCCCCCCTTCATCACCCACCAGAGAGCGCCCACGTTCACCCATGCAGCCACAAACAGGTGCTTCAAGTAGCAGCTTGGTAAGAAGTTTGATTCAATTTCATTTTAGAGAAAGCTGTGTTTAGTGCCCACATTATGACAGCAATCATACAATAACTACACTTCAAATCTTTAGCTCAGAAACCTGGCATAGTTCTTTGGCATGGCCACGTTTATACGCTGACTGGTGATCCTTGATCTTCCTAACGTGCCAGTTACAGCCCACAAACCATAGGGCATCAGTGCCCTAGTGCACTGCAGACCACTAACTCTTCAATGATTCTGCTGCAGTTTTTCTTACAGGAATTTTAAGAAAAGTATGTATTGGGTCTTATGTGCAATGGGAGCAGCTGCTGTTCAATTACGTGTGTTTATTCGCGATCCTCACACAGAACACTTGTTCTGCTCAGTTGCAAATCTTCGTATATGGTGCAATGAATTTGAGCATATTGAATGGCACTCAAGGTGGTGGTGTCTTCTCTTTTCTCAGGTTGACATTGGACAAGGGTTGCGAATACCATCAGAAACGTGGCGCCGCGTGCAGGCACGAGACAAAGACTCTTTGTTCGTGAAGGATCTGCTTGTGACGATCTGCGATCCAGCACAGCTGCAAGGACGATCGTTGCAGGGTAAGGTAACTTCATGTACTTTTTACAGCCACTAATGCAGTGTTAACTTTCTCAACGGTAACCTTTTGCAGGCAAGCATTGCCCTCGCTTCCCAGATCGTCCAACAAAGGAGCCATTGACACCCACCATGGAAGGTGTCTGTCATGCGAAGTGAGTATCAACATATATGTCATTTTGCTCACAAATGGTGCTCTAATGCAGCAGCAATAACCATGTCACCTCGCTTTTCAGTTTACAGTGCTGAACTTCAATCAAGGCCCAGTACTGTGCACGTAGACCATATGTTGCCCTTTTTCTGAGACATTTCTTTAGATCACTCATGCCTCATGCAGTTCATGAGGTGAAATGATAAATGGTGAATTTCATAAATACTTCACTGACGTGACATTTAAAAGCTGTTTTATAATACTTTCTCACAATAGCTTCACGAATAGATTGAATAGCTCCAGATTCTGCGTTGTTTTTGTGTCATTTACGTATCCAAAGTGCTCTGATACAGACGCTATAATGTGTACTGTTGAGGATATCTTTTCTGCTATGAGAAGCCATTTTGACGCCGCCACTGAAAATGCAACGTAAAATTTTCATTTGCAGCTGCCCAAAACCAAAGCTCGTTTTTTATTCTGAAATGGATTCTTATAGCTTTATGTTAGTAATTATACCTGTATATCTTTATTTGTTTAAATCCCATCTTTTAGCAGCCTGCTACAAGCGTCGCTTGGAGAAACAAGGATTCCCCGAGAGTGGTTCAGATGCTCATGAAGCACATGAACCAGTACGTCGGGGAGAAAATTGCCGACATTGAAAAGATGGCAAAGAGGTACACCAACCACAATTTTGTTGTTATAAATACTCTTTGCAATTTTTTTGAACTTCAGTAGTAAACAAATTAATTTTGACTTGAAAACCTGAGTGCTATTTTAATGAGTATTGAACCAAAGGTGCAGTTAAATCCATTTTTCATTGTGGGCCACTTCTGATGCAATTAAAAAAACTAACCTGCACAAAAATGCTATTTATTGTTTGTGAAGGTTGCAGCGTGAGTGAAAACTGTGGCTCTGGTACGGTACTGCATGGTCATCCATGGCAAGATGGAGTACCCCATTATATGTTTTTTAAATAAAGGTTTTTTGTTGTTCAATTATTGCTTCTTTGTCGAATGTATCAACATGCTAATGAACAATTCCGAATGCAGAATAGATCATTGGTTGTTGTGCTATGTGACTTGAAAGAGCAGGAAGAACAGTATATATATGCTCTTTCTTAATGCTGCTCATTTTGTTCAGTGGCACATATATTGTACTTTAGCAGATGTGTTCTTCTTCATGTTGTGCTGTACCACTTAAACCAGTTGGCCCAACTGGCTAAGCGCTACTGCACCATTAGGCCCAATTGGTCATGTCATACTATGCCATTTACCCAAATGGCATATAACAATTAGTCCAACTGGTCCAGTTGGCATACAGCTAGTTGGTCCAATTGGTACACAACCAATTGGTCCAGTTGGCATACAACCAGTTGGTCCAATTGGCATAACACCATTTGGTCCAATAGGCATAGAACCAATTGGTCCAATTGGCCAATTGTGTACTAATTCACAAAAGGAACCAATTGAAACCCCGTGGAAATTTCCCAATTGGTTCCAATTATTTTTTTTTTTAACTGGGGAAGCCCTCATTACGGCGTCCCTCATAATCATAGCGCGGTTTTGGGACGTTAAACTCCAACAATTATTTTATTGTGCGGTTCCCCACCCGTTATCGAGATAACTACATTCCGCAAGATTTCCCTTCAAGGTACACAATGAGCGCCAGCTGCAACTGTTCCCGATCCTTCGAGCTCTTACTCAAGGAGGCCGATAACCTCCTTCGCCGGGACGAGGCCACATCGCCAATACCTCGCCGCCCGCGCAGTGTCAGGACGAGCCCCACGTAGCTGCGCAAGCGCGCACTTACCGCGGTGACCATTGCAGGCTTGTCGGACCCTATGACAGCATTCCCAGCCCCTCCGGCCCTGTTCACATCACCGGGAACGACCACCCGGTCAGCAGAAGAGGCCGCTGGGGCCATCTTGCTTTCGCCTGCCACGCAAGACCTCCATATCTCTCCCTTGGCACATTCACAGAACGCGCGGCCACCAGCGCGGCCACATTCCCGAGGACAGTCCGCCAGGGCACTTCTCCCATGCGAGCACCAAAAATCCCGAGACGATTGACTCGAGCACCAAAATTTCTTCGCCCTCTTCCTGCGAACATCGCGCCCCACCCACCACGGCATCCCCCACGTGTTGAATGGCTTATGACATTACACGGGAGCCAGAGGCGAAGGAGGATCAGCTAATTCCAGCGGCCCCCGCTCCTGTCCTCAATGCGGAAAAAGAACTGAAACAGGCAATGCTTTTGACGGGGCAATCATATCTGGAAGATTGAATCGTAACAATATCATCAGTATAAGTTTTACAGGTCTATGCCAGTTAAAAAAAAACAATTGGAACCAAATGGAAAATTTCCACCTGTTTCCAATTGGTTCCATTTGTGAATTAGTACACAATTGGGCCATTTGGACCAATTGGGCCAATTGGTTGTATGCCAATTGGGTCAAATGGTGCAGTAGCACATAACCAATTGGGCCAATTGACTGTATTCGAATTGGGCCAATAGGTTGTACTCCAATTGGGTCAAATGGTGCAGTCAGCAACAACCATCTGGGCCAATTGGTTGTACTCCAATTGGGTCACGTGGCGCAGTTAGCACAGAAAACATCCGTCTGTAAAAGTGCTCAAGCTAGACACCTTGGTGGTGAGCCATGCCCAGGTGAAATTCAAGGAATAAACACAAAGTAGAATTCAAATTGGCCAGAACTTGTACGCTCAGCTGGCTGCTATCGCATGTCACTTAGTTGGTGCCTACTTTGCTTGGCTCAGGACCTATTGGTCCAGCCAACTGCACACAGCCAAGGCAGCATGGTGGGGAAACTCAGAATTTATCTGAACACTTGCAGCAGGTGTTCTTATAATTGGAAACTATCCTTAGATGAGCAGTGTGCTTGCGCTTATCCTTGTACACCACCTGAAAGAAATGGAGGCAATAATGACTCATCAAACGTACGGAATTACAGCAAATGTATAGTTTTACCAAATAACATGCGTGGCATGAGCCCATTCGCGTTTAGCAGTACAACGTTAAAATGACCCTTAATTAGCCCAGTCTGACAAGCACTCGCAGTATATGCTGTAGGAAAACTATGTAACGATTATTAACGTTCGCCGTCGCGGCGGTCCATCATTTACAGTGCTCGGCAAGCTGCCCGAAAGAAACGGGTTCGATCCTGCCCGCAGCGGTCGCATTTCAATGAAGGCGAAATGCGATCCTTACGGAAACCGATTATTTTTCATTCAATACTACTCTGACTAGACGTCAAATGAATTCACGTGCACGTAATCGCTAGCGCTTTCTACAAAGACACATGTGCGCCATAAAGGCACAGGCATTACACAAAGGATGTTTACATCAACCGGCATGTAGTGTACTTCGCGCATTTCATCTCATACTGCAGCAAGGTACAATTAATGACACCATGCTTATAATAAAGAGCACAAATACTAAGGACAAACGTTCGCTTACACTCCAAATATGTAAGTGCAATACTTACATGGAAGGATCAGAGCTGACGAAATCGGTGACCCTCGATCGACGCTGACGAAGCGATCACAGCATGGTACAACCAATACAACACCAAAAACCGCTCGAACGTGTTGATGTTGACTTGTAACACTTTCCACAGATAAAAGCGACCAAAAATAAATGTGTCATCTTAATGTCAACAAGGTTACTCTAGCAAACACGCTGCACTATGAAACATGCCGCACGCACACATGGAAGGAGAGCACCACGACTAGCCGCTGTGTGCGAAACTACCAAAACTACGGGGTCATAATAATACTTGACCACCGCCTGTAATGCTCTTACTTGTAAATAAAAAAAAATGCAGCTTGATTTTTGATGTAATATTCCTATTATAAAGTATGTTATTATTTAGCATTTGTATCGGCAAACATCAAGAAAAGATACGAGACTACTGCTACTGAGATGCGACTATTGCTGCTGTCAACAAAAATGCCGGCAATGCGGCGTTCGTCGCACCGGCGCGAAGTTCACTGCGCTCCGATCGTGGCAGATAATGACGAATGTTGATAAAAAAATCCCTCTTCTCGTAGAGAAGTAACCGCTATTCTTTAAACATTGGCTAGTTGCGCAACGGCTCAGTATGACGAAACGGCTAGTAGATTCCGTGTCGGTCGTGCGCATATCTACGGGAAACATCGAGTAAAAGTTCGCTTTCTTCCAGCGATATTTTTTGCAATACATTCATACGGGGTACTTTATATCACGGCTGTAAATGTGCATCTTTTCTTCACACCTTTTAAATTAATGCAACAAACTGGTGCTTGACATAAGAATTGTATATATAAATAAGCGCTTATTTCAACACTTCGCAAGTAAACGAAGTCGAAGCATTTGATAACCCAGATTCCTTGATCGAATTGTGGACGCAAATTTCCAATGGAACTGTCTGGCCCAACTGAAAACGAGTGTTTCCATTTGGCAATTCCAGTTTATCCAAGTGGCCCTAACTGTTGGGGATTCCATTTGGCCCAATTGGAAGTGAGCTTCCAATTGTGAGCTTCCAAATGGTTCAAGTGAGCTACCACTTGAACCATTTGGTAATTTCAGTTGTTACAAATGGTCCAGTTAGAGATCCCATTTGGCCCAATTGGAAGTGAGCTTATCCTCTTGAACCATTTGAAAATTCCAAATGGTCCTGTTGGGACACTATTTGGCCCAATCGGAAATTACTATTACTATTTGGCCCCATTGATATTTCCAAATGGTTCCAATTGTTTTTTTTTTCAACTGGGGATTCAGCTAAAAAAATAGAATACCTGGTATTTTGACGTAAATCAGTCACGTCACATTTTCATTTTCATTCATTATTAAAGGGAGAAAGCTAATGATATCACGCAGTGCACGGGTAAAACAAGATCTGGCTGGAAAAGCAGTACTTACACCGTAAAGTTATCCATGGCGCGCTCGAAATGGCTCCAAGTAGGCGTTCGAAAGTAGTGAAAGTATGGAAACCGGTAACAAAACTTTTGCATACAGGCAAATATTGTCTCCATGTCGTTTAATATCGCTGCACCATCAGATGTGGGATCAAGTGGATGCTTCAATGCGCCCAGACGCGCATCCACTGATGACAACACTATACCTGCGTAGAACAAATAAAAGAGATATGAATTTTGACTGCAATGCGAAGCATGGATATCACATATAGCACGAATTTCCTATAGAGTAGGATGTCTAGGACAGTTGTGCGCAACACTTGAGGCGAGTAAACTTCCGCAAAGCCACACACACAGGATGATGCAGTAAACTTCCATCTGCAACGTGTGCAGCAGCTCTATTCTGCATAGCGCTTCCTAAATACATCGCTAGAAGAAACCCTAACTCGGTAATCGTTCAGCTGTCTTTAAGGAAGCAGAGCGCTGTACGACATACGTTCCACGGTGGCGACTCACTACGAGAATGCGCCATAGTAGAGCTAGCCGTCACCCAGTTGCCGATTGCGTTACATCATGTGGCCAGGACGCACAGGTCGACAAACTCACTCATGAGTCGACTCACTCAGATTCAGATCGGGCCGTGAGTCTGAGTCTGAGTCCGCGTGAATAATTTTAACGCGATAAAGAAACTATTGGGAGACGAAAGAGACGCCACTTGCCATCGTTGTTCGTTTTCGAAAGACTGATGTTTATTGCGATGAGAATGCCAGTGATAAGAGTTCCGGATTACATTGTTGCCAGAGGACTAAATAAGAACACGCTGGTGTTAGGAGATTTTACATACTACCCCCCCCCCCCCCCCCAATGAGCCTTAGCTCATTCACATAAAGATTCCAGAGGATACAAAAGTTGCACACTGGTCTTCGGATCACAGTCCCACTTGGTAGGCGCACCATACAGGCCCTGATCCGCCCGTGACGTCCGACTAACACCTTGGCGACCACTCCCATCTTCTATAGTTGCCGTGGCAATAGATGCTCGTAGACAAGCACCACCGTGCCCTCTTTGATGGCGTTCGACGAGGTCGGTACGTAGAAATGTGCGCTACGCAAACTGTTCAGTTATTCCTTCTGCCATCTTCGCCAGAAATGACCTGTTATTCTTTGTCGGCATTTCCAACTCCTTTCAAGATTGTTCGGCCGTGGCGTAGGATCTTGGGAAGTCGATGTGGGCAGTGACGTCAGACGCTTGCCAACAAGAAAACGAGAAGGGGTCAGAGGTTCCACTTCGGTGGCCTCTGCAGAGACATATGTCAGAGGCCTAGAATTGATGACTGCTTCAATTTCGGTGAGGATCGTCGCAAGTTCCTCAAAAGTGCAGTAACTGTTTCCCAAAACTTTCTTGAGAGAGGACTTTACAGATCGTACCAATCTTTCCCAAAAGCCGCCCCACCACGGGCCTCTTTCGGCGATGAAGTTCCACTGGATGCGATGCTCAGCAAAATAATTTTGGAGTTCTTTCCCACGTATGGTTTTCCGCAACCTTCGTAGGTCACGTGACGCTCGTTGAAAGGTTTTTGCGTTGTCTGAGAAAATAACTCGACACACTCCTCTTCTTGTCACAAATCTTCTGAACGCTTTAAGAAAGCTGTCGATTGACATGTCTGTTACCAATTCAAGGTGTATCGCTCTTGTGACCGCACATGTAAAGAGGAGAATGTAAGACTTCTTGTTTCTGCCCTGATCTTTTGTGTAGAGCGGGCCAGCAAAATCTATGCCTGTCACCTCGAAAGGCAACGCCTTTGTTACTCTCTCAGGAGGCAAAGGGGCCGCTACTTCAGTGGCAGCTCTGCCGTTGAAGCGGTCACAGGTCACGCATATTTTCAGTGTCCTTTTACAGCGAAAGCTGTTATGAGATCATTTCACCGGCCGTTTTTGGCGCCGTAGTTGTCCGCCGCCGCCGCCGCCGCCGCCGCCGGTGTCCGTAACCAGTATCGCTCGAAATAAGAAAAAAAAAAACGAAATAAGAAAAAATTCCAGGATGGAACGATGTTCGAACCTGGGCCCTCTGCGTGTGAGCCCAGTATTCAACCTCTGAGCCATGCCGGTGGTTGAAACTCCTTTGCAAAAAGGTCCTATACAGGCTTCGTGTCGGGAACGAACCACATTAGCATATGCAATATAGCGTGGTAGAAGAGTAAAATAAGCACCAAGCGTCGCACAACGCGAATTCTATAACCAGGCGCCACACAATGCGAATTGCGCAACGAGTAGGTTGTTGATTGCTTCCAACCCATTACAAAGGTCTCTGCCATAATTCTTCGTCGTCATCAGGCACAGCATCAACAAAGTGCGCATAATGCCTTGCATGCGTTTAGCAGATAGCACGGCTCTGCGTAGAATGACGAAAAATGGCACAGTGCCTGCTGCCCTACTTCTAAAAAATTACAATGATTTATAGCGTAGTGGGTTCCTCGCAAGTGCACTTGTATTGGTTGCGAAGGAAGCCCATAAGCGCATGATCCATTTCCTCGGGGTCTCAGTAAAGTTCTTCGCACCCCTGCCTCGTCTCTCTCCCACGTCAGCGTATGTTATACAGCATGACGGCAGAGGGAAATAGCGACCGGGCGTCACCCAGTGCAAATTACATAACTGGTGGGCCGTTTAAAGCTTCCAACCCATTACAAAGGGCTGAGCCGTAATTCTTCATCGTCATCAGTCGTCGCGTCAACAAAAGTGCACATAATCCCTTACAGACGTGTAGCTGGTGCCTCGCTTCTCCGCAGAATGACGAATAATGGCTCAGTAGGAGCTTCCCAAGTTCACGAAAATTTGATTTATGGCGTAGTGGGTAC
Organism: Rhipicephalus sanguineus; assembly: GCF_013339695.2. Lineage (NCBI taxonomy): Eukaryota > Metazoa > Arthropoda > Arachnida > Ixodida > Ixodidae > Rhipicephalus > Rhipicephalus sanguineus. Next base: position 61,432,582 of record NC_051176.1, read on the forward strand.
CTTTCTAGTGTACTTGTATTGTAGCCCCAAGAGAGCTTACAACGGGCTCTTGAAACGCCGCTCTTCCAGCTTTCGCTGTGACTGTGCTGCGGTTTCAGCGCAGGCCTGGCGTTTTTTTACTACCTGCCTTCCCTTCATTATCCAGAACTGTTCTCTTAGTTCTGTAAGCGTTTCAAGAGGCCCAGCATGTAAAAGGCGTCTGTGTGTTCCTTCAATTAATAGGTCAATATAAGGATGATTCGGCGGGAGCACAATCGGATGCCTGGTGTCGTAAGGTATTTCGGCATTTCTTAGACGTCCCCCAACTCTCAATACTCCGTGACTGTCTAGGAATACAGGCAGATCAAGTAATGGTGAGCCCTTCGGTATTCTTACCGAGCGAAAAATGCACTGAAGTTCTTCGGGAAAAGTCTCACGTTGCACTTCTCTGATCAGATATATCTGAGCTTTGTTTATTTGTTCGGCGGTCAGAAATCCCTGCTCTTTCTCGCGGGGATACCTGGAGTTGTGCACAAATTGCTGCATCCATGCGACAACTCTGATCAATTTAGTCCAGGAACTAAATTGCTTAAAAGGCAAGGCTGATTTTTCCACCGACTGCGCAACAGTGTGAACGTGAACTGGCTTTCTTTCATCTTCTGCAGTTATGTCTTCACAGACGCTTTCGCGGCGTGCCCAAACAGCAGAGGGCTGGGACAGCCATGAAGGTCCATGCCACCAAACCGTAGTTGTTTTGAACACTTTAGGCAAAACTCCTCGTGTTAAGAGGTCAGTTGCATTTTCTGCACCTGGGCAGTGGTTCCATTGTGCTGGATCTGTGAGCCGTTGCATCTACATCACTCGGTTAGCCACGAAGGGTTTCCACTGCCTCGCAGAGCCCCACCCCCAGTGAAGTGTGATGGTTGAATCCGTCCACAGAAACCACTCTTCCACTTGTAGTGGAAATGATCGGGCCAGGTAGTCTTTCAGTCGGGCACCCATTAGCATGCCCATCAATTCAAGTCTTGGAAGGGAAAGCTTCTTTAGTGGGGCTACTCTCGATTTCGACAAGATCAAATTTGCATTTGGAATGCCCAGTCGACAAACCCGCAAGTATGCAACCGCGCAGTATGCCTTGGGGCTTGCATCAGTAAATATATGAATCTCTATTTTGTCATATTCAGCACTGACACAACATCTTGGAACGGTTACCGCAGTTAAATGATGCAGTGCAGTGTGCCATTGTGTCCACACTGCTTGCACCTCTTCGGGTAATGGTGCATTCCAGCCAACGCCTAGTTCCCAGAGTTCTTGGAACGTCAATTTGGCAGTCACAGTGACTGGAGAAGGCAGACCTAAGGGATCGAAAATACGCGCTGATGCTTGAAGAATGAATCTTTTGGTGTTGCAGTTTCGGTCAAGGAAATCTAAGATAGGTTCTACAGAAAAGGCAAGGTGGTCCTTTTCTTTATCCCATACAAGTCTTAACACACGCGTAGTACTGCTTGTGGGGCACTGCACTGTGTTCGTGGGACATCCAGTTCCTTCATTCTGAAATATCTCCTGGAACGTTTTGGAATTTGAGTTCCACTTTCGAAGGGACATGCTTGCCCCTTTCATTATGCCCAGTGCTTCTCGATAGAATTCTTCAGCTGCTTCTTCCGTGTCGGCACCTGAAATGAGGTCGTCGACGTAGAAGCTCTCGGCCAGTGTTCGTGCTGTGCCCGAACGGTTGTCCACCATACCGAGATGGTGACGTATCGTGGCAGCAAGCAGAAATGGGCTACTGGTCACTCCGAAAGGAACTCGTGTCATCCTCCAGACTTCAAGTGACGGGTTCGGTTTTTTCTTAGTGGGTACTACTTCATACCAGAGGAAGCGTACGGCATCTCTCTCTTCCTTTCTCAGTGATATTTGTAAAAACGCCTTTTCGAAATCTGCACTGAGTCCGATGCGGTGCGTTCTGAAATTGAGCATGACGTTTAAGATATCGGGGTTTAAGTTCGGTCCTGAATTCAGTGCTTCATTCAGTGACACGCACCCAGTATCGCTCGACGACGCATCAAAGACCACTCTGACGCTAGTTGACAGGCTAGCAGGGCGCAACACAGCTCGGTGGGGCATGTTATACAATCTGTTCTCAATGCTTACTGCGTTTTTCGGAAGCCGCTCGGCGAATCCTTGTTCAAGGTACTGACGTATGGCCTCGTCGTACTTCGTCAGCATTGCCTCATCTTTCAACAATTTCTGTGTGAGGCTGGCCAAGCGTTTCTTTGCAACTCCCTCGTTGTCAGCAAGACGAAAATCCATGGGCTTCTATGGAAGAGCTACTTTATCTTCCATTGGTGAACCTAATGAAGGACTTAAAAGCCTTATGAACTTCTTCGTGCTCCTGATGATGTGGAACTTGGTCCACAATACCCATGCTTTTGAGCTCGCAGAAAGATTTGAGCTGAGTCGTCAGTGCACATTTGTTTTCCGCTACAACGGCTCGAAGGACAGCTACCGTTGCACTGGTGTTGCGGTACGGCACTGTGCCCTGCAGTGTCCACCCGAAGTGTGTTTTAATTGCAACTAGGCCACCCTGAAGGTTCTGCACTTCGCCGGTCACTAGACTCCAATAGTAGTCAGCACCAATCCATTTTGCTGTAATTGTGCAGGCGGCAAGGTAACGTCAGCTAGGTCAGCCACTTTCATTCGGACCTCTTTTATCACCTTCTCGGGCACAAGAAGCTCGTCAGAACAGATCTCAGGTATCTCCAAGGCCTCGAGACAGTGCTCTTTTCTGTCATACTGACTCCTCAACCAAAGCCGTACTCGCCTGCGCTTTGTCTTAATGGCCCTGTCTGCTCCTCCAAAGGGAAAAATGGTAATGTCTTCCTCACCAAGTACTTCCAAATTCAGCTTACGTGGCAGTTCTTCTGTCACAAATGTTCTCCGACTTCCGCCATCAAATAGTGCACGGGTGAGCAGTCTTCGCTGGGTACCCTTTGCCCATATTTGAGCTGTCTGGAGCAGTACAGTTGTCGTTTTGTCATCTTTGTTACCTGTTGCAGAGTGCAATTCGGTTGCTGTGTTAGCAGCAGGCTTCCACGCAGGATTGCACATTTGAGTAAGGTGGCTCTTACTGCATATTTTGCACTTTACTCCTTTGTTGCGACATTCTCGCGATGTGTGCCCTTTAATAGAACAGCGGAAGCATATGCCAGCTTTGAGGAGTGCCCCTTTTCTTTCTTCGAGAGAAAGCGGCGTCTGGCATTCCTTCGTCACATGATCCTTAGCGGCACAAAACGCACAAGGCTCTTTCTGTTTGGAATCACTAGCCGTTAAGAGTGAAGCTGCTGACGCCCTCGGAGCTCTGGACCTTTCGTTATCAAAACGTGGTTTTGTACTACTGCCTTTGCCTTCTCTCTGCCCAACCTGTAACGCCTTTTCCCGGCTCTCCACTTCGTTTTTGAGAAAACATTGCAAACTCGCAATGTACAAGCTATCCTCTTTTTTTCTCTGCAGACCAATATTTGTGATATTCTACCACTAGTTCACCTGGCAGCATTCGCAGAAGTGCGGAGGCGAGCATTGCTCCGTAGCTGCCTGTCTGAACTCCAAGTGCCTTGAGAGCGGCTGTATTTCGCTGCATGTGGTCATAGAGGCGACGTAGGTCTCTTACCTCCTGCCCGTTTCGTACATTTGGCAGGTCTAGCAACTGCGTGAGATGCTCCTGGATGAGCACATCCGTGCGTCCGAAACGCTCCTTCAAAAGCTCGATGACCGTATTGTAGTTGGCTGCGGTAGCTTGTATACCGGCCACCGCCGCTGCTGCCCTCCCAGAAAGCGCCGACTGCAACTACAAAAACTTCTCTCCGTCGGAAAGAGCGTCGTTGTCATGTATGGCTTGCTGGTACCGCTCCCAGAAGGGCTGCGACTCCGTGGCGGCGCCGCTAAACCGCTGCAGCTCGAGTTTCGGCAACTTCACCTTTGAACCGTTGGCTCTCAGGTTCCCGTTTCGAGGGGCCCGTGACGCCTCCGTTGCTGTGATGGCGTTCGCTCGTTGAGCTCCAGCTTGTTGGCTGAGCTTGCGACGTAGGTTACCATTCTGTCGTTGTACGCGATTGTACGTGCGTAGTTCTCCTCGGCTTCTTCGTGTGGCACAAGCGGCTCAACCGCAGCGTCCACCTCGTTCAGGTGTGTTAGGAGGGCGCCGAGTCTTGCTGACAGCACGTTCAGTGTCGCTTCATCTGCTTGTGCTTCTAGCGCTGAATCTGCCTCGGATATCAACTTCGTCGCTTGGGTTCTCAGAGCGCTTCGTTTTTAACACGAAAGTGTTTTATGCCGGGGTCCACCACGGCTGCACTGACGCGTTTCCGTCACGAATATGACGTTGTAAAATATAAAGACTAACATATGGCAAAGAAAAAAACTATAAGAAAAAGTTCCGTCACCGGGAGTCGCACTTACGACCTCTCGATCGCCAGCGCGCAACGCGAAACGACTCCGCCACAGACGGCATGTTCTTTGTCGTGCTAACGGCGAGCTATTTATATACACCATTTGCCGGTGGCGGTACTCAGAGATCGGTGGTACAGCGTGTTTTCGTTACCACTAGCGAGATGGCGCGAAGAGCTCGAACAGCATAGAAGAGCGCGCTTTAAAAGTCGTCCCCCACGTTAGCGCGCGCCTCGACAGGGCGTGGTCGCTCGTGCGGGCGCTTATCTCGTGATCTCGGTGGTTTGTACGTCTTGCACTCTGCCTGCAGGTTTCCGTTGAGAGCACGAAGGTCACCTCGCTCACTGCAGCGGCCGCTTTTGCGAAAGGAGCGCGCTGCTCACACAGAAATAAGTTACAACTGTCACAGTGCGCGCTCATCCTGTGTATGTTCGTTCCGCGCGTCCTTTCTGCTTGAGCAGCGCATTGCAAGTTTCGACCGGCTTGCCGTCCTTCGCGTAACATTACAATTCGATGCTGTAGCATTCACTCCTTAGCGCTTGGTGCGAAAGAATCCACTGCAAACGCTCAACTACGTCTGTGAAGACACGTTTCACTTTCGTGTTATACCGATTCCTATGACAGAGGGATCAGCCATGTTTTTTCTTAAGTCGTCCCATCGTACCTCCGTCGTTGCGTTGCTTTCAGCACCACGATTGACCTCGAGGTAAGCAGAGTCTTTCTTCGCCGCTGGCTTTAGTTTTCAGTTTCACAGGGCGTGGCTTGTGGCGTCGTTATGCCTCGTTGTTAGAACCGTGAAGTCCTTGGCGGTTGCACCTCCAAGGATCGTTGAGTTAACGGTAAAGTCCGTCGGAATGCCGACGCATGATGGCCTCTTTGTAATGCTGAACTGATGGTGGCTTCAGCTCCTGGGTTTCGGCATCAAAATAAAGGAACTATTGGGAGACGAAAGAGACGCCACATGCGATCGAAAGACTGATGTTTATTGCGATGAGAATGCCAGTGGTAAGAGTTCCGGATTACATGGTTGCCAGAGGACTATAGAAAAACAAGCTGGTGTTAGGGGATTTTACACGCGATAGCGTTAGAGCGCTCGTGTCACAGAAATTCCGGTATCGGCGTCGTTGGTTGTGAGCGAAAAATCGTCCGTGACCGAAAAATCGAGAAAGATGCGAATAAAATAAACAATAAAAATCTTCGGTCCCACTGAGGATCGAGCACGGGTGGCAAGCAGGTGTCCTACCACAAAGCCACGATGTTAGTTGCAACTGCTTCGGAAAAAAATGAATACGTAAATGCTATTTAGGGGAAGGACTCTTCTCAACGCATTTAATGTTGCATGGCAGAAGCGCAAAATCGCGCAAGGCGACGCTTAACTGGATCAACTGTTTCAGTGCGATTTTCGTATGTGAAAACTTTGAAGTACACAGGCATGCGAAGAACAACTTCACATCTTTCGCACTCCGATCGGCTCTCGGACTTCTTGCCATGTGCCTTGCAAACTAAGCACAGCCTTGAGGGATTCTTCTTTATTTTGTTCGGCAGGTGTCACGACGAAAGTGAGCCCATTCGGCGATTTGTAGGCGCATTGGCGAGGCCATCAAATTACGTTTGTTTGCGCGACGCCATGCTTCGAAAAAGCCGGTATAGTGCATCGAGTGCACCCATCGCCGCTAAAAACACAACTTACAAACAGCTCCAAAAATGGATCTAGCGGAAAACATATCAAGCAAACAGCAAACATTAGATAACGTGCTGCCATCGGTGAGACATTGAGAAAAACGTCTCGACTACAGCACAGTCTTGCTCATCGATGAGTGCCGGCGGGACATTCATGTCAAGTAGTCGCTCTCATGTCAGGGTTGTCTATTTTTTAGGGACTTTAAGGGTTGTCTTGGCGGAGCTGAGGCTTTGCCTCCGCTTCTCGAGCTCGAAGTTGTGCGTCATTTTGGCGTCGTTGATGCCTGTGATTGGCTTCCCGCTCTCGTAGTTGGGGATCCATATCACGGCGACGACGCTTCATTTCAGCTTTCCTGGCTCTCAGCAAGGCATCTTCATGGCGTTGTTGGCGTTTGACCTCCGCTTTGCTGGCATGACCACGTCGCGCGCGTGCGTGTGTGCCTGTGTGCGCGTGCGTGTGTGTATAACAACACACATTAATGAGTACCCACGTGAAAAAGTTTTTACTTCCAGCTGGATTATGGAACCGGAAATTTTGCCCAGCTGGAACTTTTTCTAGCTCGTGAAGGAGCGGGTAAAAAATCCAGCTGGAAAGCAGGAAGGCTGCATCTGGGAAAAAATCCAGCTGGATTAATTTCCAGTTCCATAACCTAGCTGGAAAGCGGGAAGGTTGCAGCTGTGAAAAATCTAGCTGGATTACATTTCAAGTTCCACAATCCAGCTGGAATGTTTTCCAGCTGCAGTAACTTCCAGCTAGAAATCAGCTGGAAGAGATTCCAGCCAAAAGAATCTAGATATACACATAGTTTGGGTGGTACGTACAGTACTGGTTGCTGCAACTGGAAAATATGAATTTTTTGCCACTAAAGAAAGTGATGCCAGCTCTAATGCTGTAGTCACCCAAACTCATTACGAACAGCTGACGAAAGTTACTTTCAAGTTTCTGGAAGCTAGAAAATATTAATTAAAAACTGCAGCATGTGGTTTTCACCTGCACCTCCTGTGCAAATAAAGAACACTGTGGTGCAAAGTGTATTATGTATATGATAAACAAAATGTAGCTTAGCTTCACTCTGTTTATTCAGGCACAATCCCTTTAGCAATGTTTCATTCGCAGTTTTTTTTACATTCTTGGATTTTTTCGCACAAGGTCCGCATTGCAGTGTGGTGGGCCAGCGTCGTATCAACATTGTTGACTTGTCCCCAGTGAGCAAGGCATCCTGCAGGAAAATGCAACAAAAGAAAATTGAAAAACAATAAACTCATTTAAATTAAAGTGCAGTATTGTGACAGAAAAAGGAGACTAACCGTAAACAACCTCTACTTTCTCTGGTGTAAGCTGTTTGGATGGCTCCTGCCCACTGTTGGCCTTGGTGGGAGCCAGTCTTCGGCTTACACTTCTCTGCGCAAGCGTGTCGCGCCCCCACACAACTTGGGCAGCATCCCTTATCAAAATGGTCCCTTTCTTGTTTTTAAAAAAGCTTTGCTGCTTGGTCTTGGGTGATTATAATGTTGTTGGAAAGATGGAACTGAAAGAAGTGCATGAACAAGGAAAGCCACTCTTGTTAAGCAATAAATGAGCCTGTGCATATAAAGTTAAGCTCAATTATTTCACTCAAAGGATGAAAAGAAATTCATAAAAAACAGTACGACCTTAGCATTAACCAGCCCACCATCACACTGAGAAAAATCAGCCATCTGCTGAGCTGGTTGGTTAGCTGTAATGACGAAAGGTATCATTAACAAAATATTAGTACACTGAAATGCATACATTCATGCTGTCACCGTAATGAAAATTCATATCCTGATGTTCTTACAACAAACAGCCTCCTCGACCGCTTTCTCTGTGCAGGCGCTTTCAATTGACACTGATGTAGCTTGTGGTGTAGGTGCAGCAGGTACAGTGTCCCCTGCAGAGTTTTTCATATTAGCAAAACGCTAATCTATAGCTTTAGAGAGAACGATAGGACAACACAGAAAATGATCATCTACACACGCAATGTAAATATATGTTTCGTTACCATAGGGTTTCTCGTGGCACCTAACACTCTCTAGTGTTGACTGTGCTGCAGGTTTCGGCAACTCAGCTACCATTCTCCTTAGCAAAATTGCACCTGCAAGAAATAGTCCAATTAATTCATGCTCAAATTTTCACATTATCTCTTTATGTGAGAACCATGCTGTAGTTACATTCCTGACCAGGGACATAAACCGATCTTCAGACGTCTTACTATGTGTAAATGGAAGCAAGCTTTCTGACCTTAAATTTAATTGTGTGTGTGACAGATGTTTGAACCACGTTCAAAATGCCAAGGAAAAAGTAAACAACGTAAATTGTTCAAGGGCTAGTAAAATGTCAGAATACACAAAAAAATACTCACAACATACATGAAATTTGCTCAACATGGACATGGTTAGAAAGCAGTGACCTGAGAACTTCTTCACTTTTTACATGGTTCATTTTTTTCTTTTGATATGAATAACATCAGCCTATTAATTTTCACACAAACAGCCTAGCAGTCACCACCACAAAGCTCACAGCTAGTCTTAAAAATGTGGGCTGTTACATTTCTGAGCTTACCATTTTCACCCTGACATGGCTGGCTGATTAAATTGTCCAGTGTCTGCTAAACTGGAAAAAGTAAAAAAAGTAACTTGTCAGCCCAGCTAACATATATTAACACCTAAAAAAACAAAAAAAACGGCAGATTCTATGCATTGTGGAATCAATTTCATGTGAAGCAGTCACTAGGAAGCTTATGATGAATTTTTTTCTTCCAAGCCATGTGTTACGAGGTGGATCAATATCTTTAAGTAAATTAAGGAGTACTGCCCATATTGTGGACTTGCAAGGCCCACCAATTACACAGGCATGTAAAATGCAGCTCCTGGTACAAAGTAGTGCAGGCACTCATGGTAGAGGAGGGACGAGAGTTTTATCAAAACGAAGTGAGCGTTATGGCGTGACGATGTGCATATCATAGGAGGTGGTTGTCAGCATATTCGAGCAGTACTTAACTATATGGCTATGGCGAAATCATATGTTTACATAAGTAATGTTCACTATATTGTTTAAAACAAATAGCCATCCCACAGCCACAACTGGTGTAGCTAGGTGTGACATGACAATTGTCGTATCACACCAGCGCCAATTATGACTTGAAGACTGTGAGTCATCTGTAGCGAATACCAGCACACCACGGGCAGCGGCATGCGGGTATGTGCTACATGTCAGTGGTGGAAAGCCCTCCATAACGTATGCGATATGAAAGCTGTGCTATTCATGTTATGAACTGCAAGTGCCTTTGTTTTGCTAAGAAATGCTTTATATATGATATTGGGAAATTCAACTCACACACAGTCGACTGTTGCTGGATGTTCTTCTCAAGGAATTCAACCTGCCTTTTCAAGAATGCTGAATGTTCGCACTGAGACTTGTATCGACTTTTCCAAAACTTTGCCTCCTTTTCAGAATTTTTAAGTTCCGACATCTGGATGAGGCTGTCCTCATCACTTGAGTCAGGATTTTCTTCTTTCTCCGTAGGCTTACCCTCTTTTCCTGTGTAAACAAGTGGAAAATAAAGTTAAACAAATTAGGTGCGCACAGCTAGTCACTAAATAAGGACAATTTTGATTTATTGCTGCAAAATTAGCTTTTCTAGCCTTAAAGATAGCAGCTGCTCCAAATTCACACACGCAGGTGTCTTTCAACAAATTTCTCTATCCAATTACTACGGTCCCGATTAACAGCACACGCATGATGCAGCTGTAGTTCAAGCTAGTTTGGACGCTTATTTTAGTACTTGCAGATGATGGCAAGGTGTTGTATTTATGACAACCTACAGTAAGGGCAACGCTATTTGAATAATGACATCAGTCAGTACTGATGGGCGTTGCTTACTTGATCCCCTTGTCTTGCGGTAAAAAGTGCCTGAACGAACGTTTAAGGGAGCATTTTTTTATCATGTAAACGCAGGTCATCTCGCCATTCACTATAGTCAAATGAGGCCTGACTCAACATGAAGCACCTAAAGCCATTCTGCACATTGCCGTTACCTTTTTTGCAGCCGTAACAGTTTTAGCAGCAGCCGTAGCGTTGTTTAGCAGTGCATGCTTGGTGTGCCGCTCAAGCACTTCTGTTAGTTGTTGCCTTTTGGCCCGCACTTGATTTTGCTGTTTTCTTTTTGTTTCCTGCAAGATACAACATGAATGCAAAACCTAGTTATGCGGTCTACCAGAGGTGGCTTGGATGCATCCAAAGAAACACAGTTTTTCTATATTCTGCTTAACTATTTTCATAGAGCATATCGTACATACATCAACTTCAAACTTTAAGTATCTATAGCTGCCAATGATACACATGCATGTACAATATCAGTATATAGGAGGCATTTAGTTATTCAATATGAAAGGTTCTGAGGTGCGTTTCATTCTATTGCATCTCACCATTTATAACTGACATAAGCACCATGTTTATGTCATGCAGCCCCATTTACGACAGCAGTTGACACAGGTAAAAGCTCTTCTCAGAAGTTTACCTGCGTGGCAGTTTTTCTGCTCGTCCGGAGATCAGGATCCTCTCTGCCTACATCCTCCAAATCAGATGTATGAATTGGCGGGACAGGTGTTCTTTTGTCTGTATGTTTCAATTCTTTTTTTTCTGCAAAAGGTGCATTCAGCAGTGCATCAGCTTCGATATTAAACAAGCAGCATTTTTCGATACAAAGAAAACCCTCACTAACTAGCGAATTTGTTGTTTAGACATCTAATGTACAGAACAGATTTTACCCTCGCGGCATTGTTACATGAGTATTACACTGTCCCAAAACGCAAATTGTTTACAAAGCTTAATAGCTTATTCTGGAGACAGACATAATAACGCGAGTTCTTTGCCCTAAGCGGTGCATTCACGCATACTGCGGTTAAACGCGTGGTCCAGTCTAGCGCAACGCCACGAGATGCATGGAGAAAGGTAGTTTTTCCATCCCCCATGCCAAGATGAAATGTAATGTATACATCATCTATTGGGCAGCGCATATACATGGTAAATCATCGCTCATTTAAGTCACTGAGCCGGCCATTCGCGATTCCTAGACCGCCTTAATTATCAACGTTCAGGAAATAGCTAGCAATCTCATGAATATAATTACTAAAACGCTAGGCAAACATTCTTACCTGCCAACTTGAGAATTTGTACAACGTACTCGCCGCTCTCCTCCTCGACGTCCGGATCGCTCCAGTTAGCGTTATATGTAAGTTTGTTGTCGAAGTCCAGCACGTGGAGTGGCTTTTATTCATGAATATCTTCGACGGATATTACATATCTTTTCGTCTTGTCAATTTCATTGACGAAGCGCACCAGCACAAACATCATTTAAGGCAGCCGGTCTCAAAATGTGACAAAGTATCGGGCTTGAGAAATTATTGCAACCACCCGCAGACCCGCACGTGCTTATGACAGAACATGTGACAGAAGCATAACAATAACATATGCGGTGTTGATGGCGATTAAACTTGCCCCTTGCAACAGTAGGGCAGGTGAGCACAACCATGAGCACAACTGACCCATCCCCACAGAAAAAAAAAATTGAAAGTAAAAAAAACGAGGCTTGTAAAAACTAAATTGAAAAACCCAGTAGACAAAAAAAAAACTACCTGTTTTATAACACAATTCAGCAATCAAATTAGAGATAAATGGTGACCGAAATCGCGCCTTGACAGCTAAATCTCGGAGGACGTTGTTAATCTCAAAGGCTGTGCTTTCACTGCCTGAATACACCGGAAACATTACTGCCGTCTTGGTTAAGCACATATGTTACCTAATTTGTTGGGCACCGCATACAACATCACTACACCGAATAATAATAAGAATTATTATTAAGGGCATGCGAGCGCCGTAAGTATCCAACAAACTAGCCATAACATAGCCATTGGGCTTTAGCCATGGCCTGAGCCACTGCCTGAGCTTAGCCACTGTAGCGCACGTGATCGCTCGCCGCGTAGTCAGCGCGTGGTATTTGTGTGGATTTAGCGTAATCGTAGTTGGCACAAACTTCGGCGATGGCTCTGCCGAAAAGGCGGAAAGTGTATCTCGACCCTGGCTCAAGCGCCCGTGTGCCGAAGGCAACCAAATGGCGCTTGGAGACTCCGTTCAGCCGGCTTCCAGTGACAGCTACAACGTCGTCGGCTCCACAAGACTCTTCATGTGACGACCCGTGTTCATCCGCGTCTTCATCTCCTGAACACAATTACGAATATTCAGACGCATCTTCTTCACCAGAAGCAAGTTGTGATGAAGACTGCGATGATAAGCAAAGCCAGCCTTCGCTGAATGTGCCAGACGGAACAGCGACTCCCACTGCATCACCGCTTCGTGGTGATCCGCACGAAAATCATTCAGGCAGTGCGACTGCCAAAATGAGTGACTATTTCGATGCTGACTACCTAGGTGAACTGTTCATCGAAGGAGTAACTCTGACGCGTGGTGACGCGTTCATGCTGTTGTTGGACATGACCATTAAGCACGGTCTGTCGTGGACAACGATTGAGAGCATCCAAAGGTTGTTCAACAACCTCGTGAGAAAAGAAGCATTTCCTGAGAGCAAATACCTATTTAAGAAATTTTGTGGGTTGGACATGAAGGATATTGTGTTTCATTTCTACTGCGCAGACTGTATGGCACTGCTGGCCAAGACAACAACTCCAGAAGAACGCAAACAACTGAAAGTGATGTGCTCTCTGTGCAAGAAAGAATACATGGGTCGCCACCTTGTGCGCAGCGGCAGCTTCTTCGTGAGTCTTCCTTTAGAGAAGCAGCTGTCGCCCGTCCTATCAAGCAAGTCGACTAGCAATGCGGTTCTGGACACTTTGGAACGGGCTCCTGGCGACAGTATGCGTGACATCATTGACGGCCAGCATTATCATGCGACACGCAGTGAAGTGGGAATGGCCGAGCATGACTTGACGCTTACGCTCAACTCAGACGGAAGCCCAATCTTCGAGTCCTCAAAGTACAGTATTTGGCCTGTTCAAGCGATCACCAACGAGTTGCCTTCATTGCTCAGATGGAAAAATGTTGTGGCGCCATCATTATGGTACGGGAAGGAGCACCCCAACATGACTCTGTTGCTCTAAGCATTTGTGGATCAGCTTGAGAAACTGAATATCAGTGGCATCACCTGGTCTTGTGGGGACAGGCTGATTAACTCAAATGCAAGTACTTTTCCTCAACTATGCTGATTTGGATTGCGCACTGTGCACAAATGCATTTCTTGGTCAATGAGCAAGATTTTCAACATATTAACATTTTCAGGTGTACTGTTTGTGTTGTTGCGCGGATGCTCCAGCAAGGGCTGCAATGCAGCACGTTATCCAATTTAATGGATACTATGGCTGCAGTTGGTGCTACCACCCAGGAGAAAATGTCAATGGTAAGTCTCACCGAATGTTAAATCTTAATAATTACTTTATTGAAAAGGTCATTTAACCTCAGTGAAGTGGCAGGCTATTGTCCGAAAATTTCATAATGTTCAGTCAAAGGCATGAACTAAGATGAAAAATCCTTGAACAGGTGGTGTCGCTAGAGTCACCGTTTCAACAAGTAGTCTTCTATTCAAAGCAGCAACAGCCTTAGAGAGTTGCTGCCTTGAAAGGGTTACAAATACAAAAATATTTGTCATTTCTTTTTTGTCAAATGAAAGGCCAAGTACTCAAGAGATTAGACAATGTTCTATTAAGCATGACTGCACCCTGAATAATTTATTACGACGTTTTTAAAAGCTAGTTCCGGTTCCTACTGCACCCTGACGTCACTACATGGTATGATTTTTGTCACGTGCTTGCGCAAAATATGATATTTCCACGGCTGCTCCACTACGTGGCTCCATTGGTGACACGCAAGCGCACATTTGGAATGTTTTTGGTGATGTGCAAGCGGCCGTATTGTATGTTTCGGTACCCAAAGTCATCACAACTAGCCTTATACTGGCGCGTGAAGTCGCCAGAACTGACGCTGCAGCCTGATGTCATGCTTGTGTTGACATCAGTAGGTTTGTCATGCGATAATTGATTTCAGTGTCAAAATAATATATCTTAGCATTCACTGAGCTTCACCCTTGCTCAGAGTGGCCTCAATATGCAGGAGATTGGTATGACGGTGTAACGTCAGCTTTTAAAATTAATTTCACTAACCCTTGAAGAAAATACCTTTTGTTGAAGCGTTGGCTCTAGCGACCTCACCTGTTCAAGTATTTTACACATCTTCCTCCATTTTGTTCTGAGCTTATGCCTAGTTCAGGCGAATGCATGGCATTCTGGCCAGCTACTTGTTCCATGGCAGGGTTCATTGGCATAAGTTAAAATATGGCTTGATGTTTACTAGAACCTTCGAAGGTTTTAAAATTACGTCTCACTTTATCAAGATATGTGCAGGAGTTTATGCCTGATTGCCATATCTAAAGTACTAGTGCTTTACTTCATTCCTCACTTGTCAACATTTTGAAATTGTTGAAATTTTGTTGAACTTCACCCTAACAAGTGACATCAACTTGTGTAACAGACATGCCTCACATGTCTTTTGGGTGCATTTGTTCTAGGTACCGTCAAGTATACTATGAGCCAGCCGTTTCAAGACCGCAGCGACGAAGAAGCTTTGCTGGACATGAAGAAAGCTGTCCGAACTGGCACTATTGCACGGGGTGTTAAGGGCCCATCCCCTTTAATGAATCTGCCTGGTTTTAGTTCTGTTTGGGCATGGTGCCCTGATTATATGCACTGCGTACTTTTAGGAGTCACTCGGCAAATAACAGAGCTTTGGTTCTCTGAAGTGGGAGCAGATTTCTGTTGCGGTAGGCATTCATCTATGGCGGTCTTGAACGACAGGTGGTGCTCCGTGAAGGTGCTAGGCCGCATCAATCGTCGGCCAAGATCATTTAAGCTTGGAAAATACTGGAAGGCATCCGAGTGGTAGTGCTGGCTACTCTACTACAGCGTGCCGTGCCTAACAGGAGTTCTAGGCTCAGCCTACCTGGATCATTGGGCATTACTTGTAGCTGGTGTATTCCTTCTGCTGAAGGACTCTGTCTCACAGCAGGAGATAGATGAAAGCACGGAGCTATTGACGGAGTTTGTAGTTCGTGTTCAGTTTATTTATGGGCCAAGTAACATGACGTACAATGTCCACCAGCTACTTCATGTACCAAAGTCAGTGGTGCTCTTTGGCCCTTTGTGGGCTCATTCTTGCTTCACTTTTGAAACAAATTCAGGCAGGTTAATGAAACTGGTGACTTCGTCGAATGGTGTGGCCCTGCGAATTGCCACACGCCTTCTTCTCCAAAACAACTTGTCTGCCTTGAAAGCAGTGGTCAATGACAAGGCTTTGGAGCTTTGTTTAGAAAAACCTCCCTAAGGTCGCGTTGGTGGTATAATTCCTCTTGGAAAATGTGAAGAACTTGAGCGAAGCTTTCTTGAGGGATATGCAGAATTGCGGAGTTGTGAAGGGGCAGTTGAACTAAAAAGAATACTTCTAGATGGTGCAACTATTACCTCAGAGAAGTACCTCAGGCACAAAAGGATAGATTGCACTGCAGTTTGCCTGTCCAGTGGGAGCTACTTAAAAGCCCAAGGGTTAATTTGTGCCACAGATCAGACAGGCCATGAGCAAGCGTATGCTTTGTCTTTTGATTATGTTACGGAGCCTGTCACACCATGCGATCACTTAAAAGCTGCCAGGAAATGTACACAGAAGCTGTTTTCGGATTAGTGAGCATGCTCGTCCATGCATTCACCTTTGTTCTGGAAGCCAAGAGTATTTTTGTGATCTAGTAAATAATTTATGAGTGGCCATAGGGTGTGATAATAATAACATCTGTGGTTTTATTTGTCAAAATGGCAATATGTCTATAAGGCAAGCCGTAGTGGTGCTCTCCAGAACTTTCGATCACCACCATGGTTTCGTTAAAGGGACACTAAAGGCAAATATTAAGTCGACGTTGATTGTTGAAACATCAGTTCAGAAACCTCGTAGTGCTACTTTTGTGCCAAGGAAGTGCTTCTTTTGAAATCCCGTTTTAGTGGCCCGCATCGCGTTAACGAACTTCAAATCACCCGCCTGAAATCAGTCTTTCTGGCGTCACTGTTGCCGTTCCCCAACGTTACCCGCCTTTACTGCGCGGCCACCGACACTAGCAGCAGCGAAGCAAAAGTAGCGAGAGCCACAGCAGCAGCAGCGGTCGTTGAACAGTTTTTTGCTCGCTTGGTTCAACTGGATTCCGCTAGATGGTGCCACCTATCCAGCCTAACCAGGCGAAAACAGAAATATTGAACCACTCGTGCCGTTCCCCATAGTAACGCCAGGCGGTTTTTTTCCTCCATGAATCGAACAGAAACGAACAAGCAGCATTTTATTACATCTCTTGATGCACGGAAGGTTATTTTTTTATTGCAGCTAGTTTTTACTAGTGATTAATTGTAGTCGGACGCTCTCACGGCATCGGGATCATTTCCAAAATGTCCCACTCGTGGCGCACGTCGCGGTATACATTTAGCTTAATTTCTCGGTAAGTAGGGCACTGCTGTTGATAATATTGCCGTTTTAGACGTTGTCATACATTGAGCTTTCACTCTGACATAAATTGTTATTTGCCTTTAGTGCCCCTTTAACGTGCACGTTAATCTAAGTACCCAGGCCTCTAGCATTTCGCCTCTATCAAAATGTGCCGCCATGGTCGAGATCAAACCTGTGACTTTCTGGTCAGCCTATCTTTGTAACCACGGCAGCACGTCATAGTATAAGTAGAACATTTAGTGTGAACATTGAACAAAGGAAATATGTCATCATTCCACATAATTTTGTGTAGGTTACATTCCAAAGATATTTTGTTCAGTAATGTGCTTGAAGAAAATGTTTGCCAGATTTTTTTTTTGTAGTTATGAAGAATACTTATTGTGTACTACATTTCTGATACAATGTTTTGCTCAAAGGGATGTACAGAAAAAATTGGGTATTTCGGTTATGTGCTTGTTGGAGTTGTATATAATCCGTAGTGTAGTACTGCTAAATATCTCCAGTGTTTGTAATGCGATTTTTTTGTCGAAAAGATGTTTTGGGGAAGTCTTGTTACTGTCACATTTGTGCTTCCTGTTTGGATGATGCCCAGTGGTCCACATAGAGTGAACTCAGAACTTCTGTTAAGATCATAATAATAATACTTGGAGTGTCTTAACCATGATATGGCTGTGAGCCACACCATCCAGGAGGGTTCCAGAAATTTTGACCCTCTGGTGTTCTTCAGCATGCACTGACATTGCACAGTACACAGTCCCCTAGCATTTTGTCTCCATCTGTTACCTAGCATTTTGCCTCATTTTGCCTCCAACTGTTGCACCATAGATAGATCAAACTCGCAACATTTCAATCAGCAGCCGAGCACTGTGACTCTACCACCACTGTGCACAACTTCTGTTAAGCATGGCATGCTGGAACGTTCACTAGATTGCGGCTCTGTCTTGAGACTTAAAACTTTCATTGCTGATGTTATGCATGTATCTTTATATTGCGTTATTAACTGCACTCGTACTACGCGATATTGTCTATAAACAAGTCAATTGGCAATGTTCTGTGTTTCAATTTTTTTTCAGCATTTCGCACATCTGATGATCACTTGAAAAGTAATTGCAAACAATGAGTGTTTTAATAATTACTTTTGATTAAAAACGAAAGAAGGGAGTGGATTGAAGTGCTCATTTGTTGGTTAGAGACAACCTAATGAAGCCACAGAAGGCATAGGGAACATTATTTGTCGTTTTTAACTGTAGTAGTAACTGAAATAAATGGAAAGCCATAAATGTTGAGATTATTACTAGTTGTTCATCTATCTAGTGCACTTTATGCCTCAGTAACTGTCTTTGATGACTATATTGTATGAACACTAATTTGCGCTCTGTATCTTGGTTCCATTGTCTATTTCCATTTTAAAGCTTGTTTCTGTTGAAGCATTGCAGATCTCGTCGAATAATTGTAGCTGTTTGCCAAACTTTATTTGTGCTGTTTTCAATCTGCTCCTAGAATAGGCAAAATTCTGCAATACAAGGCTGTTCAGTAACGCTAGCCGTCCAAGTTTTTTTTCACCTAAATATATGATAGACATTTTCACATTTTGGTTTCTTCAAAATCCAGCTACTGGATCAGGGTTCAAGCTGCTAACTTGCACTCACCAACCAAATGCCTGAGCTGCTGAGCCATTGTGGCACGTGCATACAGTATTCCTGAGACAGCCCCACATTTACGAAAATGTTAGTGTTTGTGTTTCGTGGACACATACTGAAGTTTATTAATAAAGCCCATTTGATCAAAATTCCCTGTGTTGTATTTACCTGCATGCTTATAACATAGGTGCAAGTATTCAGTGCATGATCACACCAGCGAAATTTGACACAGAATCCTGGTATATGTACCGGGTGTTTCAAGGAAGTATTAAAGTCAGAGTTTGAGATTGTGGATGCTACTTTGTTCATAAATTAATCATGGTTGTAGGTCTCGGATATGAATTCTAAATCATTAATCCACTTGCTACATGAACAATTCAGTTTAGTTATTTTTGTATGGTGTCATGCAAAGTACACATGATTGAAATTGCATTATACTCGTGATGAATACTTTGAATCAATTCTGAAATAGTACAAAATGCGGAGACGAATGCATTCACAAGCTATCAAATATTTTTACAGCTTCCTTCAGGCCAGGTGGAAAAATGATACACATAACTCTAATTTTGGTGCTAAATTCAGATGCATAATGAAGGAGCTTTACAATAATAACGCTCTGCACTCTGTATAGCTTGTGTTCTACCATTTGAGCCTCCCTTAACATTTTTAATGAAAAGTTATTACAGTCTGTTGCTGTATTTAGCAAGGTTATTTGTATATTGAAATACACATTACATCAGCCGTGTGGAACATGGTGATTAATGAAAAGGTCCACTTAGTGTAATCGGACTATTGTCACTTAATCTAGTTGAAGCTCCGCTGAGATGCCCAGATTGTTCACGCTGCTTTTGTTAAAAACCAAAATTTCCGTAGATCTTCTTAGCTTGGTCAAGGGTAAAGTGGTTCAAGCTGAAATTTTTCCTGCCGGACATTAAAGTTCCCGCTGTACTGCATTAAGCAGCTGGAAATAGCTGCTTCCAGCTGGTGCAAGCCCTTTCCAGCTTCAGCTGGAAATAGCAGTTTCCAGCTGTCACAGGCACTTCTTGGATTCAGCTGGAAAAGTTGCCAGCTAGAATTTTCACCATCCTGCTGGAAATAAATGCAGCTCTTGCTGGAACATGTCATTTCCAGCTACAGTCATAAATTTACAGCTGGAATGCACCTCATCTAGGTGGATATTGGTTTTCGCGCTGGATATGTAGCTGGAAATGTTCATTTCCAGCTGGAAGTATGCCTTCATTTTCATGTGGATATGCACCTAGTGGTTGAAGTGAGCACTAGGGGCCGGACTTCGTTATCGCGTTCAACTCTTAAAGGCGAAGCTTAAGGGTCCCCCAATGTTTATGGTGAGTTTGAGTCCGAGTGAGTCCGCTTGAAGAAAATCTTAGTGAATCTGAGTCCGAGTGAGTCCCGTTGAGGAAAATATTGATGAGTCTGAGTCTGAGTGAGTCCTAAGCGCAAAAAAATATCTTGAGTGAGTCCGAGTGAGCTCCACCTTTTGTTGCCGAATTATGGTCCTATACACTCATCTTCAGCATTACTATCAGCCTTATATCGGCTTATGTTTACACTCAAGACTATTCACACATATATCAGCACACTAGCATTCATGCGCCACCTCAATATTTATTGATCAGAGGCGTGAGTTAGGAGGAGGGGTGCCATGACCTTCGCCCGCAAACTCTTTCATGGGAAGTTCTTAAATATCTCGTGTCAGTCGCGTATTTCATAAAAATGTCCCTACTGGAGTCATATATGATAAGGATGACATGTATGATATATGATGGTAACTCGTACTTGAAGGTACAAGATGAAAAGGCGTATCGTAGAGTACCGATTATTTGAGATAGTGGCGTTAAAGAGGATTGACACCAAAATCGAGAAAGCTAATTTTACACCAACGGACTCATGAGTCGACTCACTCAGGCTCACTCAGACTCAGGTGAAGCCGTGAGTCTGAGTGAGTCCGGCTGAGTACGATACTGGTGAGTTTGAGTCTGAGTGAGTCCGGTTGAGAAAAAGTAGTGAGTCCGAGTCCGAGTGAGTCCTGTTTAGGAAAGTCTTGGTGAGTCTGAGTCCGAGTGAGCCCTCATAGCAAAATGTATTTCTTGAGTGAGTCTGAGTGAGCTCCTGTTTTTTTGCCGACCTATGCCAGGTTGTCCACCTATACCATATATGGAAGGAAAGCGCTGGCATGGGCTTCAGACGCAATCCATGGAGTGGGGGGAACCTCCTGGTAGCTGCCGTTATATGCCTTATATCAGACGCCAGGGCCAAGTGCCCTTTCTCTTACGGGCCTTGCGGATGCGCGGAATTCAAGATGGTGGCGCACACTTTGTACGTCCTCATGGCAACAGGTACAGCAGCTGGCGGCAGTCCAAATCAGTTACAAAATATATTACTTCACAGTTCTTCATGCTACTACTGAAGCTATAATTGGATGCGAAGCAGCTTATGGCGGAGTTCAATCCTGTGGTGGTGGTGTGCGGCGTGACTACCCTCACTGCGCATGCGCCACCTCCTCCCCCTATCTACTACGCTCGCCCCTCTCCCGTGCCTCATTCTCTCCTGTGCAACGCCGCGATGAGCGCCCTCCTACGCTCCCTCCCTCTCGCGCGTCTCACTCTCTCCAGCGCAACGCCGCGATGAGCGCCAGCGCATGCGCGTCCTCTCCCCCTCTCTCTCCTCTCCTACGCTCCCCCCTCTCGCGCGCCTGTCGACCGCGTTCCCCGCTCGCCCTGTGAGAATTAATGGCCAGGGTAGAGGGAAGACATGACGCCCGTAGCGTTCCTCTTCGCGTTCCACGACACTCTGAATGGATGGATGCAGCTTAAGGCGCGGACTTCGCCCCAGCTTTTTCTTGCACGCTGAACCCTTATTTGACTGTTAAAATAGGAAGTTTTAGAATGGCGTACGCAAAGCTTTGAGCTAGCGTTTGTCGCCATTGCGCATGCGTACGCAACGGACGCTATCTTTGCGTATGTTATTCTAAAACTGCCTAATAGGGACGTTCCAAAGGCAGATAGGGCCCCATACACTTGTTTTTTTGCACGCCAGTGGTGGGCAAGTAAACGGCGTGCTGCAGAGGCAGCGGTATCGATGAGCGAGTTGCGCATTCTTCGAGAGATGGCGCCAGGTGCGTGTGGCGCACCAGCCTGCTGTCGCATAGGTTGTAGTGGTTCGAAGGCAAGAAAAAACATGGACCATCTCCCCGACAGGAACCCTGATGGGATGCGAAGCAGCAGCGGTGCGCACGGCGTTGACTCGGTTGAAACGGGCGTCGACGCGGGTGCTGGAAGAACGGTTTGAAGCGAAACTCGGTGTAGCGTCGGTCGAGGGTGACGCTACCGCGTCTTCCGGCGTCCTCTCCGTCACAGATAAACGAGCCGAAAGAGTGCTTCCACTCGACGTGCGGTCGAGCGTTGCGGGCGGTGGAGAGGGTGAAGCGAGAGAGAAGTGACACGTTCAGAGGTGTTGCGAGCGGGAGGAGCAGGCGGCAGCTGCGGGCGCTGCGGCGAGCATGCTGAGGGTGAGGGAGAGAGTGACGTCAGCGCGCCTGCAAGGGAAGCGTGCGAGGGGAGCGTGACGTCAACGCCCAGCTGTGGCGTGACTTACTTGGCAACGCTCCAACACCTACGGCGAGGGGAACGCGTTGCGGCGCATTCGTACGGACGCACGTAACGTACGGCGTTACACACGTGAGTCAAAGAGCTGCTTCGCATCTAAAAGGCACATAAAGAAAGGCACGGCGCAGTCGTGTTCGGGTCGGTCTTTCTGTGCCTGGGCGAAGAAGAGGAGCGCAATGGAAACCAGCCGTTAGCCGCCAGGCGCTGCCACCGGAGTAGACCTGCCGTCGCGTCGTCGCTCGCGGAAACGAATGCCGTGGCTTCATTCCAAGCTGCTATATGTTTCAGGTTTCGGCTGTATTCGCGCTGTTTAAAGTATAATGACAACTTGTTAACGGAAATAATGGAGCACTTGTCGTTCTGGGCAACCAGCCCATTTCAAAGGCATGTGTCGTTCGCGGCTATTCGATCGAGGAGCTCGCGCGTCGTCTACTAGGCCGATACCAGAGAGCGTATGCCAGTGATGCGCGGAAGATTGTTTTGTCATCGTTTTTTTCGCTTGACTGAGAGTTGGTTTTTGACTGTCTGAAAGTCGATTTTTGAAAGCAGCATTTGCCAGGAGCTAATACTGAAAGCTTGGCCGCTTGAAGTTCCCCGGCGCATACGTTACCATGTACTGGTGTAGCACATTATACGCAAGCCTGGAGTTCATGCGCTAAATAACACGAAACGTCGCTAGACTGCTTCCAGGGATATACGTGATCACTAGAGACCGGATTTTAGGCGAATGCCTATTTTGTTCCTTACGCTTCCATCGCGCCATTTTGATATATGAGCATGAATTAGAGGTTAAGGAGGGTTTTTATAGTGTTTTTATAATGCCTATAAATGTCTGTTTTTAGCGCTCGTGCCTATACGCCTATAAGTGCCTATAAATGCCTATTCTCAAAATATGCGCCTATATGAAATATATTTAGCCTCAAGTTTCCCTTCAGGGTGCAGATTGAGCCAGTTATTAATTTTACTGCGTAACAATGACTGTTCGGAACTCTATGGGGTTCGACCTACTCCTATAGTTCAACCAACTCCCGGAAACAACCGCTAGCAGCAGTGAAATGGAACGCACCGGCGAGCATACGTCACCGCGCTGACATGGCGCGAGCGGTTGGCGAATGCGAAATTGCGGAGAGCTATCAGGGAAGAGTGAAGAGCAAAAGAAGAAAGAAAAATGTGATGTGCACGCGGATTTTGTTTAGTTTATAGTTTATTTTTCAACCCTTTCGCTACCGAAGACGAGCTGAGCTCGTCCACGCTGAAAGAGGCGTTTGCGGGCAGAGAAATTAAGCTACCCGGATTCATTTTGCTGTGTTCTCTTTGGCTTGAACAGCTGGTGCAGTAAAAAATTAAAAGCCCCATCAAAGCATGCATTTGATGGGGGCATTAAAAACCTATAAAAGCATGAAAGTACTGAATTGTGGTAACTGGAATTAGAAAATGGCGTCTTCCTCTGGGCCGCGCGTGCCAGCAGCAGCTTTTTTCCGAAAAAAGAAGAAAACACTTGTTCGCTGAGGTTTTGTGGAATTAATAATTTCAGTTCTCCTGCGAGTGAAGCAGCCACTGCACAGAGCAGCATATTTTTTCTAAATCATCGGATTCGGACGAAGACCACGTCCCAACGTTTCGGCATAGACGCCGAGAGGTGTAAACAAACCCCCACCGACGCGTCGAAAGCTTTTTTTTTCACGGGCTGCCTTGTACCTGCACTTATTTTTTAAATTTCAGAGACACTTTCCGCACCGAAGACAGGAGAGGTTAGAGCACTTTCCGCGGTGCAGTGCAGTGAAGCCAATCCTCTGCATATTTAAAAAGAATGTTTTGCTGGTATTGTGCGAATAAAGCGCCTTTAAATAGTTGTTTAGTTGTTTTAGGACGCATACATAATAAAATCTGCGAAGAAAAAAATCGTATTTTGTATCGTTTTTGGTAAAAAAACTCGGTAGACAAAGGGTTAAGGTGTTCACAGCCTGCGGAGAAACTGGTTCTACGCGATTCGATCCGGCCAATAGGAATAATCCCCTCCTTCTGGTCTTTTAATGATCTGGATGTCTGCTCCTCCTCTGCCATCTCAGTAACGCCGTAAAGAAAGGCACAGATGTGTGCTGATTCAACAGTGGACACTTGATTCACCTGGATATAGAATAAGCGGAGATACCGTGTTCTGCAAAGCATGCGTGACAAAGGACAATTGCACGGCTACGTTCAACTGTTGATGCCTGTGTGTCACCTTAAACAATAACATTTCTTGTTCTGTCGTAAACAGGCGTCGCGCACGTCTTCCTTTGAACTTATTTGCATTTATGTAAAACTTTATTCTGCCTATATTTACGATATTAGAGGCCTAAAGAGTTGTTTTGCCTGCATATTTTTCGCGCCTCAAACGCGCTTTCTTAGTGCCTAAAAATCCGGTCTCTAGTGATCACCCGTTCTCTTCGTAAAGCTTTTGAGAATTACATTTGGTGCCGCCGAGAGAAAGCAACAGCTGATGCCAGAGAATGAGGAACTATGCGAGGTGATTGCACCATTTCAGAGCTTAAATCAATTGAATCGTGGTGGTACGAAAAACAAAGAAAAACAGCTGCATATGCGGTGCGCTTCCTGCAACACTGACCGATGTGTGTGAACAGGCGCTGTTCAAGTCTAAAGTCGTAGTGCCGACTCTCAACTTGAGCCAATGTGATAGGCGTGAAAAATGAGGCCTGTTGTCAGTTGCTTGAGCTCGTCTTTGTATTTGTCGACGGATTGTTGTAGCATCAGTACCTGGCTGCTCAGTCCTGTTTCTTTTCTTTTAGGTTTGACCTTTTCAGTAGTGAGCAAAGTTGAGGCCGAATAGCTGTCGATCTGGGCGCTTTTGTCGCATGAGGCAGCCTGGTCAGCCTTCTGCACGCATTCATTGTGACACTGTACATGATGATTGTAGGTTGTTTCGCCGGTAGTGAATGTGGTGTCCATGGGCTCCGATTCTTCAGCTTCGGGACCTGATGTCAGCGTTACACATGGCGGCGATCGCGAGGCAGCGTTGCTACTTGTACATTCATTCGTTGACTGTTAAGACGCAGCACGGTCACGCTTATTGATACTTGCCATGCTTGGTTCAGTTGTTACCTTGGGCTGCAAACGTGAAGGGTACTCTGCAAAGACGGACGCTACTGAATTCTTCTTGAGCCACCGCTTCTTATATTATAAGTAATCTTCTGCTCGTAAATGACGGCTACATATTCTAGTGTAGTTTGAAAATGTATTAGGAGACCAGTTATCCCGCCTAATTACTGCAAGACACCTTCCCGAACCAGTTACATTTACTTTGTTAAGTTGCGCTTCTCGCTAAGAAATTTGTCTGCATAAAAGTGCGCGCACATCCACTACTTATTTGCATTTCATCCCTAGAATCTCCGGCGAGTGCTACCGGCCGCGTTCGAAAAAAAGGTACGGTGACATTACGATCATGGTGGCGGTGTGGCATCAGGGTCGTATTGCCGCTTCTAATTACGTGTGTGGCACCGTATTAACTAATAGTTGGTCTCTCGTAGTTGGCATGGTCATGCATTAATTATGCGAACACCTTACTTTCTTTTACTTTGTGAGAATTACTTCGCCGGTTGTGTACGAACTCGATCGATCGTCGGCTGAACATGATCTACACCTACTCAACCTCTTTGTGGGGTAATGGCAAGGGCTGGAAAATAGTGCATTTCAATTTCGGAAACACGCTTAGAGTACGCGTGAGCACGAATAAGTATTCATGCAAGCGCAGCTGTTGCAGCCATCGCATTTTCAATGTGAAGTTTTCGCTCAGGGGCCAACCCCACCGGTCTGCCAGACTTGTTTTGGAATATAATAATTGATGTGTTTTAACGTCCCAAAACCACGTTACGATTATGAGAGACGCCGTAGTGGAGGGCTCCGGGAATTTCGACCACCTGGTGCTCTTTAGCGTGCACCTAAATCTACGTACACTGGCCTCTAGAATTTCGCCTCCATCGAAATGCAGCTGTCGCGGCCGGGATTCGATGCCGCGATTCGGGTCAGGAGTCGAGCACCGTAACCACCAGACAACCGTTGCGGGGAGACTGGTTTTGTCGGCACGAAATCACGAACATAACCCCGACATCGTGTTCCCTAGCTGTTACACGGCCTGGCGATAAGTCGGTCTAATGTTGGCGTCGGTGTCATGCATGCCGCAGACTTCTCGGACTTTGCTGCAGGCCATCCCCACATCCCCAACCGTGCGTCGTCTGCTCCATGGACCGCCTACGCCACACAAAACGTTTCCGGCGCTGGCCGCTAGGATAGGGCGCATGCGCACTCCGAACATGCGAAAGGCGGATTGGCGCAAAGTAGCCAAATCTGGCAACCGAGCTCTGAACCTACCTAAAGTCAACAGAGCATATGTGTAGTCACTGAAAGTAAACTCATGGGCCAAAATCCTCGCAAGGTATGGTTGCGGACACTTTATTTATTGAAATATTTTTTGTGTCGCCATTTCTGTCTTTCTCTTTTTCATGACTCCATTGTTTTTTCTTCTCAGAAACATGGACAAAAGAGACATCATTGGTTTGCAAACTATCCTCACCAAGCCGTAAGAAACTCAACAGGCGCCATAGTGACAAGAGGTGTTCATGAACCGTACGTGTCACGATAACCATTTACGAGTTTACCAGGAGGACGAATGCGAACCTTATACTGAGAAGCAGCGATGGTGTACGGTATGTCGAAGCAGTACAAGATTGCGTGCACGAATTATTGTTTCTTGCTTCGTGGATTACCCCAATTTAGAGGATATTTGCTGGCTTCAAATTACTTGGATTGTACCTGTCATAGGTTAGACATATTGTACTTTAACTACGTGTCCAGCTTTGCATGGAGTATCGCATATAACTTGGAAGCAAATAGGGTAGCAGTAGTGCGACTTCAGCACAGCCCTTGTTTTTTGCACTGAGTATGTTGTAAATGTGAAGATTGGGCGCGACATCTCACCTTAGGATTGCAAATTCTTTTGGCCCTTTTTGTCACGTAATTGCTTTTTACAGCTAATGGAGATTTTTGACTCTTTATCGCTGACGGTATAGCGGTGAATGATCAGTAGAAAGTTATACTGTGTACCTTTGCACAAGGTGCAGGCCCGACCGAGACACGTAGCGTGGTCATCGCTAGACAACGTTACAAGCCTTGGAGACACACGTGCAATTTCGCCGCGCGTACTGCTGTTGACACTGACGTGTTAGCGCCATAACATAACATAATAACATAACAGCGCCAGTGCCCACCTTCTGTCCGTTTGTGCCTGCTTGGTAGAAACATTGGCGCGCAAGCGGTACTTAAGCGGTACACCCTTCCGAACCGGAAAGAGGCAGCTCGCAAACGTACAGAAGCAAGAACAGATAAGAGAGAGAAGCCTTTCGCATGGACATCCGACCCATGCAAGCAAGAAAATCCAGAGACGAAGTGGCAGCCAGCCCCTCTGTCGTGCTTTGTAGTTGTAGTGATCTCATTTCTTGCGATGGCGTCTATTTGGGGATCAATGAAAAAGCATAGAAAAAAAACGAAACCCAATATAGTATAGTAATCTCGGTTTCGATGCCACGCCGCGATCGTTTTTGACGTTACATTAATCCAATCATAGGCTCACGCTCTTAGCCGTTATTTCCGTTTGCAGCAGTACGCGCTGATGCGGTCGGCAGCGATGTAGTGACTTTACTGCGTGATTAATGTACTAAATCATTTGATATCGGTGCTTAGACTTATGCTCGAATTAACGCCAGACATGAGTCTACGGAAACGACGAATAAAAAAAAGCTGCTTCAAAAGTGTTGGAGGGCCCCTTTAAGGCGGCCGAAACGCTCGCGAGTACAAAAAAAAAAAACTTAATTTTTTTTAGCTTTCTTCGGCATATTAATTAGCTGTTAAGTGCGTAGGCATCAGCTTGAAATGCGTACTTTTCATGGTTTTGTGACGTTGCGTGGTAGACAGGTAATGTTGGCATGGTCCGAAATTTCTGAAGGGGTAATGGTGACGGAGGCGCCGAATCGGAAATGATTTGTTCCCACTTCTTTAACCAAGTCATGCGTAAGCAGTTTCTAAATATTTAATTTCGAGACCGGGCGTTTTCATGGTTTTTCTTGCGTGAAATGACAGACGAGCTCTGTGAGCATGACCAAAAAGAATTCAGCTAATGGTGGAGCGCAAGCAACCAACTCAGAATAGAAAATGAACGAAAGGTTTTACCGACTGACGTTTTACCGACTGACGGTTCCTACTTGCGGCTCGGTGTCCCAGTTACCAATAATTATTCCTCGCTCATCAGGATGGCTGCCAAACCAGCTTGGAGCATGTGAAGCTATGGTGACATCTTCACACACTTTCATGTGTCTGTGCTCGCTTTATTGGAGAGAAAAATGACGGGCAAAATGCTCGGTAGTTTGGCCAGTCGATCGCTCTTCTATAAGTGAAATGTAGGGCAGTTGTTCTTAAGAAACACAGCGCTAAATTCGATGCCGGCGCTGTACTTGTTATCTACGTCTAGGAGGTAACCCAATAAACTGTGATGATGTTGGTTGCTGGAGTGTTACACTGTTTTTCCGGCTTTCTGATCTTCTTCACATTCTACTCGCTCAATCCGGGCAGGCTATGCAAACAGACTTACCTTCCATTGCCCTTGTTACGCTCATTTACACGCGTTTTCAATATCTCTGTCAAAATTAGTTTCTTTCTACATTATACTTAGCTTCTAATTAGTTTCTTTCTACTTACTTTCTAGCGCCCAGCGCCGAAGCACAGAAAAACAGTCCTTCACTTCACCTTGATCGTCCTTTACTTGCTCGATAAGGTCCAGAGCTTCTTCGCAAACCCTGTTCATGATCGGCACATACGACCTCGTAGTGTTGATCTTCAGCGCGTAAGGCTGCGTCGTCGAGCGGACTTTCTGCCATTCATTTCCCTGGCTTCACGAGAGAGAGAGAGAGAGAGAGAGAAACGCAGAGTGTAAATGTCCACTGAGCTCGTGCTAGTATTTAGGATCTCTAACCCGCGATGGTTAATGGAATTGGAGGCCTCAAATCTACTCATTTTCATAAAGTAAATGAAGCAGCCAAGTCAAAAGTTAGTTTTTCGCAGAAACATCTACTAAGTACAAGCCCCCTCCGTTTTCTATAGAAAAAATACGTTTACGTTTACACTTATTAATATGGTTTACTGATTTTGCATTTTCTCTTTGTGTTCGCTATTTCGCCTATGTTGCAATCGTCGTTTCCCTATGGCGCTGTCATTTTTGTGTTAAGGCGGGCGAAACGCTCGCCAGTACCAAAAAGCTTTATTTGAAAAAAAAAAAGAAGCTTTTACTACCAAACTTAATATACAAATTCACTTGCAGTGGTTTTGCATGGTTTTTAGTGCTAGAGATTATATCTTCGACTCTACCTCTTCCCCCCTTACTTAATATGAACGGGTATAGATTGCAATATAATATACCTTGCAGTGGTTAGCGGTACTATAACATGCTGAAATTTACCACTGGTGAGGAACAGTTTGACACGAGACTGCAGATGAGTGTAATTTGCCGCTAAAAAAGACGCACACATAAGAAAACGAGGACTACGCCTCGTCCTGTTCTGCGTGCGCCTTTTTAGCGGCAAAGTATGCCTTAATACTCTCACCAAGTAGGCGAAGAACAAGTTCTTCTCATGCAGATGAGTGGTTACAACAAAGTAAATGACCGTGTGAGAATGCAGAGTAACACATTCTCGCTTTTACGTGAACACTACTTTTGCATAAACGTGTACACAGAGGCTGCTTGAAAGTTCTTAGTAAAAAGTAAAAAAAAATGCGAGCTTTGAAGGCTTGAGGTAGCTTGAGAAGTGGAGTGCATACATTGCCGAATCACTTTGGAAACGACTGCTATCTCGTTTCCTCCTCAACTGTGCAACTAGTATAACTTACAGTCTACTAGTGCAGCATAGTAACAAAACGGCTTTTCGTACATAGAAGCGCAAATTTATATGGAATAAAGTGCATTTGTACTGCAAGTTTGACGGCGAAAGTATTGAAAAAACCACACAGGGTACCTGGTGCATTCACAAAAAGACTCGAAGGCGTAATCCAACCAATGTGGCTATTTGATCATCATCATCATCATGATCGGAGCTTGAGAGGTCACATGATTATCTGCACACTTTGTTGGTACTGTGGCTGACGATGACGATGGTGGATTCTCGTTGAGCCCTTTTTAAGGGGTTGGCACATTTCAACTACACACTCGTTACGCGTCTCACTTGGAATGACGCCTGGTGCAAGTCTAGGCTTCTGTCACGCAATATGACGTTTGTTAACGCGAGTCCATGAATGACGTGATGACTGTATGGTCTTTATCGAAAGCGGTTGCAAGCACTGTCGCGGCTGTGTGGTAAAATACTCGACTGCCACGCAGAATACCCGGGTTTGATTCCGGCTTGAACATTGTTTGAACAGCGGAGCTGTTTAAGCCGGCCGTATTCTGTCCAACGCGAACAGAAAACCTCGGGCGGGTATGCGCTACAGAAATTGGGCAAGCCTCACTAGCGAGTACAGCAGGTGCGAGCGTTAAATAAAAACGAACACGTGGAAGAGAAAGAGAAAGAAAGAGATGAAGAGAAAAATAGAGTGAGAAAGAGAGAGAGGAAGCCATAGAAAGAAAGATAAAAATAGAGAGAAATAAAGGGAATAAACACTTAAAAAGATAGAAAGGCAGAAAATTTTAGACATATAGAGAGAGAAAAAGATAAAAACACTCACAAAAGAGAGATAGGAAAAAGAGAGAGCAAGACAGAAAGAGAAGGAAAGAGATAAATAGAGATAAATAAAGAAAGATACAGAAAGAGAAAGACAAAAAAGTAGAAAGAAAGAGATACAAGAAACACCGAGAAAGAGAAAGAAAAACAAGGAAGGCCGCCCAGCTACGCTCTTCCTTCAGGCTTGGCATCACTGGTGCGAAGCCGCCATAATTTTTTTTTTGATCACGTGGGTTTTTGTGTCGGACGCCGCGCTTTTTAAAGCCAGCGCCTGATTACTCACTTAAGGCGTCCGCCTTAATAAGCACAATGCACAGACTTCATAGAAAGTGTATCTGCTTCGCTAACTCATTACTTGGAATCGGTCAATTGAAATGCGTGCAGGAATGTATTAAATATACGAATAATTAGCATTTATTAGCACATGATAAATAATTAGAATAATTTTAACATTTATACATGTACGTTGCACCAGGCAATGAACTTTTAACCATTTTTCCCGCAGAAACGGCATGTTTGGGAATTTTCGAAAGTGCGACCTCAAACACCCAGTCTGATTGCTTCATAGTAATTCCCTAAAAAGGTCGCGATGAGTTGAATATTTCTCTATACTCTCTTTCTTTATCGGGCACAGGGCAAAGGGCTGTAAAACTTGTGAGGTTTCTAAATATACCCAACCACGACCGAACAATTGCCCTTATCCTATTTGTTTTCTGCGTGTATGAATATTTTCTTGGCTATGTTCTTACAGATTGAGCAGGCCAGCGTCGCTATAGTACTGCGGCCTGGACTCGCGGTAGCGTTTGAAGGGTGTAGCTCCAATCCTGACGGGCTCTTTGCCTTCCTCTTGATACAGATTCTTTATGTCTGCGGCTCTGGAGAGATGCACTACGGAGTAACGGCCCGGTAGCTTCTCCACGAAGATAGGCCCATACTTTCTGTGCAGTTCCATAGATACCTTGTGCCTCTCATCCGGGTGGCCGTTTCCTGCACGAGCAATGGAAATACGCGTTGCAAGCAGAGTCAATGAAAGGTTAAATTTAATTATTGCATTCGTACCCGTTTATGAAAGGAACAAAGAGTGCTAGATACGGGATGGTCATAGAACGATAGACAGGGCACTGATAGCACCCGTGTAAACATTTGTTGTCGTCATTACCATCATCATGAGATATAATTCATAAGGTGTGAGAAATATTTACAGATTATCTGAACCGATAGCCTATATTGGCTAGTGGTCGGTCCTGGAAAACACGTATGAGAACACGTCAGCAATGTAGCTAATATATATAAATATATGTTAATGAATGTTAAACACAGGCACATAAGCACACAACAGAAATAGAAAACACGTAGCACAGTTTGCACAGTTATAGGTAAGGGAATGCCAGGAGCACCAAAAGAAAACGGGGGAAACCGATACAAGAATACAGAGAGAGCAGGAAGGAAGGATGCTGGACTATCAACTGGAAAACGCGTACAACAAACCGATATGAGCATGCGCGGCAACAACAGCAATCACATTGAAAGGCACCCTACCACTACATGCTAGAATCATTTTCAAGAAACCGGAGCTCTTTCTTATTCAAAAATACAGATGGCGCGAGTTACGTTTTTCTTCTAGTTCGTTGTCCCTGAAGTGGATCGAAGTTCCGTCAAGGAGATTATCGACGTTGGTGAAGCAGGAGGCAGGTTGGAGGTAATAAAAACTTTAAGGTATATTGCAGCGAAATATTGTATGCGAAGCATTTCTTAGCGAACCTTTGGCACTTTGAGCGCATCTATCTATCTATCTATCTATCTATCTATCTATCTATCTATCTATCTATCTATCTATCTATCTATCTATCTATCTATCTATCTATCTATCTATCTATCTATCTATCTATCTATCTATCTATCTATCTATCTATCTATCTATCTATCTATCTATCTATCTATCTATCAGGGGCGTAGCCAGAAATTTTTTTTCGGGAGGGTTCAACCATACTTTATGTATGTTCGTGCGTGCCTTTGTATGTGTGCGTGCCTATATACGCAAGCAAAATTGAAAAATTTCGGGGGGGGGTGGTTTGAACCCCCCCAACCCCCCCCTTGGCTACGCCCCTGCTATCTATCTATCTATCTATCTATCTATCTATCTATCTATCTATCTATCTATCTATCTATCTATCTATCTATCTATCTATCTATCTATCTATCTATCTATCTATCTAGCCGCCTACGTCTGCGTGCTCTCCAGATCGCCTCCTTAACTTGGTGTAGACCAAAATTGGCATGGGAGGGTAAGAGGATTTGAAGAATATGACTGCCTGGCCATGACATGAATAACATGAAAATCTTGCCGCGTACGTCGTGAAACTCTTTCCACCAGACACGTGTGGCACATACCCGTTTACCACGGGCCGCGGTGTACGGGTATGCGCCATAGGTGATTGACAGCTTATATCTACCCAGGAACGGCAAGAACAGACATTGGTAACTTAAATGCGAGAGCGTTAAGAAAAACCGACATCAGCAGCGTTGACCCGACGAATGGAAAGAAGGAAAATTAGGATCCCAGCAGAAATCCAACCCAAGCATTCTTGCGTGGCAATCAGGTATTCTACCACAGAGCCATGCCACGTCTATAAACTGGTTTGGAAAAACAGCCTGTGCAGGCGTAATGTCAGTGCAACGTCAATTGTGGTTGTTGTGGTGGCTATCTAGTTTTCCAAGAAAGCAATAAAAACTACATATGTACTCCTACGATGCAGGCGTCATATCAGATTAACGTCTGTGGTTCCAGTGCTGGCACTGTGGTTCCAGTGCCGCTTTTATAGCAGTCTAATAAACATTAGATTTGCATTCAGATAATTCAGTAAGCTATATTGAAGCATTTCTCGACCCCGGAGGAATACATTAACGAAAGTTACACATGATATTCACATCATCGCATCGTAAAGTGCACTTAGTCCGCCAGAACGACGCAGTGTCCTCCTCATTTCTTACGAGGCTGGGCGATGGCCTCATGCTGACCGAGGATGATGCCAGATTGATTGACAGCCCTTTGTAGACTAGGGTACGTAGTGCAGGCACAATACGCCCAGGTAGTCTACGAATACGACAAGCGCCATCCACTGATGTTGGCCTACGTAGCACTATCCAGGCCTATCAGCCTCGACGGACTATACCTCACCAACGCGAAGGGTAACTTCAGGTTCCGACGTGTCGCCGACTTTATCGACAGACAATTTGTAGACGAAATGACCGAGGCATCCACGATTTCTAACAGCTGTACTATACCTCATACTTGATTACATATAAACCCCTCGTCACCGCGATCAGGACCGTATCCGATAACAAGTCGGGACGAGCTGCTGATGCTCACTGATCACGGTGATGATGACCTTGTTCAAGAACTTTCAAGAACCTCTTCCACACATACACACGGGTTCGTGAAACGTGCGTGCGTTCTCCATCATGAGGGACAAGTATAAGCACTTCAGCTTACCGCTTCTGGTGTTGGTAATACCCCCGTTGCCGTTGGCAGCGTTACCCAACTGTTGACAACTGGTTATATAACACATATGCGACTCTCGAACACATATGTGTGCGTATAAAATTTATACAAATATTTAGCGTCATTTTGTAACGTTTCGCGCAGAAAAAAAATATTACGCCACAGTCACCTTCCCGCCGCATGCTTCGCATAACATCGACTCCCACGGTACGCGGGATCTGCCGAATTTTTTTACAGAGTTATATGTACAGCTTGCCGAAGCACACTCGTGATAACATAGACGTAAACAGCGTCTTACTCTCCTACTTAACTTTTCTTAAGTTAGGGCCTAGAACACTGTTACACATACGACGAACAGAGTTTAGTTTCGCTGTTCGACCACAGAGTGGCTACGGCCCAGACAAAAACTGCATGGTATTGAGTCTTACTGGTCGATACGTTAAGTGATTACAGCGTAGACTGAATGAAAGCGAATTCTATACAGACTTAAATACGTTGCGGTAAACAAAGAAAATGGGAGGTGACCACTGCTGGTCCTCCTCAACATTCTCTTAGCCAGTCCGTTTACCACTCAACCAAGCCACTCCTTACTGGGCTGCACCTAATCTCGACAGCAGTGTTTTTTACAGTTTAGACAGGCGTTTTGGCAATCTTTCTCATCCTGGCTCTCTCTCTCCTCCTCTCAGGCTCTCAGCGATTCCTGGCTGCGTGGATGCAGTTCAAAGTTGTTTATACTAACTTTTGCGCAATGTGTCCCCAGGCCCACACTCACTGAACACCATAGGTGACAGCAAGTTCACATACCACGCCCGAGATACATCGGTGCGTGGTATGCGCAGCCCTGGCTCCTTCACGCCATCTCCCCACACTCATCGAGCGATTATGAGCTACATGATGGCGATACAACAAAGGGCCCGCCAAGGAGCTGGCGCATGCGTCGCAGGAGCTGTGAAGGGCGACGGTCACCGAGCTCTATAGCTGTCAGGAGCTGCCGGAGTTTGCTATGTTCTGACCAAGACTTGCCGGGAAATGATAGCTGCCTTCAACGTGACGAAGGGATGGCTCGGGTGCGGCGAGGCTGTAACACCCGCTAAGTCTTCGGCTACGTCCGAAGGTAAGGAGGACCCCAGATGCAAGTATGTGTTCTGTTGGCTGGTGATTTGCCGTAGACAGAAGTGCGCCTTGTCCTGGGACTGTTGGGCCAAAATGGTGGTAGGTTGACATGTTGGAACGCAGCCACAGCAGCACCGCTAGGTCTGGCGTCTTCTCGGGTTTCAGGACTGGCAGCAGGGTGGAAGAACCGGCGGGATCCATACGGGATGATTAGGGCTGCGTGTTTTTTATCGGGTCACCATTAACTGTCGGAGCTAATACGAGAAAGATACAGCTTTGACAGCGTTGAGTTTTTGAACTGTTTTTTTATTATCGCGGTGCACCCGCCGCGTGGCCGAAAGTAAACTTCGTCGTTGATGGCGTCGCATGCCGAGGCGCTACAGGGTATTCCTTGTCAGCTCCTTCTAGTGCGTCGCGATCTTCGGCTTCTTGCTGAAAGAACGCTGCTGGTTCTGGGAGTCCGTGCTCTGCCTTGACTGTCGCCGTTGCGCATCGGCGCCGAGTGCCGTCAAATAAACACCTTGACAATATATATATATATATATATATATATATATATATATATATATATATATATATATATATATATATATATATATATATATATATACAAGGTGATACGCAACTGAAGGTGAGTGACCGGTGGAGCTGAAGGGCAACCCTCGTCCCTGCTCTAGTCGGCGTTCTCCATCAGCGCGCTGCTCCTCGGGCGTTCCTACAATGCGCGGTCGACCCATACTTGCCGTACACGACCGCACCAACGCAGTACCCAGATGCGAATAACATGGCGGTATACGTACGCAAGGCCCCTCAACTTAAGCTTTCCGCAGCTCATGTGGTTTCGAACTGCCTCCGTGATCGGCCAATTTTTGACCTATCGACGATATCAATGAAACGTCCCAAAATTTAGTGATCTGTGACGTCATTAGGATGTCACATTATGACCTCATTATGTGAAGTCATCGCTCGCTCAGAGGAAGTCACGTGGGTTTTCAGTTCGAGGACGGACGCGGACGGCCGCCGCAAAACCAACGAGGCATGCAAGTCACAATTCCGTCGTAAAAAGCATAACGTTGAGCGAAGACATACGCATAAGAAAACTGTTATAACTGAAATCCTGACGCGCTTTTAGGACATGCTGACGTCGTCATTAGCCCAACCATAACAATTATATGAAATGTGTATTTAAAAGGTACCCTAGTCTGAAGACAACTGTGTTGCGCTCGATGGAACAGAAGGGCCTGCTTTAGAATAGAAACATGACAAAAATGAAAAGTTTTACATAAGCCACAGACAGCGCAACTAGGTGAACTACGCAACATTTCGAAGGTTTTGTTGGAAAAGACTGCGTAAATCGGGTTTTGCTTAGAGCAAAGTTGGCTATTGGCAACTGATGTTCTCAGCACTCAAAAGAATGCACGAAAGCAATGCGTCTCCACGAATCATAGTCAGGGGATTCGATCTTTAGGCAAAAGAACCGCGGTTACATGTTGTCTATGTTAGCGTTTAATTATGCAAATGATGCATCCTATTCTTCTAAGTTATAAGTTCCAGTTCACCAGCTGGTTACATCTTGTCTATGTTAGCGTTTAATTATGCAAATGATGCATCCTATTCTAACTTATAAGTTACAGTTCACCAGCTACTGTTATTTTGCGAACTCAGCGGCCAATACATGTCTGCCGACGACAACCTGTTTCCAAGCATGAAGATCACCACCAGATTTGTAAACCTAGTTATCACGCACGAAAGGTGTGTTTGGCTTGGTTTTCTAAAGACTGTGCACAAAGTCTTTCGTTAATGTCAGAGCTTATTGAAAATGTGGTGGTTTGTCTCTTTGAGTTTGTTAAATAGCCTTATGGTCCGTGAAATATCTAGCAATGGCGCCAACTTAGGCTTCTCTATAACGTGCTAATATAGCCACCGTTTTCTCCAGTGTTTCAGTAGGCAACTTTGCCTTTTATTGTGATTCCTTGTGACGTGGTACCGCAGCGGCAAGGCTCGGGGAAACGCAGCTGCGACGCCTCAGCGGATCACGTGGCCTGACGTCGCGCATCCCACACTTGTGCTCCAGCGTCTGAAGGTCATTGCGATGCATTAATGACCTTGGGAGACATGACGTAGTAGAGCTTTCGTTCTAAAATTTGTAAAAAAAAAAGCGTACTTACAATAGATTTTCGTACGCATGTTTACGTTTGCTGGCTTCAGTGTCTTTACACGAATGCTTGGACACAGGAGAAGACGTCAAAAGGGTTTCAGGATTGAATTTTCTACTCGTACTCAATTAGTTGAGTCTGTGCACGCTTTCGCACAGGCTGTCAATGAAGGGAAGCAAACCGGCGCTATATTTCTAGATTTAAGCAATCCATTTGACAAGGTGCCGTAAACAAATGAAGTCATAAATTAGGGTATTATAAAAATGACCAGGTACTTGCTTGGACTACAGCCTAGCTTTCTAACAGACGCTAATTCGTCACCTTCAACAATAATTCTAAGGATACCGAGTTTGTGCCT
This sequence comes from Rhipicephalus sanguineus, assembly GCF_013339695.2. Classification (NCBI taxonomy): domain Eukaryota; kingdom Metazoa; phylum Arthropoda; class Arachnida; order Ixodida; family Ixodidae; genus Rhipicephalus; species Rhipicephalus sanguineus. The sequence goes on from NC_051176.1 coordinate 61,470,402, forward strand.
AACGTCCCCTAGGGATCTGTTTTCGAACTACTCTTATTTCTAATACTTATTAATGACTGCAGTGAACGGATGAAATTTATCAGGGTAATTCGCGTGTATGTGAACTTTCTGGGGAATTTTGAGGACTTTTGTACAGGCTTGACGAAGAATGAAGAAAACGAAGATAGAAGAAGGTGAGCCAGCTGGAAGTGGCACGTGCGGCAGCGGCACAAGAAAAACAAACAAAAACTCACAGAGTGCCTTACGTAGTCACTTCAGACGACTCCAAGGCGAAAGCCATTGTCTTTTTCTTCTCAGTCGATGTATTTATCCTGCCCCGCCTCCCTTCGAAAGCTTTCTGCACTTAACATGGTTTTACACTACCTCCAAAATCGGAGGCACCTCACCTGGTTTTGAATTGCCCCCGTGATGGGACCACCTTGGACCAAGCTACGATGCAATGAGATGACGTCGTCGTGTGACGTCACATCACGTGACGTCACACTGACGCAACTACTACGTCATAATGACGTCGCAAATTTTGGTCATCTATGACGTCACGATGACGTCATATAGCGACGTCATCACGTGTGAATTTATTTTTTGCCTTATTCGTCCCCTACGCCGCATTTGCTGAGGCATCTGAGGCTTTCACCTTAAAGCACAGAAGAAAAGAAGACACGGAAGAGAGAAGCGCGTATGGAACGCGCAGAGAAGTTGGTCAAGCTGTACGTAGGACACGCAGACTGAGTGCGCTGTCCCTATAACTCCTGCTGACGATTCTTGGCGAGGCCCTGGAGCCGAGGTGCCTGCCTGGTGGTGCAGACGCTGGGGGTAGCTCCTACTAGGACATGAGGAACCAGTGCGTTCTCTCTGGTGCTCCTCCTGACGGTTCCCGGCGAGGTCTCGGAGCGAGGTGCCTGCCCGTTGCTGCAGACACTGGGTGCTCCTGCTCTGACGGCGTGCGGGGCAAGGACTACCGTTTCCTGATCGACGCCGCCACCTGGGACGGCGTAAGGCCGTGTTCGGGACGAGGCCTAACGGAGACCTTGCAATTGTGCCGAGGCCACACGCAGCACCAGTGCCTTGGCTCGCCTACGGCGAGAGTCGTCGCGATGCCTGAAGATCGCCGCCTCCTGAAGACGTCATCGTCGACGAACTTGTGAGATGTCTTGCTCATTCTCGAGCAGTCCACCGTTAAACTTCGCGTACATTTAAGTGTATTTAGCTCTGCTGCATGTTTGTATTTCGTGTACTTCACTGGTGTTCTTTGTCACGTTAAATGATCTCTCAAGCCTGCTCGTGCGTCTTTTGTCGCTCCTTCCACTGAACACGCACCCGCACACGTGCCGAACCACTTTGTCATTACCATTTTCTGGCGTCCGCATCGGTCTTGGTCTCAGCATCGAGGTTATGGCCTGTGCACAATTCCTTAATTCCACAATTCCTGTCTACATCACTCCACGTACGAATTGTAGGTACAGGAGGTCAAGTGGCAAAAATCCAAGGCTCGCTTGTTGGACCTCGCGGTAGGCAAACAATAATGGGGTCAAACACCTGTCCCATTGTTTGGGCATTCCTAACAAATTCGGGTAATCATTTGCTTGAGTGTCCCTACTTTTCAACAAGCCCGTTGAACATGGGCTGGTACGGCGTTGTGGGCAGTTGTCCAAAATGACAGTAGTCATCCCAGTTCTTGCATGAGGCTGAATGTGAAAGACTTGCCACGGTCTCTCACTATTTGCCGCGGGACCCCAACGCGAGCGGACATTTCTAGTAGCGCTTCCGCTACCCGCTCCGTTTCAATACTCGGAAAAGCTACCGCATCTGGGTAGCGCGTGGGAAAGTCTATCATCGTTAACATATCTATTTATTTCCTTTTAGGATGTTGACGGCAGAGGACCGATAATATCGACCGCAACTCGGTGGAATGGTGTTCCGATAGTGGGCATATTTCCAAAAGGAACGTGACCTACAAGGTGCTTCGGTACTGTTCTTTGACATATGTCACACGATTTTACAAAGCGCGTGACAACGACAATGTAGCAGAACTTTCAGAAACTTCATGCAGAGGACCGTATTTTGTACGAAAAGGCTTCAGTTGATGATCAGGTGCGTCTAAATTATCACCTGACAACGATCGTTGCGTGGCGCAAAAAATCGCAAAGGTCGAATAATTTTGAAAAAGAAAAGTAATTTTATGAAAATTACACACAAAAAACTAACTCTTCACTTTGAATATGGTGTTCATAATATATCTCTGTTAGAGGTAACAGAATACACATATTTGGGCCTGTGGATAAATAATAGTCTTTTTTTGGGCAAAGCACATGGATATTATTATTGTAAATTACTTGAGTCATTGACGTCCAGTGTTAGTTTATTAACATACAGTTATTATATTCGACCGTTGTTATAATATGCTCTGATTATTTCGGACCCATTCACTTTAACCATCGTTACAGAAAACTCGCACGTATACCGCATAATATTTTTAGGTTAATGTTCAATTCCTACGGCCGTACATCTGTGAATGAGCCCATAAGAAGCAGTGGAATACCCCCAGTGACTGCACGCAACCATGTTTGCCGATTAAAGTTAGCCTTTCAGCTCGTGAATGGTCGTTACAACGTCAACACTTCCAATTGTTTCACTTACTCATCAGGTTATCAAAGAAGACGAATCGTGCGGAATAAATTTTTCAAGTATTCTTTTTTTCTTAGGACAATAACATAGTGGAATGACCATAATACAGCAATTGTTATCCAGAAATACTTAGGAAAATTTGAAAAATACCTGAAAATGTTATGAACTTGTCTGGAGTTATACATGACGTCACGCAGTATGATCTAAAAAAAAAAGGAACGGCATTACGTGAAGCAAACCTAGTACATATTGTTCCCAGTAGACTGTAGTATACACCACTAATTTTTTCGTTAATGAAGTTGAATTTATTAGCAATAATTATACTGATAACTGCACAAGTACTCAACTAATTATCAAAATGCCAGTGAGGCGTATGTAGGCATGTTCAAATGACATATAACTGCGCTATTTTCAACAACGTACTAATGCGTGCTCATTTTTTCCGCCTGATAAAGAAAGCCCGCGAAATATGAAAAATAACACGTGAATTCGCTCTCCCACCCGCAAAAAACCCAGCGCCCTCAAATAGGCTTACTGCAAGCAACCGCTTTGCCTCCTGTCCGTTGTCAAAGACAGCGTTTCGCACTGTGGCAAGGTTACATGTCGGGCGCCAACATGCGTCGCTATCTTGCAGGGATTTATTCCACTCAATTGCACGCCACTATCATTATCCAGATCTCACGGCCGACTGTTCTTATTGATAACGGGGCCGTAGCGCTGTTCTGATTAAAGCCTGACTCTGTAACAACAAAGCGGCGCGTTTGTTCGGCCGGGGAATGGCAGATAGAGCGGTCCACATTTTTTCTCCTTTTTACTGGCTACCTCACAGTGAGCCTCTTTGAGGGCGCAGCTGACTGATGCGCGCCACAGTCTAGTCACGTGTCACTTTTAAGATTGCTCGGGCTTTCTTTATTAACCGGAAAAAAATGAGCGCGCAATTAATACGTTGTTGTAAATAGAGCAGTTAGATGTCATTGGAACGTGCCTGCGTATGCCTCATTGACACTTTGATAATTAGTTGAGTACTTGTCGAGGTACAAATATATTTACGACTAATAATTAAACCTCATTAACGCAAAAATAGTAGTGGTTGCCAGCGGCGTAGCCAAGGAGTGGCACACCGGGCCCGGGCCTCTTCCCGAATTTTTTATTTTTTTTGGTACGGCATACGGAGCGCAAAATGATACGCGACCACATCTGCCTTCCCGGCCCCCACTCCAGATCAAGGAGCCCCCCCCCCCCCCGCCCCCGCCACGAAAAACATTTCTGCATACACTCCTGGTGGCTGCTCCAGTGTACTAGGAACCATGTAAACTAGGTTTGATTTGCGTAACGCCGTTCCTCTTTTTTTAAATCGTGCTGCGTGATAGTTGGGACGCCCTGTATATATTTATGTGTTCTCTACCAATGTTTAGAGACTTCTTTACTACTGTTTGAAGAATACCTGCAATTGCCGTTGTTTGTATGTGCTTACATGCTTGGATGTTTCTATGTATGCCCACTCTGCGATGATGTAATACCAGTCGCAGTACCTTTAAATGAATGAATGAATGAATGAATGAATGAATGAATGAATGAATAAATAAATAAATAAATAAATAAATAAATAAATAAATAAATAAATAAAATGTCGATATCATTCTCTGTGACAACGCAACGCCAAATTCCGGGTAGTAGCTACGCGACATTGAACGGCAGACCGACGAACTCCGAAGGACAGGGTGGATATTAAGTTTAATTTATTTGGTCTTTAGGTTGATCAAGATTAGACTGTACAATGGGGCATTGTGACAGGAAACAGCATAAAGCTCAAAGACGGCGTGGTGTGCTTGGTCCCGCCCTGCGCACCCTGAACTCGGCGAACCTGTCTTTTATTCTCTTACCCCGCATCCACCAAGCTCTCTTCACGACCATAGTTCAAGTAAAAGAAAGTTCGTGGGGCCGCAACATTCACATGGGCACAGATTACCAGCGAAGCTGCACTCGCGTTTCTGCTTAGACGCCGGTCCACTCGTTTCTCCGGCGTGAGCGACTGCAGACGGTGACGTCCTTTCTCGGACTCGTGATCTTCCCGAGCATTCTCCGTTTTCACACGGTCCCGATTTCGCTGTCAGTATTCGCGTTGCTTCTGTGGACGCCTCTCCGCTTTCTTAGATTATTTCTCAGGTGTGAACGCAATTGCGCCGCAACCCGGGCTTGCACCACTGGCTCGGGGGCGCTGCACCCCTGGCTTTTCCAGGCAACGTTAAGACCCCGAGAGAGAGGGAAGTAAGTTAATCAGGTGCGAAGGGGCCAGCGCGGACGTTGGCGTACTTGACAAAAGGGGCATCCACTCGTTCGCCCGTCTCCGCCCACGGGACGAGTAATGCCCGGCCGACCCCGGGAGGTATTAGGCGGTCATGAGAAAATATAGCTACGACAACTTCTTAATACCAACCGCCTACGGAAAATACCTAAGTTTGCGAGCCAACGACATGGCTGCTACGACAAATAGATCTCGCAAAAAATACTTTTCAAGAATACAGGTCGCCATATATATATTTTTTTTGCCGCAGGGCCACCTTCCTGTCCGCGAGGGGCGATGCAGAAATCTGAGCTGGTAGGGGGGAGGTCTGAGAAATCTGAGCCGGTAGGGGGGGCGCCTGTTCGTGAATGCCACAACCGAAAATATTGCACAAAGAGGTGGAACTTACCTAGGAGACGTGAATAAATCCAAGAACTGCCAATCACTGGCAAAGATGGCACTTTAGGTATCTCTCGAAATGGTTTGGCGTTCCGAGGAAACCCTGAAGTAGTCACAGTACGGCATCCTAATTTTGAGGCAGCACGTCGACAAGCAGATGCTCGTATTTGGCAGCTCATTGCGCTAGGACTGAGAGAGAACTTCTCAATTCTGAGGGTGCTACCTCTGTTCGTGCACGTTCACAGTGCGAGGTTAATAAATATCGCTACACAGCTTTGAATTTGCCCGATAAGTACAAAAACGTGTTCTTTTAGAGCAAGCTAATCAGGCTGATGCCAGCAGTTGTATTATCGCGCCTGATATGCTCTCGCAGTGCAAGAACGGAAGAGCTGTTTATTGACCTGCGCCGGTTATGAGCGCACCAACTGTCTGCTTATTTTTTGTTGGTAGTTGAGCGGTTTTTATATGAGGCATGTTTTTCTGGTAGTGTTGATAAGCGCTTCCAAATACGCTTTGCAGCATAGAAAGGCTATACCAGTTGTCGCCTTTTCCATCAAGGACGTCTGTGTCATTAACGAGCTTATGTGAGGTTGTTATGACGCAAATTATTTGAGGTAAACACTTACAATTCTGTAGGTTGGTAGTGTAAAGGCTAAGCGTAACATGCTGCATTGCGACTTCTTCTACACTGTTCGTACTTTTGCCTGAGTTGAGCCTTTTCTTGCTGTACCTGGTAATTCATAAGCGTTTTGAAAGTTTCCAAATTGTGATGAAAGCGTTGTCTCTCAGTTCACTGCAGATCTGTTCTAGCGATATCATGCAAACCTATTTGAGAATCATTACGGAAACAGTGACACGCCTGGGTCACTATGCAGCAATGCGCGCAAGTCATCAGGTACGACTGCATTGTAGCGAGATACTCCTCCTCAGCGGCATGTACACACTGTTTCTACGGACGAACGCTGGCATATGTCAGGTAATGAATGAATGAATGAATGAATGAATGAATGAATGAATGAATGAATGAATGAATGAATGAAAGTCTTTTTTCTCTTTATAATCATGGATACACGACATCTGAACCGATAGCGAGGGAAGGCTATACTTGCGGTCCAGTGTTAAAAATTAGACAGCAGAATTCAACAGCACACTATTCTAGTACAAGTAATGCTTTATAACAAACAAGAGACTTTATGAAATACACCTAATAAATCAGTGCAAGTAAGTTAGAGATTCTGATGCTCAAGAAGATAGTATTTGCTATGTGACGAGCGTCGGAATTCGCAAGCCCAAGTCTGTTTAGATTCTCACGCCTCCGCATCAGCACGTTACCGAACTCTACGCCGTGAATTTTGTTTTTGTGTATTATTTTTGCACTGTACTACTGTGTATGCGTAAAACAATCTCCCGTGTGCGCTTTCCTTCTGCTCTTTCTTCCTCTCCACTCTCACAGCGGCTGCCCGCGCTTCGTGGCCGCCGCAGCTCAGCAGACGGAGGATAAAGAAGTACACCGCACGGACATCCAGTGTCGCAGTCAGTCCACCCGCCGCCTGCTCTCTACAGCTACATTGCTGGAATTTGCGTCGATGAGTAAACTCCTTTTACTCCTCGAGGAGAACCTCGAGGAGTAAAATATTCCTGATTTTCGTGCCACTGAAATCAATTACTATTTCGCCGTATACATTATAACACTTTGGTAAGTTGAGCCTACCTTCAAGAACGAAAAATAAAAATAAAATAGATATACAGAGAGCGTGTTCCAGCTAATACAGGACAACGTAATTTGCAAACAAAGACCAAGCGACACGATGATGTAACCAACGGCGTTGCTTAGCCAACGCCTTGCACAAATATTTTCTTAGAGGGAAAGCACTACAGTGAAACCTCGGTGATACGAATCTCACGGGACCACCAAAAATATTCGTATTACCCGAAATTCGTATCACCAGAAAGCATGGAAAATTAGCATGCGAAAAAAGAAAGCTGGCGTACATTTTCATTTCTTGTTTGTCAGGGCTGCGGCAGCGTCAGGAAGAACCCTGAATGATTGCCAGCTAAGTTTTTAGATGTCGGCAATCATACCAGCACTCGTAAATATACGGCCTGTACGCGCGTATTTAATTAATGGACCAGGTGCGTTGTGACCCGCGACACTCACAGGCCGCGACGCGTCTCTGTAGGTAAGAAAAAACCGTAAGGAAAGTGTTTTTCTGACACCGTGATTCTGACGATCTGGCGGTGCGGCGCGCATGCCCACGCTTGCGTTCCCGCGCTCGCACGTGCTTGGCGAGTCTTCCGTGACAGCGCGGACAGCACCTCTTCGTACATGTGTGGTAGCGAACGTTCGTATCAAACGTTGCTGGGTGAAAATAGGTTCGCAACATCCGTACTCCATTACATTGCAGGCCAATGGGCCTTGGCCGGGACCAACGAAAAATTCTTATCACCCCGAAATTCGTATGAGCTGTGATCGTATCACCGAAGTTTCACTGTATTAGGCTGTCTCCCAAGGTCATTCATCGCATCGCAAAACCTTGAGCCGTCGAAGCGGGATCCGCGGAAGCGCGAAGGTGGCAGGCGTGACGCCACGCCACGTGATCCGCTGCGGAGAGGTGTCGCAACTGCGCTACCACGTGACCAGGCGAAGGTGTAACAACTGCTTCGCCGGCGCTCATAAACTACAGTCTTCCCATTATGCACATTGACTTTTTGCCGCGCACAATAACCGAATGGAACGTATTGCCATCAGACATTGCCACAGAACACAACATTACTAAATTTCAAGATGCTGTTGACACGCACAACTTGCCTCCAAATGAAGTATTTTAATTTTCTTTTTCTTGTCCTTCGCATTTTTTTTTTTCGGTTGATTTCTGATGCTGTTCTTTTGTTATCTCTTTGAAGGCGAATTTTGTCCACTATGCATCACTCGATTTATTTTATACTTTCATTTTTTTCAACTTTTGGCTTGAATAACCTGTAGCCGATGCCTGTCCCCCCCCCCCCCCCCCCCATGTAATGCCCTCGTCATGAGGGCCCTTGGGTTTTTTTGAAATAAATAAAACAAATGCACAAATGGAGACCTGTATTTAACTTGCCTTGTTCCTGACGCACTTTTCAAGAATTCCGAGGGTGAACGCGGTGCGCACCTGCCATGGTGGTCTAGTGGTATGGTGCTCGACTGCTGATCCGCAGGTCGCGGGATCGAGTACCGGCCGCGGCGGCCGCATTTTCGGTGGAGGCAAAAATGCTCGAGACCCGTGTACTTAGATTTAGGCGCACGTTAAAGAACCCCAGGTGGTCGAAACTTCTGTAGCCCTCCACTGCGGCGTCTCTCATAATTATATCGTGGTTTTGGACGTTAAACCCCATCAATTATTATTATGAACGCGGTAATTTCCGCGTCTTTCAAGCAACCGTTGTCTCGGCATTCTGTGCTGTATATATATGTTCCCGTAGCTTGCTTTCAGACTTACGACAACGACATTGCATAGTGTCAGTAATGAAAGAGCGTGCTGGGCAATGGACGATGAATAATTAATATCTAGGGTTTAACGTCCCAAAACCACGATATGATTATGAGAGACGCCGTAGTAGGGGGCTCCGGAAAGTTCGACCACCTGGGGTTCTTTAACGTGCACCTCAATCTAAGTACACGGGCCTCAGATATTTTCGAATGGGAGATGAATAGTTCGCATGAGTAATTGAACGTGCCAGGATATCTCAAGCTCGCCTTATTCAAAACAATACTCGCTGACGACCATGGCTGCTCTCAGTAAGTTCCAGGCGGCGACCATGATGGACAATTCGAACACTCTATAGCTAAACTGCAGAGCGCAAATTCGGTTTGGGACATGAAAGAACGCACATAGCACAGGACACGCGCTATCTCGCAACTATCTTTACTGAGAAAAACATTTCATACATATTGCCAGGCGTGCTACTTTTTCTAATTTTATGTAACCTGTCCGTTACACGTGTAATCACTGCCTCGCGCAAACCGTGCCCGAATGTCAGGTAACGCTCCTAATTATTTTAGAATCTTCTGATAAGCTTGAGCGCACAACGCGAAAAGTAGAGTTTATTCTGAAGCTCACGCGGCCACCAACAGTAAGGCTGGTATCTTCTATTCGACATGAATAAATGCCGTCGAGCCTTACCGCAGATCAGATTACCGACGACCGACAACAGGCTTGCTGCTATCAGCGTACAGCCGTCTATTTTACCTGACCGTGCTACCGTTGACCGACGAATCGATAAGCGCCGTACAACGGAGCGCAGCGGCGAAATGAACGAGAATACGCGCGGGCGCGCGATGAGCGGTCCTGTGCAGCTGTCTTCTGCTAGGCTGTTCCGAGAACCGGACACCACCCCCGCTCTTTTTGAGCACCGTTGCCGTCATCCTTTTTTCTTTTCTGAACACCGCCATCAAGTTATAAAGAAAAGGTCAAGTGGTGGTGCTTCAGATGGATGGGATCTGATATAGACCCGCTGATTATACGTGCGTATCAGCACTGTTTTTTTTTTGTTTTTCTTGTGGTTCACGCAGCACTTTCCTGATGCAAGAAAGGTATCTGCCACGGCAAGCCAAAAGCAGAACAAAAAAGCAAGGACAAAAAACAGGCGGGGTTGGGTACGTTTCGCATAACCGCCTGGCAGACGAAAGCTGCACTGGACTGGCGGCGAAATGAACGAGATAACGCGCATGCGTATTCTCGAACAAGAATACGCGCGTATGCGCGCATGCACGCATGCGCGTATTCTCGTTCATTTCGCCGCTGCTCTCCGTTATAAGGCGCTTATCGACTCGGCGGTGGTCGCTCGCGCGTTCAGGTTAAAAAAAAAAAAAAAAGGGCGGCTGTACAGCGTGCATTGCTTGTACTTTAACTTTTCATTTCCTGGGCACAAGTTCGCCCGAATAAAGGGTTTCGTCTTGAACACCCTGACTGCTGCCTTCTTCAATGTCACGACTACGTGAGAATAGACAGCTATAGTTTAGCGTTAGCGTGATAGCGGGGGTTAAGGGCATAGCGTTAGCGTACCATAAACATTCGTTGCGGAAAGCGAGCTTTAGTATAGGCGCCGTGCAGACGTAACTCCGCTGCCCGAGCGAAGGCGTCCCTAGCGGCAAGAAGCGCAGATTTGGTGGGATGCTTTGACGCGCTCGCATAGGGTGAAATCGAGGAACTGTGCCTTTTACGATGACTATACCTTTCGTGCTTTTCGCGCTTGGCCAGTGACCAGAGCGACGGTCCGTCCGCGTTATCAACGCGATCAGTCAGCCGCAGGTGGTGGACGATAAGAACAATATAGCATAAGCCATAAAGCATCGCTCCGCGATTGCACCCCTGCTGGCTCCACGCTCCCGCTGTGACGGCGCGAGGTATTTTCGCGGGTAGTTCGTTTTGTGTCAGTTTCGCTGTTCGTAGGAACGCTGAACTCCAGGAATAATTGCTGTGTTGTTGGGCGCAATAATACCTACAGGAATTCTCCGGGCACGTGTTTTTACCGGTTTCCATTTAGAGAAGTCGGCACAGCAAATGCAGTGCCATGGCCGTTCGACGGAAAGCGTTTTTTTTTTTTTTCATTCAGCGGCGGTGACATTGCAATTGCTGGTATCTCCAGTTTCAAGCGGCCGCTGAGTTCGCTGCCGCGTTAGCCCGAAGGCGATAAGCTGTGATTGTTTAGTGAGCAAGGCGGCCCGCGTTACACGTGCGCAGTTTCGCTCAACGGGCTCGTCACCTCCGTTGTCTTCCCCCAGCTCATGCATTTTATGTTGCCGCGTTCGCCTGAGGATACACGAGGTCTGGCGAAAAGAAGCACACGCGATAACGCTACTTTCTCCGACACCTGCTAACAATTTGACGTTTTTTTGGAAGCAAACGGGCAAGAAAACGCTTCAAGCGAAGCAACAAAACACGGCGCAGTGGCTTGCCGCCGCCTGCGTCGTCTGCTCCCTTATCCCGCCAAATCTGCTGCCGTGGCCATTTTGGCGCTGGAGGCAGCGCGCGACTGTGGCGGCTCCTAACGGATGAAGCCGACTGTGGCGGCTCCTAACGCATGCACGGTGTCCTAACACATGCACGCTGCATGCACGGTGTATATATATATATGCACGGTGACTCTAATCAAGACGCACTACCAACGCCACCTAGGTGGCTTTCGCCCTACTCAGCACAGCGGAGCGCAGCCTCCGCAATTAGCTCGGAATATGTTTCTGAAGTTGATCGCGGAGGCTGCAATTGCGACAAGGGAACCCAAGCTCAAGTTTGCGGCGCGACGACAGCGCCGTGCCAGCCGCGCTGCGGCTCTGTCGGAAAGCTCTGAACTTTATGCGCGGCCGACTCAGCCCCTTTAACGGCAGCGGCGGTAGCGCACGTGCGCACGCGTTCGGGGCCGTCAGCTGGCTACGTTGAACCGAGAGGCTTGCTGTGCGAAGCTGCGCATTTCCGCGATGGCAGAAGCGACCCCGCGGAAGCGCAAGCGTGGTCCGAAGTATTGCGGTTTAGTGGCCAGCCACAACAGTGCAGACAACACCAAGGCACACGATTCACGTGTTAAACTGTATCGGTTCCCGGGCGTGTCGCACGAGAAATAAAGGCGGCAAGCGTGGATAGCTGACAGCGCTGTCTCGCCTTCTATTTTGGCCGTCGGAGTTCATCGCTTTCGTTCGTTTCGACTACCTGAATCGGTAAGTAACGCGGCGCATGCACGCAGCGACTACAGTAATGATTACTCGCTGTCTGTTGTTAAAGTCCAGTTACGGTTGTAGGTGAAGCAACTTTGTGTTTTGATTCTCCGTGTTCGTGAGACCTACCCGTCGTTGTTGAACGTTCACATTCGCGTTATACCGTTAGCGTTGCGCGGTTGGTTGAATTCAACTGAACTCGGCACATTGTCAGAAGTTCGGCGCCTGCATTTCACGCGTCGGGAAGGCTGCTTCATCACGCCGGAACGGACGTCTGTGCATTTTCAGCAAGCTTTGACATCGTTCTGCAGGTTTGCTTTGTTTTTGTCACTTCATTAGGGTGATATATATTTAAGCCGCTAAATATAACTGGCACTTAATACATGCTTTGCAATTGCAACCTTGAATTAACCACCTTCTGACCTTGTGCGATTTTCTAGCCGCGTTCACGCAGAAGGTTTTATACGCCTGTCAAGTCGATATCATAAAAAGAGACTGCAAGCATGGCGCGAGAGCCGAAAAAACGAGGCGAGCAGTTCATCTTGCTTCACAGTGGTTAAAGCTCAGCTAGCTGCCTCGCGTCTTAATCGGCGGGTGATTCTCCAGCGGCACGGAGGACTTGACTCTAACCTTCTCAGGAAGCAGTGCCATGGCCGTATAATCTTTTTTTCGCACGCCGCAAACGTTTGTTCACGAAAGTACACGGCTGCTACTGTAAGCATGCCATATCAAAACAAAAATCATATGATTCGTAGTCCACGCCGCAGAACATCGATAGCGCGTACGGCTCCATTTCGGAGTGCATGTGGACCATTATTCATCTTTAACATGACAGAATGAGACTTACCTCGAGGTATACGTCCTACACGGTGTAATCGCGACTTGGGAAATGCATTTCGCTTTGAGTCGGGCGTCGTTGTCGCCGATCGTCTGCTCTTCACCGTTAACGTGATTGACGAGCCTTTCTCATTTTATCAAGTTAGCTTTTCGGAAGTGGCAGTCAAGCTTGAAAATCCTTCTGAAGCCGCACTGCAAGCGGTACATTGTGAGGCGCCGCAAGCAGAGCACTGCACGGGCCGGATTTTACGGCCCGGGCCCGCTTTACAAAGCCCGAGCCCGGCCCGGGCCCGTGGTTCCAAGCGCGGGCCCGGCCCGGGCCCGGGCGTACATGACCGAACCCAGCCCGGCCCGGGCGTACTTGACAGTACCCAGCCCGAGCCCGTGGTTCCAAGCCCGGGCCCGGGCGTTCATTACTAAACTAATCCAGGGCGCGCTTGTTCATGACCAGGCCCGACCCGGGCCCGCTAGAGGATAGTAGTTGTTGATGATGATTATTAATGATGCCGTGCGCTTTGTAGCGGGCGATCGGACGGAAAATCCGGTGTGTACATGCATCGAAATGTTGCTTTGCCCACGGTGGTAGCTCAGCGATTAAGCTGTTTCGCTGTTAAGTCCTAGGACGCGGGTGCGATTCTCGCTGCCACAGCGGCCGCAATTTGGTGGGGGCGGAATGCAAGAACATCCGTGTATATACTTATCTTTAGGTGCACGTTAGAGAACTCGAGGTGGTCGAAATTGATCCGGTGCCACTACGGCGTGCCTCGTAATCATATCATGGTTTTGGCACGCAATACCAATAAGGAATATAAATGAAATGTATCGTATGTGTCAACCTCGAATAAAAGACCAAAATCTTTATGCCTCCCATGGGAACAACCGTGATCTGGCCCATTGTTAGTGCTGTTAATATATATATATATATATATATATATATATATATATAATATACGTGTCACTTCAGCTTGGCACAGTATACCTTAGACCATGGAATTCATAACATTCGCGTATGCTCGAACGCCCGACTTACGCCTTTTAATGAGTGGGTCCGAGTCCGGCCCGGCCCGCAGCCTCAAACCCGGGACTGGCCCAGGCCCGCGGCTTCATGCCCGGGCCCGCACTTTCAAGCCCGAGCCCAGCCCGGGCCCGCCGGAAAACGCTTCGGACGGCCCAGCCCGGTCCCGGGCTTTCGGGTCGGGCCGGGCCCGTGCAGTGCTCTAGCCGCAAGTGCACCGCGAGAGCTCTGCACGTGCACAGAAGCGTGCACTGTAAAAAATATTTTGTGAAAAAAACAGAAATTGTCTGGCAGCTCTCTTGCCACAAAATTTCTGTAAAGCTATGTTTTCTATTTTGAAGTTCTCTGTGTTTTAACAGATTTTTTCCGTTCTACTTTACAGACTTTTTCTGCATAAACACAATGTTCAGTCTTGTGTTACAGAAAAAGTTGGTTTTCTGTTTGTCTTCTTTCTGTTATTTCACTGTTACTTTCACTTTTACAGTACAGAAATTTTATGTTTAAAAACACGTTTCAGTTTTCAGACACTGAAAAAAAACTGTTTTCTGTTCTCATTTATCTGTTATTTCGCTAATAGTGTCTGTTATCGTTTACAGAAACGTTATCTATAAGTACAAGTTCGGATATCGAGTCACAAAGGTTGTGTTTTCTGTTACTTGCCCTCCTGCCTATTTCATTACTGCATTTTAATTCTGGAACATATTTTTATGCATAAAGATGAACTTATATATATTTTCTTAGAAAAGCATTCCTCAGTACTAAAAAGTAGTTATGTCACTTGTACAAGCGATACGCAAAAATATTTTGTTTAGCCAAATGCAATGGCAAAAATACCAATATATTGCGTTTGCATAATCCAAATATATTCCAATTTTTTAAAATAATATCTGGGGTTTTACAAGCCAAAACCACGATATGATTATGAGGCGCATCGTAGTGGAGAGCTTCGGAAATTTCGACAATCTGGTGTTTCTAACGTGCACTGACATCGCACAGTACATGGGCCTCTACCATTTCGCCTCCGTCGAAATGCGACCGCCGCGGCCGGGGTCGCACCCGCGACTTTCGGGTAAGCAGCCGAGCACCGAGCGGACATTGTGAACTTCTTGGAGCTACACCCGCGAGGTGTTGCCTCCAGCACTCTAGTAAATAACGCAATAAAAACAGGCACGTTTCAGTAGATTCTCCTTTCATGATAAAAGAAACGAATCTTTATTTAAGCACAGGAAATGCTGCATGTAAACAGCTTCAAAATAATGAAAACTGCGTACATGTTGTCACCGTAGATTCAAACTGGTTTGGAAATTGTGTAGATATACCGTATTTACTCGAATCTAGGCCGTACCTGATTATAAGCCGACCCGCGAAATTCGCAAGGCCAGAAAAAAAAAAACTTAATCATTGTACTCGAATCTAAGCCGACCCCCCCCCCCCCCCCACACACACACACTTTCGCACATCGTTTTTTCGAAAAAAAAAACATCGGCTTAGATTCGAGTAAATACGGTATATTCATAATGACACTGCAAATTTTTCGTTGTAACACTTAGCATTCATAGTCTCGCAGAGCTTTGATTAAGTTGGTCATTTGTGGTGTGAGGCGGCGCTGCTTCCTTGACTTCTCGACCTTGCTCCCTCTGTCAGGGTTGACTGCTGCGGCTGCCCTAAAAACGAATAATGATATTTTTAGGTGCACCAGGCTGTTGCATGACTATGCTGAACATAATGGACCACACTGAGAACAACATTGATTATGTTGGTAGAGCGCTCAAGAAACCCTCGCATTGCCACTTTAAGGTGTGTGTGGAATCAGTTAAAAAATAACCTCATGATCCAGATGGAGATTCATTTCTATAAAATTGCATTATGGCTCATACAATGTCATTTATTGCAGTGTAAGGACTTTAAAGGAAATAATGCTCCTCACAGAGCAAGGTTCACGTGCTTTTAAACACTCACCCAAATACAATAAAAGCTCATTAATTCGCATTTCACGGGTCCGGAAAAAACGTCTGAATTAACCGAATGCCCAATTATCGAGAGTATCAAGAAAAAAATAAACAAATGACTATTATATCAATGCATTTTCTTTTTCTTGATGAATGCGCAAATCCAGTACCTGTTTTGCACAAGAGTAAAAGCCACAATTTCTGTCATTAGGTTCATCGTTCACAATGAGACCGCGGCCCAAGACCCCGTGTATTAAGCCGAAACGTTTTCTCAACCCATCCCTTATTACGTACCTCCGCGAGCAACACCACCACGCCCACGTGATGATCATTTTGTCGCCGAAAAATTGGTCGGCAACTGATCGTTTGTCCGTCGGAATGTAACAAGCGAGTTTTATGTGAACTTGCGGAGTGCCGCTGAAGGTCCTCACCTTCAAAAGCTTCCACCATGTATGAGCTTTGTGACATTGTGCGCGCATAGCCCAAAGTCGAAACAAAGCTACCATGCTATTAAACAAAACAAAGGTGTTATTAAACAATGCATGTGCTTGCTGGGACCAGAGAACACCGCCGAACTATCCGATTTTTTAAGTGCACACGCATGATTGCATGGTAGGCACTATGGGTTTCACAATTTAGATCTGCTAAAAATTGCACTGAAACCATTGTAGCGCGATAGACCCGGACAAAGTGGATGATGGGACACCACGGGCACAATTTTCACCACGGATTTTATGGCATTGCCCCAGACAATCAGGAAAAGAACATACTCATCCTGAAGCGCATGCGTGCACATGTTCTCCATTGCAAACAATAAGAGATATGAAAAAGTCGTGTGTAGCTATAGATGCCAAATAAACTTGTAGACGTGTTGCTGATGCAATCTGTGCCCATTTTGCTTACAGGGAATTCTCGCTTGATTGCACCAATCCTCGTCGGTCCTTTGTTTATTGTGTCTCTCTTTCTGCGTTGTGCTCACAATTATGGTATACCAACTAGCCCGGACACACACCTTGCTCCGGCAGCAGAACTGCATAAAAAAGTGCTAGCTCTTATTTAATATAATGAAAATTGTCGTGTTACTTGGTGCCCCTTCGAAATCCTCATTAAACAGTGATTAAAAATACTTCACACGTCAACCGTTCCATATACTAACGTTATTACTTAAATCTTTCATGACCGCTCAGGATTCCCGTAGACAGTTTTACACTTAAGCTGAACATTTCCATTTAGTCATACCCTCCATCAGAACCCTCATTGACTTAGCCAAATGGGAGTGTAGTATCAGATATTGGAAATTCCCCAGTACTTGTCTACTTTTGTACTATCTAATGTGGCTTTATCTAAGTTAGTTGCATGAATCTTGTTGAAAAAGTCAGAAAAATCATATTAAGTTTTACCTTTGTGTGAACACCAGGGTTAGGCTGACCTCCTTGCGGTATTCAATAGTAAAGGCGAAGTGTGTAAAGAGCATCAACTTGAATGCCTGGCACCGTGTGGTGGATTCGACCACAGCATGGGTATCAATACAGATGGTAAATACCCCGGCAGTCAGAAAGTTCTCTCCTGGAACAAAATATTTCCTGTTTAGAAATATTCAGCAATATATTGCAAATATCCATAACAATACCTTTGGCAATGATGAAAGGGGAGCACGGCACGTCTCCGACGTTATCTTCACTTGTACTTGCCTGCAATAATAAAAGTTATGAAGTTAATTATGCGATAAGTAGTCATTAAAACTCCTGTACCCTGGAGTTCAAACAAGCATACGAAGACAATTAAAAAGTTAGACAATATTTTTATTGAACTACAGACATTGTAGATGTGATATAAAATAAAAATAAATAAATAAATTCTCTCAATAATAGAAGGTAAATTAAAGCAGCGAACAATTTGAGGAGCAGGCCACTGTCAAATTATTCTCTTACCTTCTGGTAGCTCGAGATGCAGCACCACCTTAGGGCACTATGACACCTTAGGGCTTCCATGACACAAAACCATATAAATCCTTTTGGACTCTTCGTTTTCTCTACAGTCCTATTTTCGTCCTTGGTATCTCGTAGCACTAGCTCAGAGAAGGAACTCTCGGAACACTTTTCTGTGCTGTTCCAATGGGCACTTCATGCAGAATAGATTCATGTTTTTGTGCAGTGCGGCATACTTCATGAAACGTGGCACAGTCGTCTTGGTGGTGCCAGAGAGACTGCAGACATACATCGCTGAAATAAATAAAAAACTGCAATTACCGAAAGAAATAGAAAAGTCTGTTATAACGGTAAGCACTTCTGTAAAGCTCTAAAGAGAAACGAAAGGAGGCTAATGCCTGACTGTAACAGACATTTTTGCCAATTCAGAGAGAATGAATCTTTAACATTAAATGCTATACCTAATTGAAACATATTCCTAATGCTTTCAAAAAGCCTTTAAAGGCATGCGCATTTGCACGGACGTGAGGCTAAGCATGCAGACGAATAACACCAGAGCACGTGGGCGCGCTCAGTGAACCTCCATTGCAGAAAGTGTTTACGCAAGGAATTAACAATGCATGCGCAATGACGTTCGCAATGACGGTTGCTTCGCGTCGACTATTTCATTATTTGGGCTAGCGAGCCACCAAGTTGCGATTTCTGTCACACTTTTTTCGTTACCAGGAATCCATTTATGGAGGGCACGTGGTGGGGAAATTTGTCCAATGATCTGTATCAATCTGGGAAAACTTGCCACCTGAGATGGAGCAAACTGTCCTTCGTTTTATGAAAAGCAGAGGGTCAATTGGTTTATATTTGTACTGAAAAACTCCTTCGAGTTGGGCTAAGCCATTGGGCCAGAAGACGAGTTGCACTGCCTACAGGGCCGTAGCCAGAAATTCTCTTCGGGGAGTGGTTCAACCGCTGTTTATGTAGTATGTTCGTGTGTGCATATTTACACATGCTAAATATAACAATTATTTGGGGGGGGGGTTGAACCCCCACCCTGGTACGCCAATTCCTGCCTATTACGTGCTGTAAACTATACATAGCATGAAATTTGCTTCTCCGCAAAAGAGCAACACAATATATATGTTCCAAATCTATAGAATATTGTGAATGTTTACAAATCGCCGAACATTTCTAATTAGCAATTCGCTTCATTCAAGGAGTGATGCGCTTAAAGAAGTAGTTGTTATTTTTTCAGTGGTAATATTAGCGTAAGTACAGTTAGTTTCGCATGGCGTCATTTGGCAGGAAACAACACCGTCAAATAACAAAGCCCATCTGTCGCGGTAGCATGGCTCGCAAAACACACAGACCATTCCGTCATATGCCAGTCGTCTGAGCAGTTCGGGAGCCGCTGTCATCTGCCAAGCTGCTCTTTTTGTGGCCTACATGTCGATAGGGCGGAGGTATAGAACGGATGTCCTTCTAAAGCTGTCGACCAAAACGTGCGCATGTTTTTTTTTTTTTTCAAACGCCCTAAACCTCACGCGCGACAGAACGTGCGCCTCAAAGAGCTAAAAAATTTTGCGTTCAGCGGCGAACACATCTCGTACACACATCTCGAACACACTTGGTTGCGTCATTCAAAATTTGTGTCGGTACTTTTGTTCGACGATGGAAGTCTAATAACTACTGCCGCCAAGCACTGGTGAACAAAACGGGCGAGAGCCAACCTAAGATTCATTCGCCATTCAATACGCCACTAAAAACAAAGTCCGCCTCTCCGAAAACCGGGATTCTTTAAAGGTAGTCACGATCGATGTCCACAATAAGCCTTCACGCACGGCTAGAACAGCGGCGTCGGCGTTGGTGCTCACTGAGAGTCACATGTGACATGTGCCACGATTCACCGCCTGTACTACGAGCGCACTTGAGCCCACTTTCCAGAGGTGTTCACGGCTTCACGCCGTTGTGTGTAAACCACGGATAACAACCGCGTATCTAACATGAGCTTCAGCAGGGAACACGCCAATCCGAAACGCGCCGAGTTTCTCCTACCGAGGAGAAGACGTGCTCCACCGCAACGCAGGCGGAATGCGATGACGCAAGGTAGCGCGTGTACACGTCAAGCCCATGCCCCATTGACTAGTCAATCGAGGTATCAGTTTACCGAGTGGATGTGCCCCACACGTCCATTCGGTAAACTAGGTTTACCTAGGTTATCTATCTTCCGCCAGGAAATTAAAGCTTCGTAAGGAAGGTCATCCAATGATACTACGCCAAGAAGCTAAGCGTTCGCACATTCCCGCCAGCAATGTTCAAGATACACAGCATTATACAACCAAGCAGAACTTATCATGCAATGACCACTACAAAACACTAAACGCCGTACACCAAGCCACAACATCATTGCTCAGGGCCATGTTCACTATGCAGGAGAAAGCTACCTATTACACGTAGATAAACACACACAAAAAAAGGAAACGTTTGCACTTTCATAAAAAAAGAAAGTATTATATGCTCTGTAACATCGCTCGGTTAGCTGAGTTGAGTTATACGCACTTCATTAGTTTTTAAAGGAAGTCGGTCCAAGCATCAAGAAAAAAATAGGTGCAGAAACACAGAATACACAGGTTTCATGTAATAAAGAAAAAAAATCGGGTAAGGTGAACAAATACCTCTCATTATTCTGTACAGCGAAACCTCGTTAATGGCTGCCCGCAGAGAACGCACATGAAGTGCGCTGCGAACGCTGTAGTATGCGCTCTGCAACCGTCCACGTACAAACTCGCATACCTTGACGTACGCTGCCGCTACCAGCAAAGAAATAAACGGGGTACAACAGCAGGCGTTCCCTCAAGCACCCACTTACAAGGCCTCTTCAGTATTTCTACCAAAGCATGGAAGGAATTCCGGCTCTCGCACAACGTTGTGGTCGCGCGCGCTGCCGACGCAAAGCAGAATTAGAAACTACGCGAGAGCGAATTTCGAAAGCGGGCAGGCATATCAACGAGTTCTTGTTGTAAGGAACTCTAGTTAGAAGCAAACCACTCACCTTTCAATGACAGACGCACGAAAAGCAGAAGCTGGACGGTGCCGTAGCCGCGCTTTACACTGCAGCCATGCATAGCCGCGCTTCGACGTGAGCGGTAGCCATCTTGTAAATGTAGGGGCCCGCGAGGCATGAACGCAGAACCGCAGAAAAGGCTCTGATTATTAATAAATCAAAATAGCATTGTGGGAATAACCAGAAAAACATGAAATGTTATTTCATGGACATTTGTAACCTTTGAAGTATTTAAAACTGTAGAAGTTCAATTTTGAGTCGTTTGTTTTGCTGAAGGTCACGAATAACAGGAAATTTCGGTTTCTCTTTTTAACAGATTTCCTTCATGGCACATTCACAGAAAGTTTCTTTCGCGGTACAGAAATTTCATGTATTTTATCTGTAAATTTACAACTATTTTTTACAGTGTGTGGCAACGCGGTGGAGAGAAGGGAAAACGCGCGCTGCTTACACCCCAGTTTTTCTTTTTCTGCCAGAGATGGCGCTGCCTGTCAAGAGCAGCAGCGCCGCTAAGCGTTGCTTGGGAAGCCTATACGCGCTGATTTAACTCGGTGACGATTCAGTTACGTGCTTTGCCTTTCGCGTTGTATTAGCGGCGTAGTCACGGCACTGCGTCGCCACCGTCTAGGAATGGCGACCGAGAAGACAGTAGGCCTATCAGATCCATGACTTCAATCTGACTCGGGGCACAAATCGGCGCTGGATTCTTTCACAAGTAAGTGATCGCTCTTTATTCTGCCGTACCTATCGCGTGCGCGAAACTGATCGCGATTATCGGTAACGGACTCGATCGTGTTGTATATCGCGCGCACGAAATGTACCGCGAGGGCCGGCTTGGGCGTGAGCTCGCCTGTGCTTTGTGACCGCCTGGATATTGGCCGCCATTGTCGTCGCCTGCCCGGATGTTCGCACACCGATGATTCGCCGTGGTGATGAGCTGCGAGCTCGCGATATTAGCAATATTAGGCAGAGGCCTCCCCGCTGTTTAATTAATGCCTGCTTTAACGCACAAGTTACGCGTCTTTTCATTTAAATAATTAATATCTGGGGTTTAACGTCCGAAAACCACGATATGATATGAGAGACGCCGTAGTGGAGGGCTCCAGAAATTTCGACCACCTGGGATTCTTTAACGTGCACCTAAATCTAAGTACACGGGCCTCAAACTATTTCGCCTCCATCGAAAATGCAGCCGCTGTTGCCGGGATTCCATCCCGCGACCTTCGGGTCAGCAGTCGAGCGCCATAACCGCTAGACCACCGTGGCGGGGCTACGTGTCTTTTAGATGTAGGTTATGCTCGCGTGGCAGTGGCTACTGCAGCTGAATGTTTGAAGAAGTCCATTTCGATAAGTCCGAGCACGGTTACAGAAAGCAGTAGTAACAAGCGTGTCGTAGGTATACCTTACATTTATTTATTTATTTATTTATTTATTTATTTATTTATTTATTTATTTATTTATTTATTTATTTATTTATTTATTTATGTGGCCTGCATCGCCCAAGTGGATAATATTGTAGCGCGGTTGAAAAAAATCAAACAGTTGTACAACCGAAACAATGACGTACAGCCGTCATTTTTATGAAAGGGAACACGCAAGCGCGTGGAAAATAGCCTCGTTGTGCACACGTGGCGCGGCGCAGTGGCGAAATCTGAAAATAAAGGGAGAGAGTGGTGCCCTTCCGTTTATTGCCTGCACCCCTTCTTGCATTTTTCCTTCTTTTTTTATCACTGTATGTTCTTGTGGCAGACGACCGGATAAGAGCGTTTTGTTCATAACTGATAGGATGATCATGTCATCGCATCTTCCGGAATGATCTATGAAAACTGTGATGATAGCTGAACCTGCGTAGATTAGTCAACTGTATGCTGGGTTTTGTGCGGATGTAAAGCAACATCGCGTGAGCGATATGTAAAGATGGATTGCAGAATCAGATAATGGTCATAGTTCTTCAATAAAGCAGCGCTTGAGATTTAAAGAAGGCTGAATTGTTATATGACAAAAAATACCAATATAGCTTACTATCTTGTTGCGGCTTAAAGCTGCCCCTATGGCCGAATAAAAAGGTATTTTTCCACTGTTTCATTGCAAAAATTAAGCTTCTAAGACCTCAAATAAAGTCACGAACTCACCGACACCCAGTCACTTGATGGGATAGCAGCTCATCGAATAATCAAAGTTTTGTGCTTTATAGAAATGAGTGCGATGACAATCTTATGAATAAATATAAAAGGATCAATTTATTGTGCAATTTGACCACAGATTACTCCTGAAAAAAAAAGACAGGTTCTCATGCTCTTGAAAATGAACAACCACGGGTCAAATAATAAAATAACTTCAGCATTTCTTTGCTACTCAAAAAGAGAGCGCTTAATGGTCACCACTATCATAGTTCTTCGCAAGCACCAATATACCTAACAAAAGATCACCCGACGTCAACTACTTGTTGTAGTTTTGTCCTAGTAACGCGTCATGCCTCCCCTGGACTGTATGATGCACTCCATCCTGGAAGGCAGAGAACTATACAAAGCTTCAACGAATGCATTGTCTTGCTGTAGACGCATCCATTCTTCCTGGATTGCTTCCCAGAGTTCATCGGCATTCACGGTATTGAGCAACCGCTTTGACAGATTAAACTTCATGAGTCCCCAAACATTCTCTATTATGTTAATATCAGCTCCCTTTGGCGGCCATTCAAGGCAGCTGACTCCTCGAGCATCCAGAAGTTGTCGCACTCGCCTGGCTGTGTGGATAGGAGAGAGGTCGTGCTGATAATGATAGAAGCCATCGGGCCACGGTCCATCTAATACGTACGGAATTAATACGTATTCGAGGATGTCACAATATGCAGCGCTGTTAAACTTCCCCTCTATCCTTACGAGAGGCCCGAGGCCTTGAAATGAAATTGCGCCCCACACATTCACAGCGGTGCGACCGCTTCCTGCCACGTGCTTCAAATTCTCCTGGGTGAACCGTGTGCCCTGAAGTCGCCACACCTTCTGCTGCTGGTCCCATCTAGTTGAAAATGTTGACTCGTCGGAAAAGACTACCGACTTCCAGTCGCAGACACTCCAGCTTCGATGGTCATTCGCAAACCGCAGGCGAGCTATCTTGTTTTGTCCTGACAGGAGCAGCTTTTTAGCGGCGACTCGACTGTGCAGACCAGCATCGTGAAGCCTTGCTCGGACCGTAGAATCGCTTACATTCAAACCAATGGTACCTCGCACTCTCTTTGCACTCATGGAGGGTTCGATGTTAGCAACCGCTACGATCAATAAATCCTCACTTGCCGATGTTGCCCGGGGTCGCCTTCTGTGAGCAGTATCTTTGATGCGGCCTTCATCTCGATAGGCTTGAATGATCCTATTGACAGTCTTGAGTGGACGTCGCACTTCAACTGCAATTCTTCTCTGGCTGTAACCCTTCAATGAAAGTTTAACTATTTTCATCCTCTCATCATAAGGAACTCTGGCCATTATGTTTCACTGTTAATCTGGCAAGAGGTGGTGTAGTTCAACGCAGACGAAAGATCGAGAAGCGGAGCGTCAGACTAAATGTCAGCGAAGGAAAATACGGAAGAAAACAGCGCAACATTCTTTTTATATGCCTCCCTGTTGCGGGGATGCCACGCCCCTCGCCGCCATGCTTATCTACTAAGCAAAGTTAGCTTCGCGTCGGATAAGGCTCGCTCGTATTATGTGACTTGTGCTTGTATCAAAACACGTGGAATAGTAAAAGCAAGTCTGATCTGTGCAAAAAATTTGTTAAGCTTTTATGTTCTTCCAAATGTTCCCAAGCTGTGATAGCCCAACATGTTGATATGTCCGAGCAAGTGTGAAACGTCCCAACATAACATATATAGATATTAAGAAGAAGGCATAAAATAAAACACATTCATGACGGGAGTATACACAGTAGAAGGAACGACACCACTCTCTCCTTTTATTTTCACATTACGCCACTGCGCCGCGCCACATGTGGGGTACGAGGCTATATGCCTCGCGCTCGCGTGTTCCCTTTCATAAAAGTGACGGCTGTACGTTCGCGCAGCTGTGCCTGCACATGTACCCAAAGCACACATGTTGCAAAGAACAAAAAAAGTTCATCTTACCTCTCTTCATCTTGTCAATCTTACCAACACAAGCATCTAAATTATTCCATTCACAAATAGTAAAAGGAAAAAGGAATGAGCAAAACGACCGTGCGGCAGCTCATTTCACGAATATTTTCGAACGATAATTCTATGTGATACGTTGTATGGGCTCATAATGTATAAACATTTGTTAATACGAGTTTTATCACAAGAAATGGAATAAAAAAACTTTAATCGCAAGAATTTTCTTTGCTGCTGAAGAAGTTCCCAACCTAAGTCGCTCTTAATTAATGCGGTTAATACTAGAATTAAAGTTGTAAATGCCAATGACAGCGCAGCGCGGTTCTGTATGCGTTCATATTTATAGATTAGAGTTTGACCGTGATGATCACATACTATACGTGCATATTCAAGGATAGGTCGTACATTTGTGACATACAAAGCTTCTTTGACACTTTTTGGAGCTGACGAAGTTTCGTCCAATGAAATTTGATACATCACTGGCTTTACCAGTTACACAACCAATACGCTTATTCGAAGATAAATCGGCAGACAAGTAGACACCAAGGTGTTTAAAATGCTCACCGCGGTTAAATTGTGAACCTGACAAGGTGTAACAAGAATAGAAAGGTTTTGATTTATTGCGTATCTCACATGTTCAAGAAAGTGGGGGGTAGATACGGCGTTAATGTTGTTTTTACGACTGCCAATGAGCTAAAGTGAGCGCCGCCGTACAGAGAAAGGATGAACAAGTAATAGACAAGAAGTGGGCTGACATTTGTTTAGTAAAACATACTAACAAATTTACTGATTGCCGTACGAGTGTGGTGTATGTTTTCATTTAGCTGCGGCCACTTGAGTCGCTGAGTTAACCAGATATTATTGGAACAGAAGAGATCGCTAACTGGAGGCTCACCATCTATTCCACCTTTAAATTGTGAAGATGTGTAAGTGCGCGCCGAAATTCGATGAATGCGCAGTTTTTTACAGGTGCAGGGATGAAGGGACGCATGTAATGATTGAGGCTTGGCATACCAATGATAGTGATGTCGCATGCGTGAGCCGACCGTCGATTAACTTGCATAAAGAAGAAATCAAGTACCTGAACAGTTATCTCTCACGTAGAAACACCACGAGTGCTGGATTGATAAGTATCGCCTATTTTCTCGTCATGCGCACGTAAATTTTTCTTTACCTTCTTCTCGGCCGATCTGCCCCTTTTCAGTTATTAGTCGGCGTTTGTGGCGTCTTGACGTCTCTCTTGTGTCCGTGTTTGCAAGCCCTGTATTTTTAACATGATTACCTACCAACTCGCTCACTAGGTTTTTTTTTTTGCAAAAAAATTCTTTCTCTCCCTCTCTCTGTACTCGTTCACTCGTCCATCAGAGTAATTGCCTCCCACGCCGGACAAATCGGCGCATGCGCCTGGGAGCGAAGCAGAACATCAAGACGACGATGAAGTGTACGAAGACAGCGCGGGATGGTTCATGATGAGTTTTCTGTCGACGACTAACGGCACAATGAAAAGCTTAACAGCTCCGATGCAAAACAGCATATCTAGCTGCAACTGGAACTCGGGTCGTTTGAGTGGCAAGCGGATATTCAACGTCTGCACCACTTCGGTGGAGCTGCGCGCAGCTCCTAAATGATCACACATTCCAGGCCACCGATCGCAGCACCAAAACCGGCTTGACGCTGCTTTGTCTTCACTTTTCGAAGCTCGTTCTCTTGTTCAACGCTCTAGCCTAACTAAGCACAAGCCCACATTAGAAGACTGCCCTCAGACGCCCCCCATTTCTGATGACCGACCAAAAAATGAGGCAGTCAGCTATTGAACCAAACGCCACATAATCCGTAAAGTAAATTGCTAGTTTACTTTGTCACGTTTAGAGTTCAGTACACTGAAAAAGAAAATATTCCATTGAGTTCATGGGTTTCGCATTTGTTATTTATTAGGCGATTCGAACCGGACCCGATCACTCTATCACGTGCCTGTCTTGAAGGCCAAGCTCAATAATTCTCCAAGTTATACAGCGAAACCGTATACGACTCGTTCGGGGGATTTCTACGTGTCCACCGCAGTAAACTCCCACTAATAAATGAATAAAACAAAGTGAAGTGTAGCTAACTGCGAGCAATTTTTAATGTCTGTGTGCAGGCAAGCACAAATCGTTTAGAAAAGCAGAAATCTGAGCTTGTTGGGGGCGATTCATGTGAAAAATGGTGCGTGGAAGCACGGGCACAAGAGAGAAGTCAGGACAACAAAAACACGGCGTTTGTGTTGTCTCTTGTGTCCGTGTTTTAACATGAAGCACGAATTGGTGTGACAGTGCGTGCGCCTCATAATTGTGGCGATTTGGGCCTGTTGGTTGTACATCAGAAATTATTTGTAGCGCAGGATTTGTAGCGCTCGTATGTCATTCGTCTCTTACTTTTTTGTGTCTTTGTTTTGTGCCATACAAATCGTTTCAAGTGCGTGTGCGATATCAGCGAACGACAACGGTAGTTTCAACAATAAAAATTTTAATATCTCGCGCGGCCTTTCGAACTCGCGCTCAAGGGTCGCCACTACTTGATGGGCTGCGCATTCAAGGGACCAGTGCCGTTATCGGTGCACCGCGCCTTCGTCACCGCCACGCACACAGGCTGCTCGGCACTGGGCCAGGGTTTCGTAGCGATTAGGTCCAACGAGACAGCGTCGACCCACAAGCGTGGCTTGAGAGGCCTTCAGGCATCGAACGTGGTTGTCGCCAGAGGACACGTCGGCGAAATAAAGAAAGCGCAGCTGGCGCTCTTCGCACGGCCGGGACTGGGCCGTGCCACATCGATCGTCTTGCGGGCTCTTCTGCAAGCAGGAGAAAAAAGCCAGGGCGTTGAGTACTTGTAACACAGGAAGTCAAATGCCTGGTTAAAGTGTACTAGAAAAGGGGGAGTACTCGGAACGTCCGCAGCACCAATGCACAGAAAGTGAAGCCAACAGATTGTAAAGCCGCTGATGGCGGTTCGATCGGTCGCTTTCAATGTGTCGTCGTTTAAGAGTTGCGCGCGGCTCTACCGAAGTGGTGCACAGATAGAATGTATGCTTCCAACTCAAAAGATCCGGGTTCGAGTTGCAGCTGCAGATGGTGGGCTTTTATTTTTAGTGTCACTTGTTTTTAGTGTCACAACTGCATTGGTTTTCGTTTTTTTTTTTCTTAAACCTATACTATTAAGGGAAAGCTACGACCTTCTGTAACCTTCTGAATATCACACGTAACGAAAGTTACGTATGATATTCACATCATCGCACCGTAAAATGCATTTCGTTTTGATAATACTAACGTCTGTGCTCTAACACGAGTTATTAAGTTAAATCACAAGTTACCCTTTAAACGCCAGCGTTGTCGACGTTCTATCGCGCTCAGTATGAGCTACACCACGCGAGCGCGTGGCCGAACGCTCTGCAAGGTTGTATAGTTGCACCGATCATGGCATATTTTCGAGTTATTGGGAGAGAGTTTGGCTGTCCCTGCGAGCGCGCATCGCCTCCACTTGCTTTCACCCTCACCCTCGTTTTTTTCGCTGCGGTGTGATCAGCTTCGAAAATGATAACTTCGAGAGTGAAAGCTAGCAAGTGGGGGCGATGCGCGCTCGCACGAGCAGCCAAACTCTCTCCCAATAACTCGAAAATATGCCATGATCGGCGCAACTGTACAACCTTGCAGAGCATTCGGCCACGCGCTCGCATGATGTAGCTCATACTGAGCGCGATAGTACTTCGTAAGCCCACAATGTGCACACAACTACTCCACTTACAAAAGCATATCGATCCACCTCGTAACTTTTGGCTCAAAGCCAAGAAATGCAGGACAACCACTCGCTGACTGCTTCGCATGAAACCGATTCCCACAGTGGCGTGGGATCTGCCGAATGTTTTCTTTCAGTCATTATTTCGACGGACAGAAAATCCGTAAGCTTTCTTTTACACCTGCCCTCCTCCATCATAAATCATGTCTAGTTCAAGAACGCCTTAGCTCACATTGTATGAACAGAATCTTGTTTGTTTGATCAGTCTTTCTTCTCTCATGTCTCTCATGTAACCCACTCACCCCTATGACTTTGGACCTGAAAGTATGTCCAATAAATATATAAGCAAAGAATAAATAAATATGTAAATAAATAAATACAATGGAGCCTGCGCACGGAAGCGACGGTACACGTCACATTATGGTATATATTTTTGTTCATAACGCAGTTATTGTGATTTTCTAAAAAAATAGGGCACTTGTGGCACAGAGGCTCCAAACGTTGCGAGGCGTTGCTGCCGTTAGTAACTGCAGACCTCCTCTAGAAATGTGAATGTATGTGCCCGTGTTTTCTTTCATTTAGCCGTTCATGGAAGTCTAAGTCATGACATCGGTGTCAGCGACGTTCTGCAAAGTCAAAAGTCATCCCAAACATTTATTCGTACATGACTGGGGGGGGGGGGATTTCGCGGTAAAAAACTTAGCAAAAAAACAAAACAAACATAGCCAAAACCAGTACAAAACAGTGCACCGTCGTGTGTTTTTGTTTTTATGTCGTCTTGAGCGCTGTTTCCTTCAAAATTTCCGGCGATATCTTGACGACTTCATGGGCATCTAGCCTTCACATAGGCAATGATGGGTAATTGCTCATGGTTAGATATCCTTGAACTCACCGTAACACGCATGAAAATAGCTGTCACGCTACACTATCTTGCCAATTTTAGCCCGATAGCGAGAGAAACTGCTGGCGTTGTATCTTTTCGCGCCAGAAGTTCAAAGGAGCTGGTAGACGCACTAAACACTGCCAGTATAAAATGCGAACGAAACGCAAATGCCATCTAAGCAAGAACGGCGGCTTGAATTGCTTGCAAGAACTACAAGCGATTTCAAGAACGTTTTTAATGAGGCAACTAATGTGAAAATGAAGACGGTAGGGACGTGAATCACGCACCTTTTGAGGCCCATTAGCTGATGATGCTGCGCAAGCACTTGCGCAATGTGCTCGGCTGCGGAAAGCTCGCGCAGCGGGACAGCGACCGGCAGGGAAATGCCACTCGCGGCACCGGAGTCCGTCGAAGTACCACCGCGTGGACAGCACGTGTTCTCTGGGAAAAATTGTGAGGTACAGATGTATACACAAGAATAGTCTGAAAGTCATACATAGAAAAAGAACGGCCAGTTTATAGCGACTTATAGCCGAGGGCTTCTCCGTACCTAGATTGATTTGAGACCCCGGCACTTTTGCCGTAATCATCATCACGATCACGAGCCTGACTACGCCTACTGCAGGGTAAAAGCCTCTTCAATCTATATATATGCAATATGCTCAATGACGTGTCAATACTTATTTAAACATTGAGGTCCGTGTGGGGAAAGGAACGTATACATACAGTACATGAAAGATAACTCCCATTATTGCGACACGTAATAGTCAATAGGACGACGGCCAGTGACCCAGGCATCGTACGAACGAAAATCATGGTTGACCAGAGGCCCCAGATGCCCGGGTGTTTGCGTATCTGTGTCGGTTTATTTGACATTCACTTATTACAAAACGCTATAAAGCCGAGATATAGCGAAAAGAAATCCTGTTACAGTATTGGAAGAAAGCGATTTTGTCTAATAACAGGAACATCTGATGGTTGTTAGTAATGGGATTGATTTTCGGTTCAAAATTCAAAGAATGTTTCATACTTTCTTGAGTAATGCCCCCCCCCCCCTAAAAAAAAAGAGAGAAAAAGACTCGCACACCTCCCGTGTCACCTATACAAGATCTCCGTTGTCTTTTCCCATACAATATTCTTGCTCTCTGCTGAAGAGTATAGTATAGTATTTAACGTGGTTGTGACGATGAAGAAAGCAACCACAGCCGGTAAAAGTCAAACTTTTTATTGGGCGATCTTGTGCCCACAAGAAGAGTGACACTAAAGTGCAGCGATTTTGGCGCACATAGTCGTGGGTCATCAAATGATTTGCTCGTCAGTGAAATGCGTCTCCTTTTATACATCCCTCATCGAACCTTCAAGCGTTATCGCTGGTGCTCGCGTTAGCTCTAGAATAAACCCTAAAGTTTGCGTTGTGCGCTCAATCTTATCGGATGATTCTAAAATAATCGGGAACGTTCCCAGACTTTCCGGAGCAACCTGCGCAAGGCAGTGGTTACACGTGCAACGGGCTGGTTACTTGAAGATACAAAAAGCGCGCGTGGCAGTATTGTGTCGTTTAGTATAATATAACATACCATAGTACCCTGCAAAAAGTATCCTGAGGCCAACGGCTGCATTTTCGATGGAGGCGAAAATGTTTGATGCCCGTGTACTTAGATTTAGGTGCACATCAAAGAACCCGGGGTGGTCGAAATTTCTGGAGCCCTCCACTACGGCGTCTCTCATAATCACATCGTGGTTTTGGGACGTTAAACCTCAGATATTATTATTAAAGTGTCCTAGACTTTACGAGCGTATTGCACCTGTTTAACTTTTCTTAAATACGGCCGGAATGACCGCAGCTTTTTTTGTGCACTGCGCGGCACTAAACAACTCCACAAGTGAATTCCCTCACTCAGCGATCGCAGTGGGGCGCTAAGCATCTGCTTTCATAATGCCTTAAACAGCAGGTTTTACCGCAGTGCTTTCACAGTGCAGTGAATTTTGACGGTATCCGGGTTTTAGCGATGTCACCTTGTATGCCCGAAATGTACGCACTGAGATGCGACGGTGAAGAGGCCATGTATGGTTGAATTCGTCTTATGCATTCGTTCGAAATATAAGGCGCGTGCGGCGCATTATATTTCGTTACACAGTACACTCTCGTAGCACTGAGGCTGACGGGACGAGGAAAATATGTTTTGTTTAACAGGAATTCTACTTACTGAGAGATGAACTGGAGACCAGGATTATACGTGAAACCAATTATATCAGCGGAAGTTGCTCCATTTAAGGAGCACTTACATTTACAAGATTTCCATTCATTAGGAGTCTTCTGTACTCAACTTCTGCAGTTAACTTTGTCGCAATGTTTCTTAACGTGCGAAGCAACTTTCAACTTCACTGAGCCGCATTGCTTGTGCATTGCTTTGAAAATTTACAAGGCTTTAGCGATGTCACCTTGATTCCCGAAGTGGACCCACTGATATGTAGTACATTTGGGCAGGATGGCCCGAAATAGTCTCATTCGTCTTTTATCCTCACAGAATAGATCGAGTAAAAAGGGCGTCTTTTTGTCCCACAACAATAATCGTCATCTGGCTTGCTTGCGTTTCCTTTCTTTAAAACTCGGCGCTGGCTACTTTCCTACCAAGAATGCTATGCCGCGCTGATCGCGCACATTCCGTTCGTGACCAGAAAGTGCCGGGCGCGCGGCGATAATGCAAGGAAAGGAAGGCAAAATAAATGTAAATTATTGTGGGACAAAAAGACGCCCTTTGTACTCGATCTATTCTGTGAGTGTACGCAAGCACGTTCTGCTTGCGTGCCTTGCATCCATTTGATTTCATATGACGTCCCAATTCTGACGTTGGATTTACTGCAAAACTGCTTCGGCACCAGAGTGTCCAGCAAAAACAGACGTTTTGAGAGGCATCTTTGTGCAGAATGGCATTATGCGCTACACACAAGAAACCGTCTATGCGTGCGACAGCTCCACTTCAGGAAGCGTTATCGCATTGAGACTTGAACGTCTTTTTCAATGCTTTAGTAGGCTCTGTACGTGCCTCCACCGTGTAGGCACCCGAAGGTTTGCTATTATGTGGCGCTGTGCATAGGCGTGCTAAAAGCGGCCGACGACGCCTGATGTTGCATTTAAAGAACTGTTCTCATATCAATGGCAGGTTGTTATGAGGATCACGGCATTGCTTCAATTTCACTTTTACGTCCATTGCCCAGCTTGTTTTCTATCGGACTCGAACAACGGGGGTGAAGGGAGGCGCTATTATGAAACTACTCCCCCCCCCCTTCCAATGGACAATCCTGGCGCACGCCTATGGCATTGTGCCATGCACCACTGAACTTAAATTGCACAAATCCGAGCTTCTCGTGCATCGCCGTGATCGAACGAGTCTATTGACGGGGCCAGCCGGATCGCAGAGGGAAATGGGGTCCTGCACTGAGGAAGACATGACACACACAGGTGCTAACTTGCAACAAACAATTCGTGTGCTATAATCTTCAGTATGGCATACCAACACGCCCAAAACGCCACGTTACTATGCACTGAGGGCTTCACCCTCTGGGACTTCACCAACCAAAAAAACAAATGAAGTTTTCAAGTACAACTACCGAAATCACGCGAATTCAACGGACCTACTCAAAGTCAAATGCTCATTCGTGAAATCGAACGTAGCACCAAACCGGAAACCAACTCGTGCTTGGCTTGTTGTGGGACGTCACTTTCTGGCTGCTTAGGAGCGTGGTGGTGCCTACCAGGCTTTTCACAAGTGGCGCTCCACAGCATTGATGAGCCTGATGAACATGACATCTCCCTAGCAGTTGTATACAGCGCCGCCTTCCGCCACTTCATGCCACTTCGGCTACCGCGAGTGTACTGCTGCTTGGACCATCGTTCTTAAGTGGTGGTTCACTATAACCTCGCTGGGACCATTCTTGCGCCGTACTCAGGTAAGCGCTGTTTTCATTTTCACCCAGTTTCAGTGACGTGATGCCAAATGCAATAGTCGTGTACAGCGATGAGCACTGAGGTGAACACGCGAGGCGTGGCTGACGGCACTGTCAGCGCCGCGAAACAGCCACCGTTGGAAACATTGCACATGCGCAGCATGTGCTTTGCGATACACTCTTTCCACCGCGCGCACCACGTCGTGGATACGCTTGTTCATCTGCTAGACGCATTTTTGTCTGCTAAGCTGATACGTCCTGCATTTCAAGGTCCACCCGGATTAAAAATTGGTGCGTGAATAAAAAAAAATGAGTATAAGGCAGTTTATATTTGAACTATTCGTTGAAGGAAACTGCAATCTTACAATTCAAGTTAAACAAACGCACGGCAAGAAAACAAAATATGAACAAATCTAATATCGAGTCATGTCACCACTGACAGCAACGACTGCAGCTCTTCTGGACGGCAGGGAGTCATAAAGTGACCGAACATATTCGCGATCGGCCTTTAGACTTTCCCACTCGTTCTTGACTGCGGCCCACAACTGGTCCGAAGTTGCGGAATAAAAGGGGCTTCTTTGCTAAGGCAGTTTTCAGGTGGCCCCACACGTTTTCGATAACATTCAGGTGCGCCCCTTTCGGAGGCCATTCCAGTAGGGGTATGTGCTGCTCCGCCAGGAAGTCCTTCACATCCCGTGCCGTAGGGATCGGCGACCGGTCCTGTTGGAAAAGATAATTGCCGTCGGGGAATAAACTGCTCGCGTATGGCAACAGCACATTGTTCAAAATATTGCAGTGTTGTTTGGGCGATGAGTGGCCCACGTATACATTGCAGGGGCCCTAAACCATATTTCGAAACCACACCCCACACGCTCACACTTGATCTCCCGCTGGCTGGCAGAAACGCGTTACATTGTCCACGACGTTCCTGCGTGGTCTTATTAAATAAAGTAAAACACTCGCTTTTCAAAGCAGTAAGTTTACCTTACCGTGTGCCTGGCAGTCTCCAGACACGCAATCTTTGGTCTTGTGGCGTCGAAAACGTGGACTCATCCGAAAAGATGACACGGCCCCATTCATGTACTGTAAATGATTCCTGCAGCTCAGCGAACCGCCGTCATGCGTCCCTGTTGGCAGCCGTAAGTACTGGCTTCTGTGCTGCGACGCAACTGTTAAGGCCTGCACTACGCAGGCGGCGTCGAACAGTGGTATCCCAAACGTCTAAATCTAACTCCTCGCGAACTGATGCAGCAGGCAAGATAGAGTTGACAGCAGCTGCAACTATAGAAGAATTGATGCCTGGGCAAGTTGGAATTGGTTATGCATGTTCGAAAACGGGCGGCGCAAAAACAAGGGACAAAGGTGTGTAAATTTTGGGACAAAGGGACAAAGTGTGTAAAAAGTGTGGACAAAGTGTGAAACAAGGGACAAAGTGTGTAAAAACAAGGTGTGTAATCTTTCCTTTGTCCCTTGTTTTTGCGCCGCCCGTTTCGAACATGCATAAGCTGCAACTATGATTGCGTCTTCGTCATCTGTATTAGCTTTAGGACGGGGCTCTCGGGGTGCATCATGAATGCGAACTTCACACTTTTAAGCTTAAATAATCGAATTCATAGTCTTCAGAGGCCTATTAACTAAAGAGCCAATATATCTCTGGGAATAACCTTTCAGTGAAAGATCAACAATACAGCGCCTTTGATAATCGGGAACTCTAGCCATAATAGCATATGGCGACAGAATCAATGTCTGCGAAAGATGCTCGGTTGTTTTATATGCAGCGTTGCATGCAGAACATTTCTGAAGGAAACGAATAGACACGCCCCCATAGTTATGCACGTTTTGTTCCTGTCCTGTTCTCTTCAAGCACAGATGTTTAAAGAAGGAGTTAACTTAAAATGCAGACAAAGATGCGGCTTGCAGACGACGAACAAGCGTATCAATGACGTCGTGTGCGCGGTGGAAATATTATTTCGTAGAACGCATGATGCGCATGCGTAATGTTTTCAGCGATGACCATTACGCGGCGCTGACAGTGCCGTCGGCCACGCGCTCGCGTGTTCACCCTAACAGTGCTAATCGCTGTACGTCGTGGTGATAACAGGTTTAGTAAGTCTAAGCACATATCAGTCGGAGGAGCAGTTGGCCTAACCTGTGTTCGCGTTTGCACGTTGTGTGTGTGTGCACTTACGACGTACTACGTGCATTTCTCAGCGTCACTTCGCTCGTTCTGTGTCCGGTTTTATAGGCGCACTTGTGCTTGTACGCGTCTGTACTTGGGCAGGTCACGTATGTTTGCATGATACGTATGGGCTTGCGTTTTCCGACATGCCTGTCATGCGGCGGAAGCGGAGGCGGCAGTGTTGTGGCCGTGGATGCCACCAGTAGCGATAAGAGCAGTGGCGCCGCTCGACGTTGCTCTGGAGGACTATAGATGAGAGTGCCTCATTCTTCGCTTGCGCATGCACGCGTGCATGCGCAAGCGTTTTGCTAGATAGCCACGTTTTGCTATGTCTGTGACGTCGTTCTTGTTAGCGCGCGTGCAGCATTAGTTTTTTTGTGAGTGGGCTTGTGGGGCAATTTGTTTTAACCGTTTGAGCGCAGCTGTTAAGTGGAGCAGTAAATCTCGGATTGCGTTTATATTATCTACGTGCGTTAAGTATAATATATATTCAGTGCTTCTCAGTTCTGATTTGATATTATGCATCGTCATGCATTGTAAAGCAGTTAGTTTAGCTCACACATGTGCGATATTAACCCGCCGCGGTGGTCTGTAGTGGTTGTTATGGTGCTAGACTGCTGACTCGAAGATGACGGGTTGAATCGCGGCCGCTGCTGCTGCATTTCGATGGAGGCGAAATGCAAGAGGCCCGTGTGCATAGATTTAGGTGCACGTTAAAGAACCCCAGGTCATCGAAATTTTCGAATAGCTCCATTACGGCGTCTCTCGTAATATGCTGTGGTTTTGGGACGTAAAGCCCCAGGAATTATTATTGTTATTATTATTATTATTACGTGCGCCATAACTTTGCTCTTCTTCTTCTTAGGCTAGAATCTAAACATGTACAGTGCCGTCCACTCTTGGTAGGAACACGGCGCCGCGTGACTTCGCTCCGCGACCGCGCATCGAAGCTAGTCGGCGCAGGCGCACACGTGCGTAGAGGCGTGGCTTTGTTTCGATTCAAAAGCGCGGGAGCGCGCCGTGCCTGTTTTGCCGTGAAGCAAACTTTGAGCGCCTGAGAAACCGCGAAGGCGTTGCACGAAAGCGCTTCGCGCAGCGCTACGCCGTGTGTAGTTCTGGCGTCTGGCATTTGAGCAGTGCCTCTTTTCAGTACCGTAATACCAGTATAATGTGTACATCGTTGCACAATTCTGAGGATTGGTTTCGCTTGGTTTGTGGTGTTTTAAGTCCGTGAAAGGGCTCTGACATTCAGAGACGAATAGAACAATCAATGCGTAGTCAATGCGGGATAAAATCCCAAGGATTGCAGCAACGTCTCGACGCTTTTCACCTTCGCCTTCGAACTTTAGCAACCCAGAATTCTGCTTTATTTTCATTCTTTTTTTACGCTGAACCCACGAGCCATACCTCGAACGACAATGAACCTTCATTTGGGCCTAAGTATTCCTAAGATTAAAGTTACAGCGCAAGCACACAAGTCACCCCACGAAGAAAATACACGCCACACGCAGTGCTTGCATGATTCAGGTATTTTATTCGGGAAGCGCCTTATGTAAATTTGCTTTAACTATAACCTGAGGGTACCTTTGGAAAATATCCTACAGTGTTATGCGGGCACATCCTGAAGAAGCGTCTCGCCCCACCCTTCCCGTATCCTAGGTAGTTTAAAGGAATACGGACAGGAGAAAAGAGAGGACGGTGCTTGAATCCGTCGTTTCGGGGATTGCTTCTTGTTTAACCCTGATTGCTGCAATAATCTCAGTACGCGTAGACCAGCTCGCCCAAAATTCTACTGCGTCTTCACGTTCTGGCATCCCAAGATCGCCCTAAGGTCGTCGTTTGCGGTTCATGTGATATGACCACCACTCATTCTTATCTGGTGGTGATACTGATACGAGCTAGGTTGCAGATGATTTTCAAGCTAACAGTGCCGTCTGTCCAATAAAAAAGCTGCATACGCTCAAGTCGCCAGACGTTGTTTTACTCAGAATATTTTGATAGGCTGGCCTAACATGCCGCAATATTGTGGTCTTTCCATTTTGTTGCTCTTTTCTGACACTCGGTAATAAAACGGCTGCAAACCTGCGTAGGCTGCACCACTTTTGAGCGGACGTTCAACAAGACAGCAATGTCGGGTGTTCCAAAAGGCGAAAGGAGGGACATCGTGGATTTGAGCCTACGAGGCCATTCGCAAAGGTAGATATCTGCGATAAAGAATCGGCCGCTTTCTACTGTGAGCCGGATCATCCAGGCGTGTAGGACAGAAGGAAGAATAAAGAACGCTTCTCGTAAAACACGCCCGAAGGCGACCACTGACGACGAAGACATGGCCATCATCGCAGCAGCTGTGGACAATCCGGGTGCAACTGTCAGCGAAATAAGCAAAGTGCAGGGCTGGCAGGTGTTTATGACACGACCATGAAACATCTGTACGCGGCTGCCCTCAAATCACGAGCAGCGGTTCAGAAGCCTCTCGTAAGCCAGGCAAACAAGCAAAAACGCCTCGACTTAGCAAGACAGCATCTGCAATGGACCGAGGACCACTGGGCGAAGGTCGTTTTCACAGACGAATCTTCGTTTACAAGGTGGGACAAGCGGCAACGAGTCTGGCGGCCCCAAAACTGCCGGCAAGTAACATTTACTTAAGTTTCCGTATTCGAAAACGTGTTAGGTTGTGTTTTCAAGGATAATATGTGCTGTACAATGCCACATTGAAATGACTTGCAAAACGATAAACATTGCATTAGTCGCATTGCCTGCTATCAGCACATTTTCGATTTCATACCTACCCTGATACCTTTTAGCAGGCCCGTCAACAGCACCTCTCCCCCCCACCCCCGCCCAGAATTCGGATGGTTGTTTGTATTTTAGCGAAAATGACTAATAAAAAAGGGCATTTTTGAAGGCCTTCAGCAAGTGCCCCTCCCCCCCCCCCCCCCCGTAAAAAATTTTCGGCTACGGGCCTGCCTTTTAAGTTCAGTAAATATGGCCCTTGCGATAATTATGTTCCCATTAAGGGAATAATAATAATAATAATAATAATAATAATAATAATAATAAGAGTAACTTAACGTGCCAAGGCTGAACTAGATTGATACGAACGCGATGGAATGCAATAGAAATATAATTGACGTTCGGTATTGTGCTAATTATTTTAAACGGATTATTGAGCGGACAGATGTAATTAGCTGAGAGTATTGCCAGTACAAGAGTTCATGTTAAACCAAGCTTAGATAAGGTTCGGCCAGAAGATACGTGTGCTCTGTGTAACAGGACAGGCAGAAATCTGAATCCCACACAATATTAGCGCCAATGAAATGTTAGCTATAAGAAAAATGATTTTCGCACACGGGGGCATTTGTAGAGAATATCTTCTGCCAGAATCTTGGAGTAATTTATGTAATAATCTCTGATACGAAGTGAAGCGAAAAAAGAGAGGCGCCGTTTGCTACATGTTTTATGAAAACTTGTAGGTAAATCTAGTTTGTTACCGTCAATATCCGTCCAACAATGCTAAAACACAGAGCTGAATGCATTTTTCTTGAATCCAATGATATCCTTCGTGTTTGATAAGAACGCTAACAACTTACGTCGTTTTTTTTTTGTAGGTACATGCCAGAATACATGCATCGATTGGCAGCCAGTGGTCGTTCTGCTGTAAGCGTTTGGGGCGCCGTCAGCGCTGAAGGGCTGGGACCCCTTGTAAGAATTGACAGTCGCTTCACGGCAGATGCATATGTCGGACTTCTAGACGATGTTCTTGTTCCGTACCTAGTTGGGGGACCATTCCCAGAGGCCGATTTTATATTGCAGCACGATAACTCCCCCATACACAAGTAAAACAAAAAGGTCATTGCGTTTCTCGAGAGTCATCACGTGGCAGTACTCGAGTGGCCTCCTCAGTCGCCAGACTTATATATAATAGAAAATGTATGGGGAAGCATGAAGCGTGCCTTGGTCCACTGACAGCTCCGTGCCGTCTCAGCGGACGGGTTTTCGAATATTGTGCAAGAGGAGTGGGAGCGACTGAGGACCAACGGTAACATTTTCCAGCCGCTGTACAGGAGCCTCCCCAGCCGAATGAATGCTGTTATTGGAGCTGGGGCGAACCAACCCGCTACTGATCGTAGCAAACTTCGCGAAACGCGGAAGTAAACAACCCCGTAATTGGAGCCTGAGTGGCCTTACTGTCACAAACCAGTGCTAAATAAGGCGGGCCGCCACATACAGACGACAGCATGAAATCACGGCGCCAGCAGTTTGCCCCCTTCAGCGCTCGAAACGAAAAAAACAAACATCAAAAGATGCCGCGATTCAAGGCGCCAACAACGGTCGCGTATCCAAAGCGCAACCGGCGCAAAACCTTCTCGTCCCTTAGAAACGGCCGCCGACATGAAACGCCTAGGAAGGTTTCGAATTATTGCGAAGGGAAGCATGACGCTACGCTGCGCGGCGGCGCCGCGCTTGGATCCTGCGAGGTAAATCGAGAGCTTTCCTTAGCTTTGTCTATGCTGCACGTCGAAGAAGATACCGGATGCTTCTGGAACCGGGGCGCGAGGAAATACAAGCATGCAGCGAGGGCGAAGAATCACTCAGTCCAGAGATCGTGAAGTTATGTTGTTGAACTGAGAGTCGTTACATCGGCCAAGGAAGACGTGTTTAATGATGCAGTGTGGCCAGTCGACCCGGAAGAATCAAGTGACGACGCCTTGGGAGCTGCGAGAATTTTGAAGAGCGTGTCCTATAGAAGACAAGCATTCGGGGCCGAGGACGGAAGGGAACGTCGGTCAACGCTGGAGTTTGCATGAGTGTCTGGTGGAAGAGAAACATTCAAGTCGCCTTTCAGGAATTGTGGAATGGACTCCTTTGGTTAATATTTCTGACTTTTAAAGGGGCCATGAAGCACCCCTTGGGCTTGTTGAAAAAACACATCCTGCGGAAAGCTGACACGGCTATGAACTGCTTAGCCAAATATTGCAGTCGTGCGCGCCGCGTAAAGGCTACAAGCGGAACGCGAAGTTGCTGTTTTCTCAGGAGCCCTCTTTTCAAACAGAGGACGGTTCTCACTCTCGACGGTGGGCGGGGCGTCTGCCAGGTGACGTCGCGATCTGCATCGACGCGTCGCAAAAGACATAGCATCCTCACTGGCCGACAGCCGACGTAAATCGAGAGCGGCGTTCGGATCAGATGCGCTTCTTGCCACGGGGTGCCGCCACTTGCCGGCGCCGCATTCCTCAGTACACGGTAGCCGCACTCGCGCAAGCGAATCACAGCGGGAGAGCGATCGCGTTTCATGACGCGCGCTGACGTAACTTCTTTCCCCCGTGCCATCCCTCCCTATCTAGCTTCCAGTGCGCTCGTCGGCACGAGAAAAGTGAGAAAGCGCTGAGAGCGTGCGCCAAACCCCCGTAACTCCGCTAATTCTTGACGGATTCGAGAAATTTTTGCGGCAATCGATTCGGGAGGCAGTGAACTCCGATACTGAGGTCATTAGATCATTACTTGGAAAAGTGGTTCATGACCCCTTTAAGTGTTTTTAAATAGATTGAATGCATGAGATTGCATTTGTAGCAAGGTTTCTTGTTTGTTCCCGTCGTATCACCATGTAAAATATACTGTGAGTTGTGCTGTGATTGTTACCAGCCGAATGTGCATGTTCGTGTGACATTTGTACTGCCTTAACTGAGAATATATTTTGTTGTGTTATCAACTCTCGG
This sequence comes from Rhipicephalus sanguineus, assembly GCF_013339695.2. NCBI lineage: Eukaryota > Metazoa > Arthropoda > Arachnida > Ixodida > Ixodidae > Rhipicephalus > Rhipicephalus sanguineus. Next base: position 61,511,791 of record NC_051176.1, read on the forward strand.
CTCTGACTCGATCTTTGGTCCACAACCGGTAATCGCTGGCGCACTAAAAGGACAAACCCTAAAAATTGTCGGCGTTTTCGTGGTTCATTTCTGAGAGCCGATACGTCCGCCCTTGGATTCCGCCCGGCGATTGCCACCCGTTAGCGGGGTGAGTGACACTTAGCAACAATAAAAGCTTTGTTGTCAATTACCCACTTCTGCAAACTTCTTTACATTTGCTGATCTGTTGAATATCTCTTATGCTCCAGAAAATGCCCGCAAAAACAGAAGGTTTTGATCCGTGAGTTTCAACACTTCCAGAATGTGCAGATTCCTCAGAATGCCCCGCCGCGGTGGCACAGTGGTTAGAGAGCTCAGCGGCAATGGGTCGACACACGGAAGTTTGATCGCGACAGCATGTACCTTGTTTCAGTGCAGGAGAAATGCAAAATCACCCACGCGGAGGCAGTTGCAGTGCACGTTGAATATTGCCGGTTATTCCCTTTTCCGAGCCCTCTTGTGGAAAGTCTCTTAATGTCAGAGCCCTTTCACGGACTTAAACAACACACAAAGCGAAAGCAATCCTCAAAATTGTGCATCGATGTACATATTATACTGGTATTATGGTACCGAAAGGAGGGACCGCTCAATTGCCAGACGCTGGAACTACACACCGCGTAGCGCTGCGCGAAGCGCGCTTTCCTGCAACGCCTTCGCTGTTTCTCAGGCGCTCTAAGTTTGCTTCATGGCAAAACAGGCACGGCGCGCTCCCGCGCTTTTGAATCGAAACGAAGCCCCGCCTTCACGCACTTGTGCGCCTGCGCCGGCTAGCTTCGATGCGCAGCTGCACCGCTATCGCTGGCGCCCCGCGGAGCGAAGCCACGCGGCGCCGTGTTCGTACCAATAGTCGATGGCACTGTACCAGCAAGTACAGTACATTATATACTGAAAGAGGTGCAGAACATTCCCAACATAAGCCAAAAGATGGTATTGAAAAAGGTTGCAAAGGTATTCTCACTAGATGTGTGCGCCACCATTCAATCGCGCTTAACCAAAAATGACCATAATCATGTAGCTTCTGTGACAATGAGGTCATCTTACTGTCGGCACAAGAACTACAAGACACGCTTTCACTTTGTGCGACCAAGTGAAATCAGCCTTCCCTTGAACAAGGACAAATTGGACTCTGTTTATCGTTATGTACCTGTCGAGAGCCTCATTCAGTTTTAATGTCATGCATATGTGCCCCTAACCCCAACATGGCTGCAACGTTATTTGCTGATGTCATTTCAGGACAGGTTTTCGAACAGTCCCATAAAAACGAAACACAAGTTATTTTGTATCAGGATAAATTTGAGATAGCAAATCCTTTGGGCTCAGCCAGAGGAAACGTTAAATTGCCTGGTGTATACATGACACTTGGAAATTTGCCTCTCCATTGCAGGCAACAGACTGCAAGCACGCAGCTTGTGATGCTTTGCCCTCAGAGGCACGTTAAGGAGTTTGGCTTTGGTCAAGTTTTGAGGCCTTTGACAGAGGATTTGGTAAGGTTAGAGGCAACTGGCATCACAATAAATGGAGTAAATTAATTCAGAACAGCAGCGCAAAGAAGCACACGGACGGTGACAGATCAAGACGTGTCGCGTCTTGATCTGTCGCCGTCCGTGTGCTTCTTTGCGCTACTGTTCTGAATTATGCACTACCAACTAGCCCATCAGTGTGTTCTTTTGGAGTAAATTACAGTTAGCGCTTAGGTTTCATAGTAGGTGATAACCTCGGAAGCCCCCAAATTCGAGGCTTCACTGAAAATTTCAACACGTCAATACATTTCTGTAGGCATTGTCTTATTCGAAAGTCACAATTTCAGAAGATGCCTCACGTAGTTGGTGAGAGAAGAACACCAAAGAACTACAGTGAAGCTAGTGAGTGCCTTGCGCGGCCAGTGGTAGCAGCAGTGAGTAGGGAATTGTGTGCGACTCTCTCTTTCATATTTTAAAGCATTTCCACGTGTGCGAGCATGGCTCGCCGCCTTGCGTCGGCCATGATTTATTTAAAGGTGTCGTAAAGCTTGACCTGGCACTTTAGGAAATGTACTTTGTAAACTAAAGGCATTGGTTCACATATGATTATTTAAACCACAGAATTGCTACAATGAAATACTGTGCAGATGATCTGCTCAACAAGCCGGCAGCAGTGTCCAGTCAGGGCGACAAATTTGTAGGTAATGCCATCAAAACTAGACATTTCTCAGATTTGTCAGCAAGATTGCTGACAGAGATGATCCCGTTTGGGAACTGGTGAGGAGTCTTGCAGAAGTAGCGGGCATTGTCATGTCTCCCAAAATAAAATCCGCTCAAGTGGCATACCTGAAGGTCCCGGTTCAAGATTATGCAATTTGTCGGATTGAGCTGTTCCCGCTTCAGAAATTGCAGCCGAAGCATCATTACATGCTACATTATAGTCAGCTGATCAAGGAGTTTGGGCTTCTTCTCAATGTGTGGACAATGCAGTTCGAGGGCAAACACCAATATTTCAAGTGCTCTATCAGGAGTTTCAAAAATGTAACGAAGACATTAAGTGAAAAACATCAGCTGTACCAGTCCTTTCTCGCAGTGCAAGGCTTGTTTCATGCTGCAGGGGAGTTTGTGGATAAGAGCCATGATGAGCAATCTGCACTAGATATCAGTTTGAGGCACAGTGGGATACTGCGTGAAAATGTTTTGCTGAAAAAAGTTGTAGTGAATGGTGCTGTTTACATGGTCGGAAATTATGCTCCGATATCAGGTACGAAGTATGATGTGACATTTCGTCTTCTAATTGCTGTTGCAAAAAACAGCCCAGAAAGAATATTATTCTTGCTGAAAAGAGCATCAACGTTAATGCCACCGCTATCCGTGTACCTGTTGCAAAAAGAAACTACTGAAACCACTGTTGTGTATTTTTGTGAACTTTTGGATTTGACGCCATATCGAGCATATGACTTGCAGGGAGCCCCTGCAATCAGGCTTAATTATTCCTATCCTGAAAAGCACTAACAGTGCTACACATAGTTAATGGCGCTTCTTGTGTAATAACCTGAACGTTTGTGCTGTTGGCTGTAGATTGAGCTGTGTGTTTATGCATGTGCTTATGATTAAATGAATTTGTGAAAGACTGCTTAGAACCATAACAAGTGCATGACCCGCGTAATAATGATTGCTGCGGTTTTACGTGCCAAAACCACAATACGATTATGAGGCATGCACTGGTGAGAGACTCCACATTAGCTCAGTCACCTGGGGTTCCTTCTAAATCTAAGCGCATGGATGTTTTTGCGTGCTGCGTGTACTGAAATGCAGACGCCGAGGCCAGGTATCGAACCTGTAACCTCGAGTTTAGCAGCATGGCATGTTACCTGCCACGCTACCACGACGGGTGTGCCTCATGTAAAACATTTCTTGCTGCGAATGACACTAATAAGCAGCCGTGGTAAAATGTAGAACCCGCATTTGCCCTTCTGTTGCATATTCTTGTGCAGCAACCATGTAGTATAATGACGTATGATATGTACAGTTTCCTCTGTAAGAGTAAATAGGGTGCACAGCAACCATGTAGTTTTATTGCTAATGACATGTGCAGTTTTCTTTCTCCGTTTGTTATTGTAAAAATGGTGTATAATATTTTTTTTACCTTCACCCTGTGGTAACTAGCAGTAAGTTGTAAATTTATAATGCTTTGTGCCTCCATGTATTGTTTTCTGTGCACAGTTCTTTATTGTAGAATAAAGATGCCCCTGCTAAAGCTCTAGAGTGCGAGCCATGGCACTAAAAAGATTGCTAGTGTAAGAACACAAGAGCAAATGTCTTGAAACCGGCAGCACAGAAGGGTGTCTGCTCTTCAGAAAATGCTAAAGTAAGTTTCTGCCACTTTGTCACTTCATCTTTTCTTTAAAAATGACTTGGAAATTAGCCGTCATACAGTAAAGACGCATGCGAATTATTTGTTTGGCATGGATATTATGCCAGATACATCTTATGAAATATTTTAAACAATCTTTATTTTGCCCAATGGTGCACCTTTAGGTGGAGTGGTGAATGCTGTTTTTTATATTTGTGGCACACTTTAAAAATGTAAGAAAACTGAATTGGTACCATGTACACAATGGAAGGCTGTGAGGATGATGCCTGGAGGACGGAGAGCATAGTTTCCGTAGGGCTGCCCGAACGATGATTCGTGGATTTGTCGCGGCGCAAAAGCCACACCTGACAGATCGACAAAAAGCCCAACGCCTCCAGTTTGCAAGGGCATATGAGCACTGGACTACCGAAGTTAAGGGGGGGCTGGGACGCAAGTGATATTCTCGGATGAATCGACATTTACGTCGCGGTGGGATCAAGAGCGCTGCGTATGGAGACCATACAACTGCAGGTATTTTCTTTTTTTTTCTGTTTGATCTTTGCCACAAAAAATCTTCGGGCGCGCAAAAGGGTTTTATCTAGAAAGAGCAATATTTATTTTTTCTCATCGTGTAGGTACGAACCCGGGTATGTTTCCGAGACGTACAGTAGCGGCCGCTGTGCTGTGAGAGTGTGGGGAGCAGTCAGCAAAGAGGGCCTCGGCCCGCTATTCCGGCTGTCCCCATCGTTGACAGCTGACGCCTACTGTGAAATTCTGGACTACCGCATGGACAGGCCATTTAAATGTGGCTGCTACTTCTTCCAGCAAGGCCTGAGCCCGGTGCACACCGCCAGAGCTGTGCAAAATCTGCGTCAAGAGCGTGCTGTTTGTGTCCTTGACTTACCTTCGAAAGGTGCAGAGTTCAATCCAATAGAGAACGTGTGGGGCGCAATGAAAAAAAGTTTGTGCCACATGAATCTGGGAGGTGTCAATGATGACGAGCTCTGGCTCGCAATAACCCGAAAGTGGAAGTGCCTTGGTGAGAAGGGCTTCGCAGGAGCGCTATACGAGTCTATGCCACGCCGGCTACAAGCTGCTGTTCGCGTGGACGGCGCATTCACGCGATATTGAAGCTGAGAATAGCAATCACTTTTTTCGATTCTTTTGTTTTCTATGGGAAAATAAGCCCAATGTTCTTCCTGATATTTAATTCTATTTATTTTGCATTCTGCTCGCACAGCATACTCTTCCTAAGCTTTGTAAACTCCCTCTGAGCAAAAGAAAATGGCTGTCTACGCCAGCAAATAAACACATGTGATCAAAATGCAAGAATACGCGCTACCAAACAGCCAGATTCCGTAATTGATTGGTGCACAAATATACGCAAACATCCTAATGTGATGCGCAAATAAAAGATTGTGGTGTCGTGTACAGCTTAAGATAGTATCTTTTCGATGGAGTCGAAAATGCCCGAGGCCCGTGTGCATAGATTTAGGTGCACGTCAATGAGCGCAGGTGGTCGAAATTTCCGTAGCCCTCCACTACAGCATCTCTCACAATCAATTCGTGGTTTTTGGACGTTAATCCAGAACAATTACGATTATAGTACTCATGCAGTCATTTCGTCTGCATGAAATCGGACTTGACGAACAAGCCGCGTTATTTAATTTCGTGAACTGTTTTATTCCTGCGATCGCCGACACACCTGTAAGGCAGCGGTCGTGTAATAATCCAAATTGTCCTCTTATTAAAGGGGTGGTGCCACCAAATTTGTGGCTTGCGCGTTCTTTGCTGTAAGCGTTTCCTATTCTCCAGGAAGCATGATGCATGCACCAAGATTCATGTATTCTCGCTAAATAATTTAATATCGCCTTTTGATGTGGACAACTTTCGGTTTCGGTTTCTGGGCGCCGAGGTTGGGCAGTGACGTAGAAGTGTAGGAGACGTGGTCACGTGACCACACAAGGCTGTGACGCACATAGCCAGGAATCGATCGAAACTCGGCGAGTGATGTAGCAACCGATGCTTTGCCGGTACTATAGTGAACTGGAATATATTCTAGTTCACTACAGCCGGTACGCACGTTGCGGAAGTGGCGGAGGTCCGGAAGCCACTCATGTTACTACAGCAGATGTGGTGTGATGTCACTACAACTTTCGTTGCCTGTCCTACAGATCTACGTCAGTGTTGGCGCGCTAGCGATGGGTTTCGATCGGGAGAATGGGCATTTAGGTACACTTTGGAAGTGAATTAAAATATATTCTAAACGTTTGCTGTGTCCGACCCTTCGTGTGGAGTGTCCTTGCATACAGAGGAAACCAACAACAGGCTTGTTATAGCCTCGAAATTTGATGGCACCACCCCTTTCACAACCTAGTAGTACCACTAAGCAGGTACGAAAATTTCTTGGCAGAACGGCTGAAAAGAAGGCAGGGATGACCTTGTAGCCTTGCTGCTTCAACCGCAAGTAGTATCCCAGTATGGATGCAGATAATGACGAGAACACGCCGCAAGGAATCGACAAGCCTTTATATTTATAGATTGCGGTGCGCAGTATGATACAGGGCCTGGTCCGTCCAGCCCACCTTGTCATAGTGCTAAAGGGCACCTAGCGCTACCCTTTTGGTGCAGGACAACGCCAATCTAGATGCACTAGGGAGCGAAACTCCCTAGTGCATCTAGGGAGGTCGCGCATGCGCACACCCTGCGTGCATTTGTCCGCCGGTGCGCTCCGCCGGCGAGCGGCTGCGTGCTCGGCGTTACGAATTATTCGGGGGGCGCCTGTACTACTCAATTTAAATATCTAGGAATAACGATAACACAAAAGTCTATCCTGGAGTGTACACATAGACTTTGTTTGTTCAAATGCATACGGGAGGCTATGTTTCCTGCAAAAAAAGCTAGAGGGTGCAACAACCGATGTGAGACTTACTGCTTACAAAACCTTTGTAAGGCCAGTTCTTGAGTAAGCGTCCGGGGTATGGAGCCCTCGCGAAAATTATCTGAAGAACAATTAGAAAAATTCAGAGGTACGCGGCGCGATTTATATGCTCCCGGTATCGAAGTGCTGATTCTGTTTCAGAAATGCTCCGTCTTCTGACCTGCACCTGTTAGAAACGCGCAGGCGAAAAAATCGTCTAAAACTATTATTTCAGATACTTCAAGGTCAAATAAATATTAGCAAAGACGCATACTTACTGCCACCGGGTAAACGGAGCTCCAGAATTAACCACAATCGGGCGATCCAAGCGTACAGCGCTCATACCGATACGTTCAGATACTTCTTTCCTAGCGTAACTGAAATGTGGAATGAATTGCCAATGTGTGTTGTGGAACAGAGTGCTTTGTCTAAGTTAGAACAGACTTTGGATGACTATCTGTATGGGTGTACCACTTGATCTAGTTGTGTCCTCTATTTGTGTATTTGTGAATGTTGTTCTTTTTTCTTTTCTTTTAGGTTAACCTCTCTGTGAGGACCCTCGGAAGAGGATTGACCGTATTGTTAAATAAATAAAATAAATACATAATAAACGATCTGTGAAACGCTCGTAGTAACCGCATACTTCAGTATATAAAATACCACGCTAGTCTTCATCAAGCAATCAGAGTAGTTAACATCTTGTCTTTCACCCGACACGATGTTTACCTGCGCTGCGCATTACAAACGAGCAATTGTGAAGCTATTGCTCTTTTCCCTTTGTGGCGATGGTTTCCAGTTCCCAGAGAACACACAGCTAGGCCGGAAAAAATGTTTTACATGAACGCAGATCAACACGCATAAACAAAAAAGTACATAAGGACCCTGAACCTGCAGGGATGTGCTTTAACCGCTTCAAGCAGAATTGGATCACTGCGTGGAACTGGCACAAAATTCTATACTTTCAATTGCTATTCTACAAGGCGCTACTGTCGTCGCCAAATAACTTGCTTATTTTACGGCGCACAAATTTAAAAAATATATACGAAGAGACACACTAAGGCGCGACTCAACAAGGAGAACTCGAAAGATAGACAAAAACTAGAGTATAAAAACAACACATGGCTTTTTTGAGCTCCTGGGCTGTGTTTTCTTCTCTCTAGTGTTTGTCTTTTGTTGGAACTCCTTTTTCTGAGATGAATGGAACCAACTTGGCAAATTTTTGGCTTTGTGGACTTCTCACTTGTCAACATGTGTCTCCTTGATTGTGTATTCGTCAAAGTTCATGGGGGATGCTACATCTCATGATGCAAAACTTACTATAGTCCAATCTGGCACTCTGCTGTCGTGGTTCGCGAAAGCGCTGCGGGGCAATAATTTGCGTCAAATTGGTCCGTGCAGCTTACCTGCGGCATTCCGAGAAGAGGGCCTTGTCGAAGCAGCGCTCCGCGGGCACCTCACTCCGCTGGCAGCTTTGGCGACAGCTCTCGAGCGAAGAGAAGCGGTTCGGACTGCTGTTGCAGAGCGGGGCCAGGTCCTTGTCCACACTAGTGTGGTAGTAGCGGGCCGCTGCCCTAGACGCCACTTCCTTTACCGCCTCGTGCTCAGCAGCCGTCGTGACCTCAACACAGTTGCGGCTGTTGCGGTCGTAGAACACTTCGCGGAGGAGGCGAGGACAGAAGGTGTACCGAACCGCGCCGCACCGATCGTTGGTCTACGAACGAAGTTAAGAACAAAGAATAAAGCACTTGCCGCCTCCTTTTTAATTTAGAATGATTGCTAAAGCAGTAAAGCGGTGAGGTGACTGCGATCAGTACAATAGAAATATGGACTTTTAGCTGATAAAATGGGCTTTTAGCAGTGCTTTTAGCTGATGTCTTGTGGTCATCGAGTTGTGGTGCTCGTTCCTCGAATAAACGTAAACGGAAACATGTTATTTGGATATTCAAGCTCGCTGTGGAAATTGATCACAGTTCAGGCTTCGAGGTGGGAAAGAATACTCCGGCAGTTTATACGGACTGTGGGCATTGGTGTTTCATTTCGCTTCATTTATATTACCCTCCATCACACAAACCTTTATAGAGGTAAGTGGGGTACATAAGATTACGAACAAAAGCAAACAAAAGAACATTTAATAAAATAACAAGTATAATACATGTGAAGATAGGACGTTAGGCTAATACAACTGAATGCAAATGTAGGTACGATAAAAAATACAAAACAAACAAAGCAGGAACTATATACTATAATGGAAACACTGGGCTTATAACGGTGGTTGCTTCGGAACAGCAGCAGCAAGAAGTGAACGGGCGCGGGCAGCGTTGCAGCAACAACAGGCTAGACAGCTCCAGCTTGTGCCTCGCGCAGGGCTGGGGATGTGGCTGCAGCGCTGGGCATTCCTCTTCACTACAATATATATACAATATACACTACAATATACAACTGGGGACATTGACGTAGTTGAGGAAGCTGCCACCAGATGCCACTACAGAAGCTAAAGCTGCGCGTCTGTGTGCATACCGCATCAGTGACGAGGCGGACATATTGAGGCATATTGAGGCATTGAAGCACCCTCTTCGTCTCGCTCTCCCGCACGCGTTCCCGATCATTGTATTAAAAAACTTTGTAAGCACCGCGAGCTGTTTCGATACACCCCGATGCAATCTAGGAGCAGATGTGGGCTTTGGAAACAACAAGAATAGGGCCGACAAACGACCGAGGAAGTTACATGGCTTTAGCTACACAATAAAATAACATATCAATTGAGAGAGCGCTCCGGGAGTCTTCTTGAAATCTCTTCTCTGGGCTTTGCAATCCAAGTTGAAAAAGGCCAAAATGGGTCTAAATTGAAGCAGCTCTCATAGGCTGCATGGTAAGATCTTCAAATGACCTGGGAAGGTAGGGGCTTTGTCGCACGTTATTAGAATTGCGCATAAAATTTCCGAGTGGTTCTCTAGTGTCTGAAACCGAGAGTCGTTTTAAATATCATATTTCGTTCGTGAGATATGATTTTTCTGTGTGTGCTTTCCATTCAGTTACGGCGAGGCGCCCGACCGCCGCCGAGAGATCGCGCGACCTGTATATGTCCCGAAATCCTGGGGATGTCAGGTAAGTAATGGTGTACGGTGGAACAAAAGAAGTCATGATCTGAAATGAAAGTGATGCCGTGAGATGAATTGCCTGAATAAGTCGGGTTTGGTTAGTTGGTTTACGGGATTTAACGACCCAAACCGACTCGGGCTCTGAGAGACGCCGTTGGGGAGGACTCCGGATAATTTCGTCCACCTGGGATTCTTTAACGTGCACTGACATCGCACAGTACAATGAACTCTATCATTTATCTTTTATCATTTATGCGAGCCTGCTCATTCAGCGCTTAGCATTTTACCGTACATTCGACATTTTACCAGCGTTTTCTGTTGTTTCATGCCCCGTTGTCACTGTTAAACGCTGACGGAGGAGACAAGCCAGAACACTAAGGTCAGCGGATGCCATACCTCGACACCACTCTGGGTTGAAGGCAACGCCAAGCTCAATGTGCGACGACCTTAGTAAGAGGACGAGAGTCTAATGACGACAGTGCAGTGACCTCGGCGATACACAAATACCAGAACATGTAACTTATGCCATTCATCTCATGACTTATATGCCAGATGCTTCTCATGAAACATGCCCTTCATGTTATTTGATGGATACACATCATGCTATATAACGATAACATATGGCATGTGACATTCGATGTGACGTCATGTTATGCAATGCATTTTATGTTTTCCAACGCTTGTCATAATATAGGATCCTTTTATGATGTTCTCACGATAAAATCACAATAAAGAACAGCCGGGCCGGCTCACAGCTGAACAGCTGCGATCCAACCGAATCATCGTCTTCGTCCACTCTCGCCGAAACCTCCGCGGCGCAAAAATACAGAAACTCACTGTGGCCACACAGCACATAGAAACGCATTGAATGAACGTGCCAGATTGTAATGCACCTGGCATTACATACGGTGCCATGACGTCCTGATATATGTCATGTCACTTGTGCTATGCAATGCAATGCACGCATGCCATTGCGTCGTTCGTGCTAGTGTGTAATGGGTTTTATAACACGGATTTAGTGTTTGCACATGAAATTACATGTCGATATTATGTTATCGATCTATAATTATCGTGGTTCAAAGAACGACCATGTTGACGTGGTGTCAGCTACTAAAATTCGTGTCATGGTGTTAGGTCACTTCTTTAAAGTTTTGCATGCATCTCATGCATATTACAATATCCTAGCTAAGCAAACGAGCGCAGTGGCACAATGTGATTTTGCCATTAACTTCATGACATGTAGGGACACCGCCCCTCTATCGAAATACATGAGGTGCGGCCCGCCACGTCTCTCGGCGGTGTATGGGTGGAGCTGTGAAGGAAAGTTGACAGCTGCCCCTGTTCTGTTTGAGGGCGCCACCGCTACGGGACAGCTCTCCCTCCGGGAAGGTGCACGAATCAGTACGGAAAGAGTTCTCCCTATTGGTCGAAAGATTTTTCAACTCGTTCGCACGCCTTTTGTCCGCATACGTGGTAGTGTCGAGGTCCTTGTGTTGCTTGTGGCGCTATGCCGCTGTGTGCCAGAACGCAAGAATTAAAGGACCCATTAATCCGGTACCCCGAGTTTCCGTGCGACATCGATTGCCATGAAGCATGACTAAAAAACATTTCTCGATAGGGGACAAGTTGCAAAGCAAGCATTTGAGGTCCCAGTGTCCTGAGGTCAGCAGAAGTGCCAAACTTCCGGCTACCTGAGCGAACACATACCAATACTGTATTACATTAGGGCAACACATTCAAACCTAGCAATCCGTATTAAAACTTTCAGCCCTGGCCTTTCTTATGCTCCCTCATTATTTAGGCAATACAGCATTTTATGTCTTACAAAGTTGTTTCAGTTTCATTGCACCTGTGTTTTTTAAATAATAAATCATCAGCTACCATTCGACCTTACCAACCGTGACTTACTAAAAAAGCCTAATCGTACACGTTTTTCTACATAAGAAAGTTTACTGTTAGCACGAGTTCGCACTAATCATGGTATAAAATATGTATCATTTACAGCCATTTTAATGTGCAATTCTTCGCTACACAAAGTGATCGAACTTGTATATACATTCAAAAATGCTCGATAATTACTCCTTCTGTCATCATAATTAGTTCTATCTTTTATGTCCTTTTTGCTTGTGTCACAGGTATTGTATTTTTTTCTCAATGCATTTGTTCTTGTTTTTTTATAGTTAAGTCTTTCCTGTAGTTGCCCCGCCACGGTGGTCTAGTGGTTATGGCGCTCGACTGCTGACCCGAAGGTCGCGGGATCAAATCCCGGCCGCGGCGGCTGCATTTTCGATGGAGGCGAAAATGTTTGAGGCCCGTGTACTTAGATTTAGGTGCACGTTAAAGAACCCCAGGTGGTCGAAATTTCCGGAGCCCTCCACTACGGCGTCTCTCATAATCATATCGTGGTTTTGGGACGTTAAACCCCAGATATTATTATTATTATTTCCTGTAGTTGTTTACCACTGCTTAATGTTTCTCATTCGTTGCGTTCACAGATGCATTCTTCAACCCATGCATTTTTCATCGTGGGTCCCCCTACAGTCTTAGTACAATGGGACCCAAGTCTGTAAAATGACCCCTTGACAGAATATAAATTGGGTAACGCCACTTCGATAAAGAAACGAACAAAAAACTTGAACTTCGTCACTCCTACCACATTTTCTAAAATGTCGGTGACTGACGTGCGACAGCTGGTGGTAGTGGTGGTGGTGGGGTTAAGGCTTCGGATTAAACCCTCCGAGGAACTTTGTAAGGTGTTTCTGGAATGAGGAAGTACCTGCGCAAACAGACACCCACAAGAGAGACAACACGTACATACGAGCGCTTGTGTGTGCGTATTGTCTCTCTTGAGAGTGTCGGTCTGAACTGGTACTTCCTTATTTCATCATTAACTAACTTGCCCGAAAGGAAGTATTCATGAAGGTGTTTCTGAGCAAATTGTTACGGCCGCTACTGGCGAGCTGCGACAAAGATCTCAATGCAACTGTCGACTGACTAAACTCGCCTACATGCCTCTGTTGGTAGTGGGACGTCAAAACTATTGAAAGAGGTGCATTTGCGTGGATTCACATTGTGTAAATAAAGAAAATAATGCTCAGCGCAGCCTCCTTCGATATTTTTTTTTCAGAATCGCAATTACTGCATTCAAATTCAACAACATCTTCTTCGCAGCATCGTCTTACATAAAGATCCTAAACGCGTCGCCATTGTGGCTGAATGTACGATCCGTAATAAACTGCTACCTCTTAGAAAGCTGGAACTACAGAAGTCTATCGGACGATATTTGTCCAAACCTATCATTATGCATGCATTCATAAGAAGGTTCATTTACGGTTGCTCTTTTCACCAACAAACAAGCACACCAAGCAACGCAAGTAAATCAGCACAGTCAACAGAAGCGCCCGTTGTATAGGCCAGTTCTTTTTAACGGTGGTTGTATGGCTCGAAGCCAGCTCGCAAAGGTGCGCCGTTTGGGCTCATGTCGGCTCAATACCAACCTCCTCGGTATTCATATCCTTGCAGGCAGCTTTGAGATGTTATTTCATATTTCGGAAAAGGAACGAACAACTCTTGCTTCAGTAAAATGTAATCATGAAGCACGGCCGCTGCGCGAAGGATACGAATCCAGTCAAAGGAACGCACGCCTCCACCCGCGTCCTTCGGTCCCGTAGCAGCGGCGCAACTGCGGCGGCGCGAAGAACTAAGCTTCTCACGCCGGTTTCGGGCAACGTGGCAGGCCGCACCTCGTGCGTCACCACCAAGCGGCCGTCGTAGGACATGCCTATCATGTACGTCATGTCAAGATCGGTGTCATGTTTGCCATATATCCACGTCTTATACCACGCACATTTTGGCTCTATGTCAGTGAAATGAAACGACAACCATGGTATCACGACGGCATCTTGTCATTCGTTCATGACATAGATGGCATGCATAACATGCTAGCCAAATCGCGATATGTCGGTCATACTTTCCATATAGGCACGTTATAGTCTACACATTGTCGTATAATCAACGTAAGATAATGACCATCATTGCGTGGCAATTACATGCTGTCATTTATGCCATGACATTTATATCACTATGACTATGCATCCATGACTATGCATGTCAAGAACCGCCATTCATGTTCGTCATAGTCTCGTGTCATCTGTGCGCATTCTAATATATACGAAGCTAATGAATAAAACCACGACAACAGCACCATGACGCAGGAGGCTCTAGTCCACAGAGCGCACCGACGCCGCTCATAGCTTTAGTGTTACTCGATGCCGCCCACAGTCTCCTACGGCCTCCCCACAGACTAGCGTTTTTCGATTTCCAGAGGTGATTTTCGCTGAGTTCTTCACACGGTGGTAGCACCACGATCATTTATCGTCCCCATAGCAAACTTATCGACCGTGTAATCGGCTAGGGTATATAAGCTTCTCTGGGCATCAAACCCCACCTATAGTTAGTAAGAACAGCGCGAACGCAAAGCACGGCACGAGGAAGGAACACACACGACGACACCAGCGCTGACTATCAACTCTTTCTTTCCTGCATTTGCCACCTACAAATGCACACGAAGCATCAGCAAGAAAGAGAAATGAAAGGAGTTTAGGCGATATTCACTGAGCGACTGAGCCTTGTGCTGAATGCCAACGATCTAAAAGTGCAAGCTCTTTGCTTGATAGTGCCAGGGATGCCACACTCACACACCTGTTCCCCGCACGTGCAATGTTCATGGCCTCTATAATCTCCTTAACCTGCTTCTCTCTGTAACGACTGATGATCTCACTCTGATCAAACAGGGGCTCGCATGACCCGGATCGACATCGTCACCCAGATGCAGTTCCACATTGTCGACAATGCATGCTTAGGTGTCCCTGTTTACTTTCATTAACACTGTAGTGGTGTTCCCTTAACATTAAGACGTTGAAATACCTCCAGCGACAAATTCTTGGTGGAAACCCGACGTTTCGAGACCGGCTTGGTCTCTTCTTCAGGGGTGACTGTGCTGATCAGGGGGGCTTCGTCGCAGCTTGTTTTTGGCTCCGCCTTTCTCTTTCCCTCACGTTCCGGAGGCCGTGCACGTAGATCGGAGGCATTGTTCCGAGGGACCGGTTCACATTCGCAGGTGTGTTCTGGATGTGCCACGACTCGAGTAAGAGCCTCCTTCCCAGATTCCTTTCCGTTTCTATGATGGAAGCGCCCTCGAAGTCAATTTTGTGGTCGTGCTTCTCGCAATGCTCTGCAAGGGCGCTGCGTTGTATTTCCATCTTTCTGACGTCATTTTTGTGTTGGCGCATTCTTTCCGGGAAGCACTTACTCTGGCCTATGTAGCTCGCTGGACAGTCAGCACATGACACTTTGTAGACCACGCCCTGGTGTTGCTCCCGGGATGGTCGATCTTTCGGCCGCGGTAGTAAGCGAGCGAGCGTTGAGGCCCGCTCGTGAACCACCGTGACCCCAGCTTTTCCGAGAACCCTGGCGAGCTGTTCGCTAGTTCCCGGAACATACGGGATGACGACTCGTTGGGCTGGTTTCTTCGATACCATTGTATCCGGTGGGGTGGCCAGCGTGGGAGGAGGATCACGTGTGTCGTTCGCAGATGCGTCTCCGCGGTGGGGAAGCTGATCTCTCGGCATGCGGCGTGCCACACGGCGGATGAAAGCTGTCGTGTATCCGTTCTTTCTTAACTCGGCCACGACCCTCTCCTCTCTTTCTCTCTCCTTCTGATGTGCAGATTGCTCTTGCTCGTGAAAGGAGTGCCGACACCACGGAAGCTTTGTGGGCAGTGGGGTGACTCGAGGTGAAATGCAAATACCTGCCGGTGTGCGTTGGTTTTCTGTACACCGAGAAGGTCATGCGTTCGCCTTGTCGTCGTACTAAAACATCGAGGAACGGTAGCGCTCCGTCTTGTTCTCTTTCCACCGTAAACTGGATTGCTTGGTCGACGGAGTTAAGATGTTCGAGGAAGCTGTCTACCGCTGTCCTCTTTATGATGCAGAAGCAGTCGTCCACATACCTCACAAATACTTTCGGCCTTTCAATAAAGGAACGCAGTGCCGCCTCTTCTACGTGCTCACACATCTGCCTGTTTGCCCAATATACTCATGGCCACAGGATAACAGAACGCGATAAATAACATTTTCATCACGAGTGACAAACTTTCTGACATGGTCAATCTTGCATTGTTTTCTTTCTTGGTTCTGACACAAATCGTGCGAGTCTGCATCACGCTTGAGTGAAGCACAGAGAGCGGAAGTTGTGAGAATGACAAAAGAAAAAAGAGGCAAAGATAAGGTGGCTGTATTACCCCACTTTCACCAATATTCTCGCAATTTAAAGAAGGTTGGGCAGCGGCCTGACGTCAAGGTTGTGTTCACAGTGCCAAATAAGCTCTTGAGGTTGTGTAAGTAGAGCTGCCCGACGAGGAAGCGGAACTCTGTTTCCTCTATCAGACACAAAAATGCTTACGTCCCGTGCAGTCTGGCTCTTCAAAAATATGTCGGTATGAATGTGAGTGACCTCGTATGGGTGTGAGTACACGTGAGTATGAACGTAAGTACCCGTGAGCGTGAACAGACGGGAGTATGAACATGAGTTAGTACGTAGCAGTGTGGGTATACGTGAGTATGAGCGTGAGTGAGTAGTTTGGAGTGTGAGTATATGTGAATATGAACGTAATAATACGTCTGGGTGCGAGTACAAGTGCGCATGAACGTGGGTGCGAAGCCTGAAAGAAATTAGGGTGAGTGAGTACGAGTGAATATTCTGTTGTAGTGTCGACCTATCCCAACAAGGTACAAGTTCAATGAAGTCCAATATCAGCCCGTGTGCAGTACGCTGTGAAATCGAGATAAATGATGCAATAAAACGCGCTGTCTTCGACGGCGCGCAGAAGCAAGGCCACGCTGAGTGAGGCCCAGACAGGGGAGGAAGCTCATGGGAGCCAGCACAGGGAGGAATAAAGTGTGCGCCTCCCCTTTAGTCAGCTCGACATAGGAAGATCAAAGTCGCAAAAGGAAGCGCCCGCCCATACTTTCATACAGCAACCACAAAAGGCGTTGCAAACGCAGCGTACTTTACAGCCGGGACTAAGCTTTCAAGGGCCCCTGAATCCCCTCCGGTATATATTCTGAACGTTTAATGAAAACGCGCGCACCGAGTTCAGAATGCCGTCCCGTCTAACAATGCCAAACACGGCAGCCCAACGAACCGCGGGCGCGCCACAAAAAAAAAAAAAAAAAAAAGGAAACAAGGCGTACTTCTGCCCGGGCCTTCGGAGTCCCCAGCGTTCGTCGTGACGTCTCCACGCGCATCTAGTCACGTCAGCAACAACATGAACCAGTTTTTCTACTCGCAGGTGCGCGCGCACCCTGCTCTCGGCCAGGACGACAGACGAATCGACGAACGGAGCGTAGCGACATAAAGAGCGAAATGAGCGAGGGTCGCTTTTTGATCATGAAACACGTGTGAAGGGCAGAACAGACTGTTCGATTATGCGTCCGATCCGACGCGCGTCGTCGCATAATCCAGCAACAAGTACCGCCACGCTCTGCCGGTGTCTGTCGCCTCGGTATGCACACCCGTAAGATTTCGTATCCTCTTAATGATGCATAAAATAAATAACTTTGCATAGCTACGCTTCGTTCTAAAAGAAGTTAATCAATCAGACTACGCCTTAGCGAGCGACAAGCACATCGCAACAGTCCGCCGTCAGTCACAACTTAGGGAGGTCGGCCCGGTAGTCCTAGAAAGGCGTCATCATAGGAAACCGTATGCCTTGTGCCCGCGCAGTTTCCTATGATCAAGCCATGCCAACAAGCCCAAGTTGATACCCTTTGTAATAAGGCGGATGCCAGCCGTCGCGTACGACCTTGGTGATCAAACACGAGCTCAATCACGAGTCCGACGCTGCCGCACGGCTGCGTCGGACGTCGGATGGACGTCCGACACGGAATGCACAACACGACACGACACGACACGGAATGCACTTCACAACACGAAATGCACTTCACGACACGGAATGCGTTCAGGAAACGCAATGCACCTGAAGAAAAAATTCCAGTGATTTAGGGCTCACCAAGCTGCCGAAAGGATCGTGCAACACATCCCCTGGCACAAAGGGAGCGTTCAGCCCATTTGCTGATCCGGTGCCGTCTTCGTGGTCATCTTGCATTAGAGAAGGCTCGCGGAGCCGCTGCCCTCTGCTCGTTGATGACCTTGGCTGTCGCCGATGGTGTGTAGGCTTGGTCTTCTCGAGTGTTCTTGTATATCTCCACGGCGCCTCTTCAGTGCCCGCCTGCAAAAGAGCGCTGGACGTGTACCCGTGCAACATATCGCGATTTGTGCCAGCCCTTATTTAAGCTTCTCCCTCCATTGGTTCGCCATGTTCGGTCATCCGCGACTATGGTGAGTTCGCCATGTTGGGCCATATTATCGCTTCACAGTTAAAAACAAACAAACAAATAAATGCAACAATCCACACGATGGGTATGTAATCTACCTTCATAGGTATGCTGGTTGCCGACGAGCACATGTTGCTTTCTTAGGTCGAAAAGGCTCATTGTCACAAACGACCGCTTAAACCGCGTGCGAAAGCGCATCAAATTGCGGCGCCAACAGCGACCCCGCCACGACAGTAGACGCCACCGACGTTCTGCTCTCCAAAGCAGGTCCCCTCCTTACATGTCAAAATGCGCCCCGCCACGGTGGTCTAGTGGTTATGGCGCTCGACTGCTGACCCGAAGGTCGCGGGATCGAATCCCGGCCGTGGCGGCTGCATTTTCGATGGTGGCGAAAATGTCTGAGGCCCGTGTACTTAGATTTAGGTGCACGTTAAAGAACCCCAGGTGGTCGAAATTTCCGGAGCCCTCCACTACGGCGTCTCTCATAATCATATGGTGGTTTTGGGACGTTAAACCCCAGATATTATTATTATTACATGTCAAAATGCCACTATTACATGTTACATGTTAAAATGCCAACATTTGAACTCAGCCATTTTTTTCTTTAACTTTGGAAAGAAATATGAATAACCAGGAGCAATAAGGTACAACTAACTCGTTTTTCATGCATATTTTTGGGACGGTTTTGCCCCTGAAGAGGATCCACAGTCTCTACAGTGAAACATTACAAAGTTTACGGGACCGAAATAAGCTAGTTAGAAAACCTATACTTCCTAATTATCGCTGTGTTTAAGATAATCACGGTATTGCGCATTATGAATTTGTCCCGAATAAACAAAGTAAAAACGCGATTAACTATCACGTTTGTGGGCATCCGAAAGACTATTTTTGTTGAATATGACCAATATGAGGCGCGGAACGCTGGTTGTTCAATGACCACAAAGAGAGCACTGGGCGCAGGCTAGTTCCTCCTGTAATCAACATTGTGTTATATGAGCTGTACTCGTCAAGTTGAGCTTTATTTTATGTTGTTGATTTTGGCAAAAGTAAACCCAGCTAAAAATCGCCCTTACGTTAAAGTTGCCTAAATCTAGCTTCATCCACTGGAGAGTGTTTGTATGGCTCAAGAAAGAAAACTGTCAGGGCGTATTTAGAATAGCAGGAACGCTGAGATCACTGTATTGCTGAGCCAGAAGAGCATTTCGAAGGTGACTGTGTTCTAACCTCTATAATTAAATTACCAATGTCGTAAGTTTTTCATACCACCCGGTACTCGACAAGCCTGCTTGCAATATGTTCCCCGCAAGCTTACGCGAGAAATTTCCAGCTTCGCTAAACAAAGCCTTCGTGTTTTTGAGCTGCTGCTACGCACTTGAAACAACGTCGAATTGAAATTATGGCCTACAATCGGGGAATACATGTAGAATGAACTTTTTTGGCAATCGGCTCTCATTAAACTTCCTACACGAGGTCATCCCAGTGGATAATGGACATAACATCCATGAATTTCATGCGTCTTTCCTTGCCGGCTGTTTTGTATAATTCATTGTTGATTGTTAAGGCTAGTCGAAAGACGCATTTTAATTCGGGTACTCCACAGCAAAAGCGGCACGCGCTTGAAATTGCGTCCCCACCTCGGCGTCGTCTGCTGTATCAGTACTGTCGCCACGAGCTTCGGCCTCGACAGAAACAGGAGCGAGGGCTACGTCGTCGTCATCGACAGAAGGCGGCGAGACGGTGTGGGCAGCTGGCCTCACCAACGCCGACCTCACTCTCGAGAAAGGAACAGTTGCCACGGCAGGTGCGTCCATCACCAGATCTTTCTCAGACGGCTCCGCGGCCGCCATGTGAGCGCGGACAGTCAACCTGCGGTCCATCTGCGAGCCGGTGCGTGCGTAAATTACGTTATGTTCCGGTGAGTGGTTAGCAAGAATATCAAAAGGTGATTCGGGATAAATATCTTCGTTGAGAGAATGTAGATGGAAAATCGATAATTGTGTGAGAAAAGGGAATATTCTCAAAGCTGTGCCTTTAACACGAATATAGACTTATCTCAATGCTTCACTAAGACAACTAAAGTGACCACGCAATAGATAGCTTGTCGTACGTCGTACACTGCTGACATCGCATAGCACTAAGCAGTATAACCCATGTTCCCAGTATGAGTAAAAAATGCTTTGTAGCGAAATTTCGGTGTAAACGCCTTCTTAAGGCAGCGTCGAGTTCTCGAACAATAACACGGCAAGATCTCGAATAACGACCGGAGAGCTACGTTGCATACATATACGCGGAGGCGGAACCTACGTGTCGGCGCTGAGTAGTGCAATTTCGAATGCGAAGCACGGTATTCACAACAAAGCAGCAGTTACGAAAAATAGAGTTTAGGGTCCGTCTAGTTTCGGCTTAGTGAATAAAAAAATATTAAGTCTGCGATATGAAATCCAGATATGTCCAGCAATGAAAAGGGGAGCCGCAGCCAGCGGCTCCCTTTTATTGCTCTGCCCATTATGCCGCTATACATGTGTGCAAATTGTAATGACAAATAGCATCACAGAAGCTCGAGCGCTCGCTGGACTAGTGCGAGGAAGAGAAATACGAGGAGATTAAGAACAGCCAGACCAGAGATCGGCCGTTGTCTCTGTTCTCGTCATTACAAAATATCTTTCCTTCCAACGCTAAGTAGCGCTTTTACACCATTTGCACGTGCGCCACGTAAGAGATCGAAAGTTTTCTTCAAACACCAGGCACACATGTGCGCATCAGACACTGACTGGCCAGGTACGTGCTAAATGCTTGCGTTCACATCACCCGTCGCGATGGCATAGTGGTTATGGTGCTCCACTGTACTACATCCGAAGATCGCGCGACCGAATCCTGCTCGTGGCGGCCCCATTTTGATGGGGGCAAAATCCTAGAGACCCGTGTGCTTATATTTAAGTGCACGTTAAAGAGCACCAGATTGTCGGTATTTCTGGATCCTCCCACTTCGGCGTCCCTCACTATGATATCGTGGTTTTGGGTCGTAAAACTCAAACAATTATTATTCCATTCACATCGACCTTTAGAGTGCGTAGGATATGCACACGTTTAATGAGGGAGGCTTAAGGGGCGACGTTAACAGTCCCCTCCCCGAAACTGGCGAGCGAGATTTGCACGTGACACTTTGCGAGACCCGTCCAAAAAACCCTTTGCAGCCGACGTGAACGGAACAGATGCGGAGGAGATTTCTCCTCGCCCGGTGTTGTTGCGAGCCGTTGCGCAGAAAGGCGGGCGCGTGCGTTCTGCACAGGTCGGCGCCGAAGACGTCACTAGAGGGGAAATTGGCGATGGGAGACGCAGCCTCATTGGCGTCGTCCCAAGCGGGGAGCGCACAGAAACGCAACCAGCGGCTCCCTTATGTCTCGCAGAGCTGATGCGTTACCGATGTATTCGCAGCCCGGCTTTTGCATTCTTGCATGGTACGAACAAGCGCCGTCTTGGCCGTGAGATGGTCCACGTCAGTCGCCCCAAGCCCTGTTACGACCCTCCTGTTCTCTCGTCTCCTTGAGTCGCCAGGATGGCTCGTATTCATCGCCGGGGTATTGTAGCGGTGAAGGAGCAAGGCATTCACCAGTGGGACCATCTCTTGCTGCGAGGCGCGAGCGCTAAGGCATTCACCAGTGGGACCATCTCCTGGTGCGAGGCGCGAGTGCTGATCGCGAGCTTTGGTAGCAGAGCCTGTTTGTTTCTCGCTGTACAGTCAACCACAAAAGTTTGCGGACCACGCGAGCGCGTGCCAGACTGCCTATCCGCGCCACCTAGCGGTACGCCACCTAGCGGCGACAGGGGCGCTCTCCCGGATATGAGCCCTGTTGGTACTCGCCTGCATGTTAATTTTTTATTCCCGTGCATGACATTGTTAGTTCGTTGTGTTGACGCAGTGCGCTGTCTGCGATAAGACCGCCACATATCTGCCTTGATAGCTGTATCGGAGCAATCACTGCAACCTTTGTCGACTGGTGTGCCAGTGGGTAGGTAAGTTTCACGAAGCGCTGCGACGATTTTTTTACGCGACGTTTACTGGCGCACTTTGGTTGGCAGCACCTTGGTCCAATGAGTGTTGCTGCTTCTGCGTCTTGAGAGAAAGGGTAGGGAGGTGTTTCACTGTCATCAAAAATAAAGAAAAAGCGGATGCATAGAAAATTTTCTTTCACACATAGGCGCATTTTCGCATCAGTCGCTGAAAACGTAGTAGACTTGCTTCAGGCCACGTGGTGATTGCCTATTTGGAAAGATGCCGCTCCGTGTTCCACTTGACGAAAGAAGGCACATTGTGCGTTTATTTATAGAAGGAATACCTCAGCGCGAAATCTGCCGCCGAACCAACAGGAGCCGGACTGCCGTGAATAGGATTATTCAAGCTTTCCGCGACGATGGCAGATTCACAGATATGGAGCGCAGTGGGCGTCCAAGGGCCACGACTGAGGACCGCCTGATTACGGCCGCCATCGTGGCTGATCCTTTTCAAAGTGCAGAGGATATCCGAGCAGCGCTCTCGCTCACGGTATCGTCTGAGACTGTAAGAAGAAGGCTGAGTGAGCTTGGCCTGCAGTCTTTCGTAGCAGCACAGAAGCCTTGCCTCTCAGACAGCCAGCTACAAGAACGAATCATGTTCGCTACAGCAATGAAAGATTGGACAACAGAGAAATGGGGCGATGTCATCTTTAGCGATGAGTCAACTTTTTCCACGCGCTGGGACCAACGGAAGCGGGTTTGGCGTCCACTAAACTGCAGGTGTGTTTACAGTGTATTGGCAGTTTTTTCACGAAGCTAATTCTGCATCACAACATGTTTCACGTAAAATGAGGTTTTGGATATTACGAGATTTTTCTGTAGTGATATTATGTTGAAAACATTAACGATTGTTTCATAGTGCTACTTACTCTGAAGCTAATTAAAAGCTGCCAGTGGGTCTTTCGGTAGTATCTAATGATGTTCGCACGTTTTCTATTGCAACTCTATAACAGCATTATAAAGTTCATATACGCAAGAGGAATCACAACATTTTTAGACGCGCCGCTGGAACCCAATTGTATGCTATTTCTTGCAGATATCTGCCTAATTACACACAGAGTGTTCTATCCAGTGGACGATGTTCCGTGAGCGTGTGGGGAGCAATCAGCAAAGATGGCCTTGGTCCCCTTGTGCGTCTGGAAGGGCCCTTCACTGCGTCACGGTACTGCGACGTCATCACTAGACACCTCGTTCCGTATGCTCTGGATGGTCCCTTCAGCGACGGCTGCTACTTTTTTCAACACGACCGCAGCCCGATCCATAAAGCACGTATCGTCCAGTCATTGCTAGAAGAACATGCTGTTTGCCAGCTTGAGTGGCCTCCATGTGGCGCCGACTTGAATCCCATAGAAAATGTGTGGGGCATGTTGAAGAAACGGCTGTCCACACGAGCCAACCGCGGCCGCACGGCCGATACGCTGTGGCAAGCGATCGCACAAGAATGGGAAAGCCTGCGCGGTCGACCGGAGATTACTGAATCTTTGTACGAGTCGATGCCCACACGCATCAATAAGGTGCTAGAAAACGGCGGACATTTCACTTCCTACTAGATCATTGAGAGATGTATGTTTCATGACACTTCTGTAAATGTCTTGTGAATAAATTCATCCCCTTCAGACACGAATTATGATGCACTGTCTGCAAATGCGTCAAATGCGCATGGCATCATTTCAAGACGCTCACTATTACATTCCAAGAAAGAAAACGAAGCAATGTGCTGTTTTGTGCGAGTTTCAGTAAAAAAATTTAATTAGCGCGTAACTCATTATCTAATTATTCTGAAATCAGTCAGCTTCAATGCTTGCATAAAAAGAATCAACTATTAGGCCCGAAACGCATGCACACTTGCTTTTTCGGTTGTATTCGTGTCGACCGGAGAAAAAAAAATACTCCTGACGTTGGTCTTGGAACGCGGCACGTCGAACGATCGTCTAACATGGTAGTGTCTCCAGCAAAGTGATCATGTGCAGCAATACGCAGGACAATGAAGTTAACTGACCGCTAGTTGTCCAATCAGGAAGCGGACACGAACGTGCACACTGAGTTTTAGGTCATTTGAAGAAACACGTGGCGTGGGACGCGCCTCCGAAGTTCGAGTCCCCAAACGAGGACGCCGTGTCGCAAAAAGTTATAAAAAGAGTCATCGCACCCGATTATTTCTTATTTTTCTAAATGTAACCACTATAGCAGCGCGGTGGTTCGGGCTTTGCGCAGCAAAACCTGGGCGCAGGCGATCAAATCCCGGCCGCTACTGTCACTTAGCGATGGGGGAGGAACGGAAAAATTCTGCCTACTGACTAAGCATCTGTGTCCCATGGCTGCCTCACCGCTCACTCACGCACTCACGAAAAAAAAAACAGCGTGGCTACGTGAAAATAGAACTGATAACAGCCGAAGAATACGCTGTCTGATGACTTGTACTGATATTCTGCTCTCACAATATAAGCAAGTAGCCCTGGCTAACAAAAAGCGCGTCACGTTGAAAGAGATAGGTAGAAAATATTTGCGCACAGTGCGAAAATAGACAGGCCATAGATTTAAGGAGGGATGCGTCTTCAACGTAGCGCTGCTGTCGATCGCTGGTGACGTAGCGGAAGTGTCGCGAAGAGGCTCTTGGCCACGCGCTCGCGTGGTCCGCAATCTTTTGTGGTTGACTGTACCTGCTATCTGCCTGCTACCAGACGTCGTCAATAAGCCCCCTTTCAACCCATACATGCCATAACAACAGGCACAATAAGCTGTCTGAGCGCCATGTTCAGCCAATTCGGCGTTCTGCGAACCATTGTCTCCGATAACGGTACGCACCTTTCTAGCGAAGAATTTGCCACATTCGCGGCACAGGACAACATAATGCATCTACGAGCAGCGCCTTCATCCACAATCTAATGGATCGGCAGAACGAGCGGTCCGTACGATAAACGAGGCACTTCGGAAGATGAGGGAGGGGAACTTGGAAGATAACCTTGTGAGGCTCTTGTTCAACTGCAGGAGAACGCCACAGAAGACGGGAAAATCGCCGTCAGAGTTGCTACTGGGTTTTCAGTTGCGATCACGATTGGATGCATGTTTTCCTTCGACTGTTGCAGATTCGCCCCCAGGGTCAGATGACTGGGTAGTCCCCATGGAAAACAGCGTGTACGTGCGGAATTACGGTGTCGGAGAAAAGTGGACACCGGGGCGCTGGAAGTCTACGTCAGGATCCCGCATGGCGACTGTACAAACTCCTAAATCTTCCCTCAAAGGCTACGTTGACCAAGTGCGCCCTCCACACGGATCGCAGTGGACAACCTCGCAGTGTCCATGCGGCCTGAACAATTGCCGGAGTCTTCGGCTACAAGCTCCGCAATGCTTTATCCTCAAGCGATCCCTAGAACAAGCCCCCACGACCATCCGGGGACAGCCGTGCCACAGGCTTGTCCTACAGAGGCGGCTATGTACACTTTCATTTTCCCCATTTACAGCAGATTTGTTTCTTCTGCAGGGGTTGAGCGGCTGCCTGGTCAAACAGAGGCGTAGCAGACGCCGACGCTTGATGAAGGAGCCGAGGCATCCTGAGATTGCTTTTGTTTTGGAAAGTCCATGCAGGATCCCCATGATTTACTTGGTCCTTGTGTTTGTGGTACCAGGCAGCTGCTGATAAAAGCCTCCTTCCGCGACTAAAAAAGATAAGAAGTGATAAAACGGGAAGACACGAAAATAACACATGCAATAAAATCAAATAATAAGAGACATTAGGAACTTGGCTTTATAGCCGGGGTGGACCGTCACGCTCTCTTTGTTTGACGATCGAATAAAAATGACATTGTTCGTGGTTTGCCTTGGTTGAGGCCTCATACAGACCTAGAAAAATGCAGGCAGTATTGCATTGCAAAAGAAATCTAGAAATTCAGTGCAGCAAATCCTGCAGAAAGGCAGGAACATGTACAGCGCAATAACACACATGTGCAGTTCATTAACACACTGATGCGAGACAGACAGTACTCTGAAAAAATACGCTGCTATGAAATAATGAAAATGAAATGACTGTGAGAGAGAGGAAAAAAACGAAGAAAAAATTGACTAAATTAACTAAATTGAAAACGTATTCTTCGACTAGTTGGTGCATGGTCTGACAAAAATTTGGAGGCACAATGGAACAGGACAAGAAAAGACGGATGAAGTGCCACTGTTGTCTGCGTTAGCACTAGTCCCGTCTTTTCTTGTCCTGTTCCTTTGTGATTCCAAATTTTTGTCAGACCTGTCAAAAGACTTTTTTTTTCTTGAAAAACGGTTGAGACAGATCAAGCTACCAACCAGTGTTCTAGCGCCTAACCAGGCAATATCCCTCTCTTTAAGACCAATTTCTTTTGCTGCCCGTTTCGTGCTTAAACATATGAGACCGTGTGCACCGAACGCCAGACCTATGACAGAAACGTCGCACGGTGGTTTGTGTTGGCGAAGCATTGGAACCAGAGGTGTGTATTTATCCTTTTTGTGAGCACACATGGTCTCCAAGGTCTCTGTCCTGGCATCCCAAGTGATCACCACATCCAAAATGAATGTTTTTTTCTTGAGCTCGACGACGATATCAGGACAAAGCCTGGTACCGTCGCCGGTCACAAGAAGACGGTCGTTTGAGATGCCAGCATCAGGATGAAGTGAATGAATTTTGTTAGTGATGGCCTTGCAGATGAAGTTATGCCGTGAGGAACGCGGCTCGTGGACGGCCTCACATGTCTGGTGGATATGATAAGTCGTTTCGGGTGCCTAATGGCATCGTATGCAAAGTCGGGCCGAATCATCCTTACTATGCCGATTGGAAAGGGTCCTAGACGGGAAGAGGTTGGTGCGCAGCCGTAAGGCTTTGATGCGGTCACCGTCACTCATGAACCTGGCATCAGGCCAAAGCCACCTGTTCCCGACCGGATTGTTCTCGAAAGAAAGGCTTTTATTAGTGTATTTTCGTCTAGAGTCCTCAAAATATGTTAGACGGGCCTCCCGAAGTGCTTTGTTCAGGGACGACGCCTCGACGACCCCGGACGGGACACCCATCTTCGCCTCAAGCTCCCGCCGAAAGCCATCCAAGGCGCCCTCCAGCACAGCATACACAATAGGTGAACCGAAGCGTTGGAGCCGCGCGTAGCCCTTAACTTGTACTTCGGCCGAGACGCGAGAGAGCTCCAGGAAGCCTAGGCCACCTGCTCAATTGGGGGCATGAACCATGACGTCGGGAAAAGATGCAGGAAGATGAAGTAGCCTCTTGATGTGTTGCCTGATGCATCTGTCCAAGGCAGAGGTTACTGGAAGAACCATCAACGAAGCGGAAGCAGCGTAGAGCAATTTCGGAACCAAAACGGTTGAGATGCAACAGAGTTTTTGAAAGGGTTTCAATTGGGCCGAATGAATTAAGTAGAATTCTTTTTGAATTAAATCAGTTGAAGCATTCGGAGGTTTATTTACGAAAAGGTCGAGACCAAGATACCGAATGGGTTCATTCCGGCTCTTGGTTTGGACCACGGTGTCCCCCAGCCGAAGTGCAGGGACATCGCAATCCAACCATGCAATTGAGCCGGTGGGCCTCGTACCTCCAGCCAAAGTACTGTAATTGAAATCTGGGGAGTTTGTTGGAATGCATCATAGAGCAGGTAGCGCAAAAAATACGTTGACACAAGCCAACGTACTGTGTCAACGTATTTTTTGCACTACCTGCTCTATGATGCAAAGTACTGGGTTTTGTGAGGGTTTAAAGCCAATCCAATCTTACTAAAGCTATGCTGGGCTGCTTCCAGGTTCCTTGACAGTTCCTTCAGTGGATGCAACTAAAATGACGTGATCAGCGTAGGCGAGGGCAGACACAGTCCTTCCTTGTATTTGATAGCTGAAGCCTGACGTGTTCAGGCTGTGCATCAGCGGGTCTAATGTCAAATTAAACAGGAAGGGGGGCAAGGGGTCGCCCTGTTTAATGCCGCGCTGCACATAAACCCGAACACCGTCGGACTGGCCCCGGAAACTGTAGACAGTGGACTGTGACCAGTACATGTCAGTAATGGCCATTATGCAGTCCTCATGGCCCCCACCCTCTTGTAGAGACGGGAGGAGGGCGGCATGGCGCACACTGTCGAAAGCTTTCCTTAGATCGAAGGATGCAGCAAAGAAGTTGCAGCAAAGAAGGGTGGACTGCGCTGCCCTGTCTGCAGAAAATCCGCTCTGTAAGGGATGAAAAAAATAATGGGACTGAAGGCGTGCTAGCAAGAGTCTAGAAAATGGCCTCACTAGCACGGATGATATGGTGATTGGGCGCAGTTCTGAGGGTTACGAGGCATTGGGACATTTTGGGATAAGATTGTCCGGGATATTCTTAAATCATCGGGGAGGTGATGATGTGCAAGCCAATTATTAGTGATGAGTGCCAATACATCTGCTGGGATTATTCTTAAATCCCGGACAGTCAGCCCATCGGGGCCCGGAGCCAAGCCCAGTGCCAAATTCTTTAGGGCTTGCCTTACGTCGTCCGCAGTGAAGGCTGCACATTTTTTTGGCATGTATGGGCTGTCCGTCGGTACGGCTGAGGACGTGAGCCTTCTTAAGCCTGAATCGCCGGGGTCACCTGGAGTCAGCGAACCGGCGCCGCATGTCAACGGCACGACGGGGGAAAGAAGTAATGTGGGCGAGTTATGAGCGTCGCGGGTAGGTGAACGGTAGACACCTCGGCCGGCTGTCTGGTCGCCAAGAGAAGTGGGACCGACCAGCGACGGAAAGAGGGGCAGACGGCCGAGCACGCATGAGGGGGCTCCTCTATCAGAACTTCCATATCTGTTTTGTGCATCGGCCACATTACCAACTCCCCCCCTGATGCCGGGGGGGGGGGGGGTTCTGGTGAGGCGGGCGCGGGTGACCGGAGAGTCCGTGAGCCGCTGTCACAATTATCCCTCCTGGCAAAAGGGGGACAAGCGTCGTTTTGCTACACGGTCCTCTGGGAGCAACCCCTGGCCGGCATCACGATCGGCGTCCACGAGAGACCGGGTAGAAGCGCAGAATCGCTTCTACCCGGTCTCTCGGTAAATCACCCGGTAAATCATAGTCATGTATAGTGTACAATAGCAAGTGTGTGGGACATGAAAGTGAGTGTGAGGAGGAGTGATGTGAGGGTGAGGAGGGAAAAACAGGAGGAGAGAGGGTAAAGCATGGGCTCCGCCAACTCCCTGATCATCGCTTGATATAGGCTATCAAGGGATGATAAGTGATGTGAGGGTCACGAGGAGGGAAATAAGGCTGAGAGTGTACAGCATAGCCATGTATATTGTAGTATAGTATATTACGGGGTGGGAAAGGGAAGTGAGGATGAGGGAAGGAGGAGGGAGGGGAAAGGTAGAGCATAGCTATGTATAGCAGAATGTATTACGGGGTTCCTTTATTTCTGGCCAATGTTCATGCACTGTAAGCAAATATTAACCGAGAAGCGAGTAAAACGACTAGTCCTTTTGCGCATTCCCCGATGTAAGTTTCATATACTCCGGTCAGGCGGAGTAAAAAAATTTATTCCTCTACTGAACGTAGCTTTAGGGTGGACCGATGGGAATGATTGTTTACACCTATCGGGGAACTTTTGCTGGTAGCTATGCGGATATTTGTTTATATTTCCAGGGAATTTCCAGGGAATTAAATTAGCATCGAAGGACATAAATAGATCACGCATATATACATTCTTGATCAAAATGCACATGGGATGAAGTGTGCGCATTTTTGTCAACAGTAAACACAAATATACACAAAACCTTGTCAAAGTAAAAGACATCATACACCAAGAAAATTCGTTGCCAGGATAGTTGATTCATAACCTTAAATACTGGATACCACGGATTCAACATTGGACAAAGAATACAGATGAACAGGACAAGCGCTGCTCGCAACTAATCTTTATTATAAAAAGCTTCTCTAGACGATTTTACTTTCGCCACATGGTTTCCGCCCCTTTGGGCTGTTAAACGAATGGATCTTAATTTAACAGCGAAGCTGTTATAGCTCGGCGTAAAATGTCCGTCGTCACCCAAAAACCTCGCCTCGCGTTGCCTAGCAACCAGCTGCGCCGCAGCTGGGCAAGACACGGCATAGCCGCACTTGCGCAGAGCCAATACCTGGCATAGCCGCGCATGCGAAGAGCCAAGCCACGCCTACCAACGGAGACACCACGTGCAATTGAGCTCCGCCACGCCGCAGCTGGTCTGACGCAGGCCGTGAAGGCGCAGAGCCGGGTTTAACCGCGCCTAGCATCGCCTAGCAACCGGTAATGCCGCAGCTGGCCTCGCATAACCGCGGATGCGCAGAGCTAAGAGAGGGGAGAGGAAGAGAAGGACGGTGCGCTCAGAAACAGCGATAGGATCCGCCCGTCACTGTCGCTTGGCTGCCACTTTTTCGGACAAGCACGCTGGATCCAATCGCTGCCGGCATTGTGATTCTCTTGCTGCAGCACGATGAGCAGACGATCGACCAGCTTCGCTGTGCCAATCTTTGCGCATTTTTTTAACGCGACAGTGTTTCATGCCGGGGCCACCACGACTCCACTGACGTATTTCCGTCACGGATATGACGTTGTAAAATATAAACACTAACAGTTGGCAAAAAAAAAAACCAGAAGAAAAATTCTGTCGCGGGAGTCGAGCTTACGACCCCTCGCTCCGCAGCGCCGGGCGCGAAACGATTCGGCCACAGACGGCACATTCTTTGCCATGCTAACGGCAAGCTATTTATTATATACACCATTTGCCGGTGGCGGTACTCAGAGATCGGGGTGGTACATCAGCGTGCTTTCGATGTCACTAGAGAGACGGCGCGAAGGGCTGGAAGAGCGCGCTTTAAAGGTCGGTGCCCCACGCGGATGAGCGCGCGTCTCTACAGGGTGTGGTCGCTCGTGCGCGGGCTTGTCTCGTGATGGCGGTGGTTTGTACGTCTTGCGCTGTCACGGCAAGTTTGCGTTGAGAGCGTCAGGGTCACTTCGTTCACTGCAGCGGCCGCTTTTGCTAAGGGAGCGCGCTGCTCACACAGTAATAAGTTACAACTGTGACCGTTAGTTCGCGCTCATCCTGTGTATGTTCGTTCCGCGCGCCCTTTCTGCTTGAGCAGCGCGTTGCAAGTTCCGAGCTGCTTGCCGATCTTCACATGACATTATAATCTGTTGCTGTAGAATTCATTCCTTCGCGCTTGAAGCGAAAGAATGCACAACAAACGCTCAACTAAGTCTGTGAAGACACGTCTGACTTTTGTGTTATACCGATTCCTATGGAAGAGGGATCAGCTATGTTTGTATGTGCTCACGTGAAATGAACGATACCATTTTGATGCTCAGGCGCCTTTCGTAGCACTGTTTGTTTAGTTGTTAAAAATGCAAAACGGCAAAGTTAACAACCCAATATGCCGATGCCGATACCTATCCATAATATAGTCTATACACCACCGCGTGAGCACGCTCAGGCTCACTGTTCGTTGCAGTCAGCCAGAAATCACAAAGTACGGAAAATCAAAACAAATACAGATTATAACCATCATTCTAAGAACTGTTTTTCTTTATGTACGAATTTTTGGGCTAGTTGGTTGTGTGCATTTGACGACGCTCATGTGGCTTGTCTCCCTTGTCTGTGTCGGCTAGCGCTATGACCTCTTCAAATGTTTTTCTTTGCTGGGAAGCACATGAGACGCGTCACTAATAGAGTTCATGTCTTTCCTCCTATTGTCATAATCTTCCATAAGTTCTCTGGCATGCGCATTGTGTCTATATGCATTGAAGCTTTTCATAGAAAAAGAGTTGCGAGTAGCGCTCGCCCTGTGCATCAGTGTTCTTTTTGTCCTGTAATGAATCCGCGGTATCCAGTGCTGAAGACCACACAGACCGACAGCTCGCGCTGCGCAAGATTACACCAGCCACCGAGTATATATAATGGCACAGTATTTTGATATAACATCTAGTGACAGTTGGACACTTGTGCTCTGCCTATTAAGCATAGTGTACGTGTAAATTTCCGATGGGCTCATATGTAGCCCTGAAGCACACCGATCTGTTGATATAAACCCGGCTAATATGCAAAGCCTTTTTAATTAGCGAACTCCAATTCTCAGCCGGCACTGAGAAAATGCCCATAAATGTACACATACCAGGAGCGGCCGTGCACAAACACATCAGCATCGCACATTCAGCAACACCGCGACGAACAGCGGTGCCCCGCGGCTACGGGGTTCTTCCCGACGGCTATACGATGAACGACCGCTGGCGATCACAAAATGCGTGCCCGTGCGCAGTTTTCGTAGTCGTTATTTTAGACACAAGTAACAAATAGGGGTCCGCTGTCCGCGGTGTCAAGGCTGCGGAGTGATGTACTGTCGGCCGCAAAAGTTTGCGGGATCTGCAGCGCGTGGCCGAGCGACAGAAAACTGCATTGCTGCGTCACCTACCGTGATGCGGGGGGTGTTGAGGCTATCGGCCGCAGCCTCCGCGATTAGATCCGGCAACGGCACGTTGTCTGAACGCGCCGTCGCTAATCGCTGAGGCCGATAGCCTCAACACCCGCCGCATCACGGTAGGTGACGCAGCAATGCAGTTTTCCGTCGCTCCGCCACGCGCTTCAGATCCCGCAAACTTTTGCGGCTGACAGTACAGTCGGGTGCGATATGAAGGTTATCGCGCGAGCGTCGACCGGCCTAGCGTCTAAGGGGCCTAGCGGCAAGTTTCAGAACAGCTAAAATCAAGATTACGGATTCTTATAGCCATGGTTGGCTGTTCCATGCTGCAACAATCTCCCCTACGACGAATCCTACACCCTTTCTCTCTATTTCAAGTTTTCCATTTGTTGCGATAAAGTGTATTCTTCGTTGGCTCTTATCTCCGCGGGCGATAGCAAACTTGCTGGGAAAGGTCTGGGCAAGCTGGTGCTTGGCACTGCTTCGTTTAAATGGCTTGTTAATTTGAACAAAATATATCTTATTTTCATAAAAAAAATGAATATGTGTCTTCCTCAGACGGGAGTAATCGCAGGGGTGCAATCGCGGAACGATGCCTTATGGCATATTCTATGCTATTCTTATCATCCACCACTCGCGGCTGGCTGATCGCGTTGATAACGCGGACGGACCGTCGTTCTGACTAGAGCTGTGCACGGGCCGTATTTCCGAGCCCGAGCCCGGCCCGGGCTCGCTGACTTTGTCGAAGGCCCGCCCGAGCCCGACGGCAAAGGGCTGCGAGCCCGCCCGGCCCGGCCCGACGTACGAAAACACAATCCCGGGCCCGGCCCGGCCCGGCTTTTTGAAGGTTCTCTCCGAAAACAAAACATCCTTTTTCCGGTAATTTGGCATTTTATTAAGCATATCGAATATGATCAAACGACACACGACGAACAGTCTCTATTACACAGATTAAAAACTGTCGTGCAAAACAGCAAACAGTCCCACGATTCCGGCTTCAAAGAAGTGCGGCGCTTTTGCTTTATGTAGCCCGCCGAACTGAAGTTGCGTTCGCTGCTTGCACTCGTCGCCGAAATTGCTAATATCTTTTTTGCCAGCCTGGCAAGCTTGGGATATCTCTGCTGCTTGTTTTTCCAGAAGACTAAAACTTCAGATGGACAGGCGGAGGATTCCATAGTGAGATAATCGGAGAGCTCCCCTTTTGTTTAAAGTAGCGAATGGAAAGGAAAAGCGGTAAAGGACGGTCGCGGAAAAGGCGCTGTATGCGTGCTGGAAAACAATTCCCGCTCATTTTATATATTTCGGGCTTGAGTCGGGCCTTGCGCCGGGCCCGAGCCCGGCCCGATAAAACTCCAAGTAGCCCGAGCCCGGCCCGGGCCCGAGGTGGAAATGCGTCGGCCCGCCCGAGCCCGGCCCGCGGGCCGGGTCGGGCTCGGGCTTTCGGGCTACCCGGAGCCCGTGCACATCTCTAGTTCTGACCACTGGCCAAGCGTGAAAAGCACGAAAGGCATTGGAATCGGAAGTAGCATCGTTCCGCGATTGCACCCCAGGTTTAGGAACAGCAAAAAGAGTGAGTGAAGCTTGCCTGATACCTCCCTCTCCGCGAAAGGGTATTCTGCGACGTGGCGCTGTTGTAGTTTGTTGTGTATCAACATAACAAGGTTTATTACTGCTTAGTTACATTGTGGGAAGTCACGGAGAGACTGTGCGTAGCTTCGCCTCCGGCTCCGAGTGTTCGACGCGCGACCGTCCCCCCATCTGCCGGAACGCGCACAACATTCTCCCAAGGCGGCAGTGCCATCTACCCGAGCACATCACAACTGCATACACAGCACTCCTCCTCCCTAAAGTTTATTGGTATCGTAGGGGCTTGCGGATAGTTCGGGTTGAACGTCTTGCTGATGGCACTGTTGCGGCCTCTATGTTGCCCGAGGTGCTGGCTACACAGTTTTCCTTGGTGGGTGTTGTATCCGCAGAACTGGGTGCTGGAGGGTCCAAGTGCATTTTCACTTGGTCGTTGTGGCGACGAACCTTCCCTTGGGGAGTTGAAACAGTTACCATAGAAGATCCATTTATTTCTTCAACTTCGCCCAACCACCACTTGGGACCTCTGCCGAAATTTCGAACTGCCACCTTGTCTCCTTTCTTGAACCTTGGTCCCTTTTTCTTCTTTTCAGCATGCTCCTTGGACTCTGTTTGTGACTGTTTTGGCCTCACCTCTTCCCCCCTTCTGGGAATGCAAAGGTCCATCTTTGCTTTCATTGGGTATGCCAGCATCAGCTCGGAGGGCGATGTTCCCTTTGGGCGGGGTGCTCTGCGGTACATAAGCAGCCATCTTGCAAGCCGGAGCTTGAGATCTCCGCCAGTGGTCTTTTTGAGACCGTCCTTCACTGTTCTGACAGCACGCTCAGCTAAGCCATTTGACGCTGGATGGAAGGGAGCTGTTCGCAGGTGCTTAATGCCATTTCCCAGAACAAAGTCCTGGAACGCTTTACCAGTAAATGGTGTTCCGTTGTCAGTAACAATACACCTTGGTAGTCCAAACCTTGCAAAAATATCCCTCAAGTGCTCTACTGTTTGTTCAGCTGTGGCACTTGGCACGATGGCAACATCAAACCACTTTGACTTCGCATCCACCAGTATAAGGAGCATTCTTCCTTCAAATGGGCCTGCGTAATCTAAATGTACCCGCTCCCAGCACTCACTTGGCTCAGGCCATGACACTGGTTCTGCTTTTGCCGGTAACGGAGAGTTCTGAAGACAATGTGTGCACTGCCGGGCGCATCTTTCTATTTCAGCATCCATTCCTGGCCACCAGACCAACGACCTTGCCATGCCTTTCATGATGACCATTCCCTGGTGCGCCTCATGTAGCAGCTCCAAGATATGCTTCTGAGCAGGATGTGGCACTACAACTCGATTTCCCCAGTACAGCAGATTGCTGTGCACGCTCAGCTCGTCCCGTCTTTGCCAGAATGGTTGGAAAGCTTTGTCTGGGGGACTCTGCGGCCACCCAACTTTGACCCACTGCAGCACTTGGCTTAAAGTCTGGTCACTGTCAGTGAACTGCTGCAGTTGCTTCACCGATACTGCTAGCTTTTCCAGCTTTGAGATTGCATTGACCAGCTCCGGTGGTTCCGGTGGCTATGCATAAAGCTCTGCCAGTGGTAATCTACTCATGGCATCAGCATTTCCATTGAGACGTCCTGGTCGGTGCTCAATCGTATAAGTGTAGGCTCCCAGTGTGAGGGCCCAACGCTGAATGCGAGAAGCAGTCATCGCTGGAATTGCTTTGTCTTCACGAAATATGCCAACCAATGGCTTATGATCAGTGATTAGGACAAAGCTTCGACACAGCAAGTAGTCTCTGAAGCGTGTGACACCAAAGATGATGGCCAGGGCCTCCTTCTCCAGATGCGAGTAGTTTCGCTCAGCTGCTGTGAGTGTGCGAGATGCAAATGCCAGCGGTTTCTCCACCCCATTTTCACGGTGTGAAAGCACTGCACCAACTCCATATGGCGAAGCGTCACATGCGAGCACCAATTCCTTAGATGGGTCGTAGTGTGCCAACACCTCTGCTTCCATGATGACTTTCTTGCTTTTGATGAAGGCTGTTTGTTCTTCATCTGTCCACCTCCAGGGGCTGTTCTTGTGGAGCAGAGCATACAAGGGTGCTAGTAGTGTAGACAAGTTCGGGAGGAATTTTCCATAGTATGACAAGAGTCCAATGAAGGATCTCAGCTCACCGACGTCTTTTGGCTCGGGTGCTTCCATGATGGCTTCAACATTTTTCTTTGATGGCTGAAGACCAGTTGCACTGATTTCATGGCCCAAGTAAACGAGAGATGGTTTGAAGAATTCGCACTTCTCCTGTTTCAATCTCAACCCAGACTCTTTGATTCTCTGTAGAACTTTGCGCAGATTCTGGAGGTGTTCATCATCCGTTCTGCCAGTCACCAAAACATCATCTAGGTATACGGACGTGCCAGGAATGTCACGAAGGATTTCTTCCATTCTTCTTTGGAAGAGGGCAGGGGCTGAGGATACGCCGTATGCCAGGCGATTGTAGGCAAAGAGACCTCTGTGCGTGTTGATGACCAGTAGCTTGCTGGTCTCTTCATCCACTGGGACTTGGTTGTAAGCCTCTCGAAAATCCAGTTTGGAAAACTTGACCCCACCTTGCAATGACGCGAATATATCTTCCACTTTAGGTAATGGGTACTGTGTTGTCACCACTGCTGGATTGACTCCGATCTTATAGTCGCCGCAGATCCTGACACTTTGCCCATCCGCTTTTAGAACTGGCACTATTGGTGAAGCCCAATCGGAATGGTCCACTGGCTTGATGATGTTTTCATGTTCCAGCCGCTGAAGTTCTTCTTCAACCTTGACTCGAAGTGCATATGGCACTGAACGAGGCCTGTAGTACCGTGGTTCCGCATCAGGTCGAACCTTGACGTGCACTGGTGGTCCGTTTAGTGTCCCACACCCCGGTTTGAAAATGTCTTCAAATTCCAAGAGCATCGCACGTACGATCTCTACTGTGGCACAATCCATCTGCGTTGCGTTTACTTGGCGTGGCAGAAGATTGAAGGTTGCAAGCCAATCTCTACCGCATAAGCTGGGACTCTTGCAAGCTACCACAAGCAGTGTCTGCTGACTTGCAGTTTTGCCTAGACGTACATGAACAGACAACGTTCCCTGCACCGGTATGGTTCCACGTATGCAGTTGAGCTTGACGTCTGTCTGCGAAAGCACTGGCAAAGCTCCTTGGTGCTGCAGGTAGGTGTCCTTCGAGATTATAGAAACTGGAGAACCTGAGTCTAACTCCATTTCCAATGGCACTCCGTTGACAATGAATGTCATTGTAATGGGCTTCAAGGATTCCTGCGTCCGCAGAGAATGCAGGTAGTACTCAGGTGGCTTGTCCGCAGACTGCACCGTGTTCACTTGAGAACCCCGCTGCTGCTTCCCCTTGTCATCACTAGACAAACAGCAGCTCGCCAAGTGACCTACTTTGTCGCACTTGTAGCACCTCGTGTTTATATGTTTGCACTCCGGAGGCCTGTGATCGCGGGATCCACAGCGTATACACGGCTTGAACTTCTCGTGATGTCCGGCCTTGGGTTTGCCTCTCAGATTCAATTCTAGCACCTTATGACCCTTGGGTGCGTGCGCGTGCCTTTTCTTGAACTTGAGATGGTTCGCCAAGCCTTCTTGAGCAGGAGAAGCGGGTCTGTCGGAGTGGCCCTTGCGCAGCTTGCTTGCGTTGAGTTCTGCCGCCTCTGCCGTTCTAGCAACTTCTACGGCTTTGTCCAGAGTGAGGTTTTTCTCAACTAACAACCGCTGTTGCACGCCTCTGTCACGAATTCCACACACAAGTCTGTCCCTCAACATCCGGTTCAGCGCTGTGCCGAAATTGCAATGTTCTGCAATTTGCCGGAGCTCGGCGACAAACTCTGCGACGCTTTCGTTCTCAAGTTGAACCCTGGAGTGAAAACGAAAGCTTTCGGCTATCTCCGAAGGCGCGGGGCTGAAGTGGCTGTTGAGCGTTGATATAAGTTCTTTGAAAGTTTTCTCCTTAGGCTTATCGGAAGCCAACAGACTGCGAAGCGTTGCATACGTACTTGTTTCCGACTGTTGACAGGAATATCCACTTCTTTTTTTCATCGTCCTCGATGCCGTTGGCGTTAAAGAACGCATCGAGCCGCTCCGTGTATGGCGGCCATGGCTCTTTGTTGTCATACACCTCGACTCGACCAAACGCCGCCATGCTTGTGCAGGAAGGACGTGCTTCACTCCGCCGGTCGTAAATTCACTTGCCTGCGCGCATCACCATATGATGTCTTCGCTTCGGCTTGCCCCCGGGTCCGACGCAATCCCATCCTCGTCGCCAGATGTTGTGTATCAACATAACAAGGTTTATTACTGCTTAGTTACATCGTGGGAAGTCACGGAGAGACCGTGCGTAGCTTCGTCTCCGGCTCCGAGTGTTCGACGCGCGACCGTCCCCCCATCTAACGGAACGCGCACAACATTCTCCCAAGGCGGCAGTGCCAGAGAATATCTACCACTTTAGAGAACGGAAACTGTACCTTTGACTGTAGTACGGAAATAAGGGTAGCGGCGGCGTACTGAACTGCAATAGAGCGAGGCGAGATGGCGCTGTAAGTACTATCATCATCATTAGACAAACGCGTTTTTGCGGTTGGTTCGCCCTGGTCGCGCTACTGCGCTTTTTGCTCCCTATGGTATTTTGTTCTTTGTCGTTGCTAAATCGCTGCTCGCGTGTGTAATATTTATCGCCAGGTGACCAAACTGGCCTCGACTGGCAAAAACAACGTCAATCAAGTAAGGTTTGCATCGTTTATTGTGAGTGCCCAAGCTGGTACAAGCAATGTATACAGTCAGGTCCAAGCAAAACAAGTCACTCATACACGTCGAAAGCTTTCAACCCGTACGTGTGTAATCAGTCTGAAAGCTAACAAATATGTGCATATAACTGAACACCGAGATCGCTGAAAGAACGTTGCTCTCGTTGTGTAGCAGCGTCCGAGTTTTAACAGCATAGCTTTAGGACAAGGGTCTTATCCTTCCTTTAGTTATGCGGCGCTTGCCAGGTTGTGTTGATCTTTGAGTGCATGGTGTGGAGTCGGAAACGAAACGTGCGCTACGCCGACAGATAGCTGGCGAAGTGAGAGCAATGTAGTTTTGATTAATCTTTTACGTAAACAATCGCGGATGCGTACAGTTCTGCATCTTTCTCGCTCTGCGATGTCACCTTGAATGCGTTACAAATAAGAAATATCGCGTTGTGTCTACAGGGCAGGCACGAATTTCTCGGCCGTGAAGCCATACCATAGGTAGTACGTATTCAGGTAATAGGTGGAAGAAAATATTTCAGGCTCGTTTTGTTCCTCGATATAGTTCAGTTACACAGTTTCTACAGCTAGAATTTCTTGGCGCTAGTAGTAATCGGACTGCTGAGTATGCAGCGTAGATGAATGCTAAAGAAACAGAGATATAAGGCGAGTGCTTACAGATTCTAGAAGCACAATTCTAAGAAAATGAGCTTTAGGCATGCAGTGTACATCTTCGTTGGTGTTCGCACAGAACACTAAACAACTGCTCAGCCGCAAGCACAATCTCTGTATCACATAGACATGTCGATAGAACTTGAGCACTCTGTTGCAAGCAAACACTCACGAAATCAAACTGTGGGGCACGATGTGAACCTGTGCCAATGCTGGATAAATAAAGGTCATATATATATTGCATACTTGTTATTGTGTTATTTACTTTTTCAATATATTTGGGCTTGGGAGTACAAGTATGTATTCTCCCTGCTACTTTTAGAAGCTCCGGCTTGAAATACTGTCACATGCGCTCCTTTCTTTCTATGCTTTATGTTATTGGCCAATTGCACGTGTAGTTACTGCATTGCACAAACCGTGCCAGAATGTCTGGGAACATTCCAGATTATTTTAGGATCTTCTGTTAGGCTGGAACGTGCAATTGCAAACAGCTCAGTTTATTGTCGAACTAACGCAGCGACCAGTGATAATGCTGGAATGTTCGATGCCGCAGGTATAAATGCCGACGTGCCTTGCCACAGATCAGTTTATCGACGGCCGACGCCTGTTCGCCGCTATCAGTGTGCAGTGTGTATTGCTGTAGTTTGACTTTTCGTTTCCCGGCCACAAGTTCGGCCGAATAAAAAGTTTCATCTTGGACACACCGACTGCTGCTTTCGTCGACGTCACGACCCCGTGACAATACGTAAAATCTTGTAGTGTGGCTGTGGATAAGTCCAAGTTCATGTATGTTTTAAATTACCTCTTCGGTTTCCTAGGTTTTTTTTCGTGACAGTAGTTTACAGACTTTCACTTCATAGTGGTAGGTGCTACAACTGTGACATGTTAATTTAATCAAACAGCAGAAGTAGATGTGTTCAAACAAATTTGGCACGTTTCTCTGCTATGTAAAAAAGAAAACAGTACCATACTCACTGAACACAATCTCACTCATCACGACAACGTAAACGTGCTTGGTGAAGCTGTGCTGGAAGAAGTGCTCGTCACACTTATAATTTGTTTATTAGCTGTAAATAATTTGAAGGAGCCCATTGAACATATGTGCAAAGGCTAATGTAATTGAGCACAGCCTTGTAAAGCTTTGTCGTATCTTTTTGTAAACTTCTATGATCTAAACACAGTTAATTAAGGCAAAACAGTTTTGAGCATAGTGTGTAAACTGTCTCATAAGGCACAACTAAATGTTGCATTTACGTTGCGCGGCAGCTGTATTTTCGATGGAGGCGAAAATGTTTGAGGCCCGTGTACTTAGGTTTAGGTGCACGTCAAAGAACCCCAGGTGGTCGAAATTTGCGGAGCCCTCCACTACGGCGTAACGTGATTTTGGGACGTTAAACCCTACATATTATTAGATGTTGGAAAGACTGTTAATTCCCCTCACTGCTGTGATGTTCGGTTTGTAATGCGATTTATAATTAAAAAAAACTGACCCTACGTTTCGAGACCCGTTTTGTCTCTTAGTTTTTTTTAAATTAAGAAGACTAATGATTAAATGTGGCTGGAGAGTGTTTTTATTCTTATAATCTTGCCCAGCCAGACAGACTTCTATATATTTACCCTTAAATTTATAATTTACACACCATGATATTATTATGAGTCATACAGTAGTGGGCAACTCTAGATGGATTCTAACTGACTGGAGTTAAACAAACGCAGTTGTAGCCTTGAAGAAGACAAGACTGCTTGTCGAAACATTTGCTTCAGCGACACCTCTTGTTCACAAATTTTTCGTCTCTTCAAGCTTCCGTCTTTCCCTGAACTTCAGACGCAGATCTAAGCACACGAATGTCTTTGCATTTCGCCCCCAATGAAATGTGACCACCATGGCTGGGTATAAAACCTGCGTCGTTGAGCTCAGCAGTGCCAGGTAACGTAACTAATGCACGGAGCTAGTGCTCAATTTCAACCCTATTGCGGTGTAGATTGCATGACACAGTAGACAGCTAATACTTGTGGACTATTGTAGGCACACCTCCATGAGATGCCTGGTAAACCATTCACAAATACAGCATTGCAAGCGTGAGGTTTAAGATGACCTGTTGTAGCAGACGTTCACATGTTTCGCCGCACTTGCAGAGTAGACATTCGGGGGTAGTCATCCTGTCGTTGCCCGGCAATCCTGGAAAAACAATGACATCAATAGATATTGATAAGCGTTATCAGTGAATATTAAAATTTAGAAAAATAAACGTATAAACATAGTGAACAAAAACAGCGGTTTGTTATAGATATATGTAAACGTACCTTATAATGCATGTTGTTTCACTCGGGCTAGCTTCTTTACAGGTGTGTCATGTAACAGGTGCCTTGCTCATTGCACACAGCTGTTTCCTTGTCAGACCAGGAGGCTATGGCAGAAAAAAAAACAAAAATATTTCTGATTATAGTGCCGGTTTCTTCATCACAATAAAGTGAATGTGCACTCACAATTATGTGAAGCTTTCGTTGCACTAAATGTGTAGTAAAAATAACCTAAACTGACAACAGGAGAAATGAGACCTCTAAACCTGGCTTCTCAAATGCGACTGCGGCAAAATATAACTCGTATCTTTTTTGCACTGATATGCGGGCTAGTTACGAAGATACATGCGAGACGTTGGTGATGCAGTTGCCTTTCTTTATTGCAGCGGCCTGGTTAATGTGAACCGAACGATAAACTCAGCAACTTGCTCCCACTTGAAGCCACGCCGCAAGGATCGCACGTTTTCTCATCGACAGAGTTTGACACGTTGAAAATTTTAATATTGCAGTGCGTCGCCTCCGTGTGACACCCACACGGTCATTGGTAAAAAGCTGAAGCAGTGGGTTTTTATACTCACCGGTTCGTATATTCTCGGGTTTGAAACGAGTGTTCATCCGGTGAACGCTTCAACGGTCCCTTCGTTCTCCCGAAGTCTGCTGAATGCGTTTCGCGAAAGCATTTCAACGAGTCAAAACAACTAGAACGAAAGCGAGTGTCTCGGCCGGCAGTGACTGGAAACTTTTACAGCGAAACGAAAGAGCGCGAGACCCATCCGAATGCACCGTGAACCGTTACCTGCCGTTACGTTGCCTCTGCCGCCGTATATTTTGAAATGAAGATAATGATGCCGATAGGCTGCTGACAACTACGAGTCTGTTGGAGCAAAAACTATTACAAAAGATTGATGACGTGGTAACTGGCAAGGCAAGGCCACTTCGTATAAACAGCAATTTGTTTATTGAAGTGTAACAGTAAGCAAACAACTAAACGTCCTTATTTCAAGAATATTTTAATTTGAAGTTTAGGCCCGACGAGGGCGCCCCTACATAAAAAGTGAAGACGACAAATGAGGCGGTAAAGGGTGATATGGGATGGACAGGCTTTGAAGTGAGGGAAGCGCAGAGCAAAATGAGATTCGAAGAGAGGCTGAGGAAAATGAAGGAGAGTAGATGGGCAGAGAAGGTTTTCAGGTATTTGTATAGAAAAAGCGTTGACACGCAGTGGAGAAAAAGAACTAGGAGGCTCACCAGTAAATATACGGCTGGCAGTGCGGGCGATATGACAACAAGGAGCATTAATCGGAAGGTCAGAGAGGCGGAGAGGACTTATTGGATGACAGCGATGGAAAAGAAGCCGGCTCTGAGTAACTACCGAAAAGGAAAAAACGAAATAAGGAGGGAAAGGTTTTATGATAATTCAAGGGGAAGCGCTTTACTGTTTGAAGCAAGGTCGGGCTGCCTTAGAACGCGTAGTTATAAAGCGAAATTCAGTAACGAAGAAGAACAATATACATGCTGCGGGGGAACTAAGGAAACGATGGAACATGTACTGATTGAATGTGGCGATGAAGTCAAATAGCACGAATGGCGGCCACCACAA
Source organism: Rhipicephalus sanguineus (assembly GCF_013339695.2). Classification (NCBI taxonomy): domain Eukaryota; kingdom Metazoa; phylum Arthropoda; class Arachnida; order Ixodida; family Ixodidae; genus Rhipicephalus; species Rhipicephalus sanguineus. The sequence goes on from NC_051176.1 coordinate 61,555,476, forward strand.
CGTCGCCATGTTATCCTAACGCAGAGGTTAGTAGATCCACTCCCTGTGTTTGAAGCTGGAACTCGCCGCGGTCGATTTTTTCGCCCTCTGCGGCGATCGCTGGAACTTGCGACTTTCCGGGGCCTGATAGTTCTTGGTCGACGCTCGCGCGATCACCTTCAAATCGCGCGAGACTGTACTTCAAACGAACGAGACGGCTCGCAGTGACTGTTCCCGCTGCCCGCAGTGCATCGGCGGCAGCACATTGGTCAGTTTGCCTCGTATTGATCGCTCGCCTTCGCAATAGACGTTTGAGAGTGGTCGTCGCATGGCACGAATGAGACAATTTAGACTGTTCTTTATTTCGGCATGCTTTATTTTCTGTGAAACAAACTCTAAGCGCGCTTGCTTCGCCGGAGGTCGGTGCGAGCGCGTCGCTGGCGCAGCTCACACCGGCCGCCGGCCGGCTTGATGCCGACGACGTAACGAAGCCCTTTTTTTACCGCTCAAATCTTGTAGCCGAGGACACTCCGGGAAGCAACCGCTGACGATCACAACAGCTTACTTTTGTTACCACTGAATGTGTTTGTAGTTCTTTGTAATTCGAAGATTTGTACTCGTGTGCATGGGCACGGCCGTTCGGTTGGGGGAATAAACACAGGAGATGCAGCTCAATGTGTCTGCCGTCGGACGCTAGCGCGAGTTCAACTTGCATCTGTTCAGCAAGGTTCAGCGGTGCACATAACCTTACACTGTGAAATCGTTGAGTGAAACAAAACACAGTACAGGAAGAAACGTTGTGGACAGGATAGATGCTCTCTTATAGAGTCCAAAGGTATTGCGCATCCATGATGGCACAAAACGAGAGGCACATAAACGTACATACAAATTGCGTATTGGATGCGCTATACCTTTAGCTGCTATGAATCAACTAGTCCGCCTTGCAAACTTAGCTCTCTTAGAGCTTAAGTTATTGAAAAGTGTCCAAGAAAAGCGGAGCGGGCGCGCACGCGTCGTCACAAACTGAGCTCGTTTGTGAAACGCAGATTTCGCCCAACGATTTCACAGTGGTGTACCAACTGGCCCCGCAGTCGACGCTTCTCCTTAAACTGACACTTTCACACAAAAACCCCATCGGCCGTTGCATTTGCTTGGTGCACTGAGCCTTCACAAGGACGCGCTAAACAGACGTGCGCATGCACACACACACACAAGCGAGCACGTCGTTACGAAAAGTGGATTAAAAAACTCCCGCGGGGAGTTTATAACTACGTGAGCTGAAACTCGGTGGGGAGTATATACGCGTGTCCTGTGTCAAACACAGGACAAGCGATAAGCGCTTGTCCTGTGTGCTGTCTTTTCGTAGGTGCGCCTTTTTGCGTTGTTTATCTTCAGTATGAATAACCAACTAGCCCAGTCAGCTACTTTAATAACTGGTACGACTCCCGTCGCGGCTAATTTTTGCGCACAGTGCAGGCCAGTTTCACATAACTTTGTTGAAAGAACGTCAGAATGGGCTTGTTGGTGGTGATACATAGTGAAATTTATGGCGCACAAAAAAGACACGGACAAAGAAAGTGACGACTGGAGGATGCGCTCGTCCAGTCGAAGCGCATCGTCCAGTCGTCACTTTCTTTGTCCATGTCTTTTTTGTGCGTCACAAATTTGACCATATAACTTTGCTGCTCGCAAGAGCTGTTCGTAATGATCCGACCGACTTCTCTTATATGGCCACTGTCATAATTGGCTGCTGTCTGTTCTTAAGAAAAGTGCCAGCGTAAAATGAAAGCCAGCTTTCGTGCGGGAAACACTGAATGAAGCGGCTCACCGCAGTAGCCGTGAGGCAGCCAATGACGAACACGAAGAAGAAGGCGATGAGCAACGCATTCTTGTGCATCCGCCAAAAAGTCCTTAGTCCGTGACGCCGGCGTGCGGCTAATGACGTCGGGCTGAGTCGCCGGCCAATGCCGCCCGATGCCCTCAGTGATGTCACCGGCGTCGCGTCCTCGCTGCGGCTAAAGGCCAAGGGAAAATGATTGCAGAGTTTGTTATACACAATTCCTAAGTCATTTCACTCGTAACAATTTGCAGGCAAATGCCTAGATGTCCGAACAGGCTTTACTGATATAAAAACATGGTGAAGGAAGAAAACCTGAGGCACTGATCCGACTAAAGCGTACGTTTATTATTATTGTTAGTTTGATCCGAACTAAAGTATACGTCAGTCAAAAAGTGCGTAGCACTTTAGGGGCCCGTCTTGTCGCCCGTCCGTCTCATGTGGCGTCATCACACTCAAAATCAAGTGGTCAATACAGGCCTAAAACAAGGCTCAAAGCCGGGTAAAATAAACGAACAGGGTCTCAAATAATATAATTAACAGAAATCACCAAAAAATAATTGCAATTGTTAACTTAAAATCGATAAGAACGCTTCGAAAGCATCCAGCTGACAGCTGCGCCGCGCAAGAGAGGGCACCACCACCTCGCAGTGCGCGACTGCTACTCCTCACCGGCGCTTCTCCGGCTCTTCTCCGGCGCCTTCTTGGCTACATCTGAAGGGGAAACAACCTGACGGAATTAGCTGCAGACGACACGTATCTCAACTGCCGTAACAAGAAGGAAGTCGAGAAACCGCAGCTAAAAGTAGCGCGCATGTCGCACACCGACTTTGCAAACCTCCCTAACAAGATTCTACTCCTGCCGGGGAAAACCTACATGATCTCAAAAACTGACGTCATCGATGGTTTGTTAAACGGAGCAGTGGGAACTCTACGAACGGTAATCGCTGGGTGCCCATGCTACGCACTTCCTCATGTTTCAATGTAGTGGAGCTACAGTTAGCGCAGTATTTGCAACTACACCAATCAGTACACGATTTTTTTCTCTACAACACAAGGCCACTTCACCCGTTTAGTACGAATTACATTTCCTTACACGACAAATGTGTGGGGGGAGTGGGGGTCGTGCGGGGAGAGGCGAGTATAACACATGATTAAAGATAGAGCGCAGCTCTTCTAGGAGAATTTCCACAGGTCATATTAGTTTCATTCCAAAACAACTTATTGAGGTTTGTTTTAGCTTCGTCACAGGACAACTCTTTGTATACTTCGCTAACAGCAGTACTTGCTTTGCACAGCTTGCCGACCATCTAGCAGGTTGCCATATAATCACAATAACCTCAATAAGAAGCCTTAGCACGACGGCGCAAATACCGGTGTGGACTTTCACCTTGTCCGTAAAAGACAGCTTGCACAATACCGTATATCCGGACAGGTGTACAACAGCAACAACGCTGGTAGCGCCATTTTTCTTTCTTTTTTTTTGGGGGGGGGGGGGCGCATGGTGTATACTAGGGATTTGAGACCTTTCGCTAGCGGCCCGGCCCGCACACATGACCGTCTTCGTATCATTTGTTTTTATTTTCTAAATAAGTATGTTCGTGAGCTGCACAGACATGACTGGTCTCAAGCATTACATGTGGTCACCATGTGCTGAAACGTAACCGTGGAACAAAAACTCTATATTTCAGAATCCGCGTCCAGATATGAGTCATTCTGTACATCGGTATCGATGTTTCTCGAATCTTTACTCCAAATCCCCTTCAGAAATTACCTATGTATGAGATATGGGAAAGGCTTCGTTTAAACGTCATTGTGTTCAAACTCTCTCCCACCATCTTCACTGTCCCAGCCCTTGCAACTAAATTTCGCGACGGCGGCCCTCTGGCTATGAGCTCAGTTTGAGACCCCTGGTGTATACGTAGATGACGTAAAACTGCAACGAATTTTTATATTCTACTTATCTGCCGGCGTAAAGGATTCTTTGTTGATATACTCACTAACGTGGAATCTTTTTTAGCAAATTTTTTTCAACAAGAGAACATGTGCAACACAGAAACGTCTCAGACGTATTGTATAGTTCCACAAAGCGTCGCAGGACGCCGCCGCTATTTGCGCTATTTGCTACATATAGGTGCCATTACGTGGCGATTAGTATAGCGAAAAATATTTAGGAAAGCTTAAAATAGGAGAACAATGATAAGTAAAAAAAGAGAGGTGGTTGTGTATCAAACATTCAGATTGAATGAGTACAGAAACACAATACAGATGGCGCCCTGTATAGCTATGAGCATGAAGTATTGTCAACTTACCTGTTGAGACAATAGAAAATTCAGTACCTATGGAAAATTGCCTGAAACGGCTCGTTGGGACGCTGATGAGTAAAAAGGAGCATTCAGTAAAACAACGTTTCTCGATTCCCCTTCCTAACGTCTTTAAGATGGCTCCTAATGATTTCCAATATTATAATGCAAACTCAATTAAGCTATTTTCCTAAGCGGCAAGCAGAATGGTTTGTACTGTTTACTCAAGGTACGCCCACATAATTATATACTTGTTTTCAACATCGCCTTGGCAACGTGTAACTGTGTAAACCTGTAGGGGAAATAAAGTAGACAGTTAGAAGAATAAAGCGCAGTTTGGGAGTGCGTTACAAAGGACACTGCAGTGACCAGACCGGAAAAACAGTGCAGAGACTTAGGTAATGTAAGGGATGCAAAATGACAGCTAAGAAAGCACTTGTGCTAATAATCAAATTATGATTTCATAAACCATTCGAATAAATGTAGGAAGTAGTGAAAAATACAGTACGCCAAGATATTTTGTTAGGTAAACGCTTGCTCTTTCAGTACCAGTGGTACTAACGTTGTTAGATTCTGATTTGCATATAAGTTAATTCATGGCATGCAAGTCAAACTTACATCCACGAGATCCTTCAAATCGCTGATATGTAAAATCCACGAGATGCAAAGGAACCCTATTCTTGGACGCATCACACTTCGTTACGGAGCAAGACGCAAGACGCAAGACGCAAGAGAATCTTCAATAACGACACTGTAGCAATATCAGAATTTGCGCGATAGACGCTGCGCAGGACAGTGGCTAAGAGCAAGTGTCGCGGCATTCGCGCAACTGAAAAGAAAGGAAATCGAGCAAACAAAAGGTACGTGGGCTGGGCGTACACGTCCGCGCGCTTGTCTTCCTCATCTTCTGCCCTCACTGGAGTACTCTGGCGGAAAAATAAAAGTGCGTCACTGTCCTAAGACTTATTAGATGGCTTAGTGGCACCAGTACCAGTTTGAGAAGCGGAGCATGCCAGCGATTATTCTTTCGCACGGTTGTGTTGCGATAGACGTATCTTGTATCTTAAGATAGGCGATACATTATCGAATGTATCGGAAATGCAGATACAAGATACACATAGAGTATCTAAGGTAGTATCTAAGATACATGTATCTTCGATACTGCCCAGCTCTGAATTTATTAGCCACCATAGTGTGTACACGTATGAGTGTGGAAGTGTCCTTCCCTGTAATAATTTTTAGGGCTCAGTCTTCAACAGCGTGTCTGCATTTTTCAACAAGAACGATGCCTTAGGCCTTAAGTTGTCTTCTTTGCGCTGTAGTTTAATATCAAGAATTCTTGCAAGTGAACCCTTTGTTTTATCGTTGCACCCTCTGTTAAAGCCGTTCGATATTTTTTTGCTGCTAAATAAACAGGAGACGTGGTCCTTGCTATGTGTGAATGCAGAGTTCTAGTGACATCTTGTGTCGACGTGTTGTTTCTCAATTTTTAAAGCTAAGCATAAACTTTAAATGGTCTGCAGATCACCAATAAGTTGAAAGAAAACCAACAATGCACAATCGCGTTTAACAGTTGGCGTTTGATATACAAATAATTACATGGGTATGCGTTTTTTTATACCCGCCTTAGCTATAAAGATAAACCCTTTCAATTAACTCTTTCACTGTTTCTGATGTCACCTGGTACAACCTCTTCAGTCTTCTATATATAAACTGTAGCATCTACCCTGACACGATTTTGTAAGAAACTGCGTAAGTGACGCCACCTTTTCAAGATTTACATTGGATCATAGATAGGACGCCTCAGCTGTCATGCGCGAAGCTTTAAAAAATCACAAATTATTCGGCGCCTAATATTTATGGTTATTACATATCAGTGAAACCTTACCAACTGAAACGATGAAAAAAGTTTAACTGGTCTTGTTAATTCACTAAGTGACCCTCAGAAACAGTATTGATCAATGTCAGTTTTCCTGCTTGATACGATTACACTGACAGGCAGTTTGCTTAGAAGCGTAAGAAATGAACGTGCATGAAGTGGTCATTTTCAGATGTATGCGATGTCATATCACTGAGGAGCCTTCAGTTTTAGTTTTAGTTTTAGTTTTTAACGCACTTCAGCTATATAATCACTAACGTGAAGTGCTTCGATTAGAAAATTTGCAGGCGCATTACGCGAATTGCTGACTCAGCACAAGCCAAATTACATACAGTATTAAGATGCCTCTTCTCCGCAGCATAGATAAAATATGCTACTGCTTATGTGACTATTCATTTGTCGTTTCTCTCTATTAATTCTCTGTTCGCGTTCTACGCTTGCTTCTCTACTGGGTTACTCTCTGCGAACTCAATAGGTACAAGCAAGATAGTTCCCATAGAAACCTCATCATTTAAAGAGAAGGACTTGTTGATGTTTACGTTTCAAGTGGAAAAAGCTTGTCCGCATTGACAGTGAGACGCATATCGAAAAGCCGCATGTACGCGCACTGAGTGGTTCGGTGCAGCGAGAGAGAAGCCCGAGTTCAGAGAAACGCTTTCGCGAGTTCAGAGCTGAAGTTACCAGCTATGCCTCTCGCGTTCTTGAAGCGCTGTGTGGTATATGCATGAGCTCCAGCGTAGGTTACCCTGTTACTGGGGAGCGCACGCTTTGGCGTTTGTCTCGTCAGATGACGACGCTTTGAATCAGTGCATATCGAGTACCAGTGCTCTTACGTGCTTGTTGATGCCATCTTTGCGCGAGATTCACCCTATGCTGTGTCCGGGCGTATGTTAAGTACTTCAGCTACCACAAGGGTATGAACGTTAGTCGTCGGAATGGAGATGTGTCACTAGGCGTCAACGTGGGTGCATCCACGTCAAACGGTGCTATAGCTGCCAAACACCAATTGTGCAAGCTCTCATACATCAATGTTCAATAAAGAATCAACTATACTCTTGTGAAGACCCGGTTAACTTTCGTGTTATACCGATTCCTATGACGGAGTGCTCAAGAATGTTTTTTTTAAAACTCCACCGTAAGTCACTTCAGTATTGCGCAATCTTCAAGATCGTCCCATGTTCACTTTACCCAGACACGGACGGACATAACTTTCGGACCGACCCGTCAAATAATGGTACGCATTTAATTGAAAGTGAGCTCACCGCAATGCGCACACTAGCAGGGTTGTGCCATCGCTCATGATGGAAACATGGCGCAGTCCTGGGAATGATAAGGTTCACGTCACAGGCACCATTTATCCGCGTCACTTTCTCGTTCAGAAAGTCTTCGAAGATGAAATATTTATTCGCATGACTTACGGGCCCGTGTTTCACGGTGAGTTTTTTCTTGATTATACCATTACAGGGACGTTCCAATCTACACATCTGCTTGTTTGGAGGAAGACCTCCTGGTCACTCGATTGGCAACAGTAACGTCACCATGACTAATATATGCATAACCTCCAATTATTGGTGGGAATAAAAGAAAAAAAAAAACGCGCGGTAGGTAGCTTTAGAATACCATAGCGACACTGGCAGGAAACGAAGTGTAATTTCTTTATGTAACTGTCAGGTGGCTAAAATCTACTTCTTGATAAAACTATGATACAGCTTCACCATATTTTTCATTTTAAATAGATCGAAGCTTGATTAAAATAGCTCGACACGTCCGTGAACGTACTGATTAGAATATATAGCTAACTTCCAGGAATGCATAAAAATAAAACAAACAGAATAAAGGAAAAAATCTAAACTTGAAAAGACAATGAATTCTCTTCTAAAAGCACTAAAGTGCGAAGGGATACTTTGAAGGAGCTTCGATGTGGAGCTTTCAAAAGACTGATACTGAAATAATTTCGTTCGTGCCGTACGATTACCCTATCTACTTTCTTCAAGCGTGTTATAGAAAAAAAACGAAATCTCATCCTCCCTGAACGCATCTAAACATAACCGTGACAGAGCGTCAAATTTGAGACAATGTTTTTGTAATCATCTACAACTTCAGAAAAAAATATCGGATAAATGCACAGAACTTCATTGCGACTGCAGTTCACATGGAAGGGAGCCGGCCAGTGTGTGTTTGAAGCGTGATCATTTCCCCTCTGTTAATGTAATGTAAGCAGGCAGATTTAAAATAAATGTCCCTTCTGTCAAGAAAACATTGGCCGAGTACTGATAACATCCCTGAAAATTTGCCGTTACGTCAGTTGTGGACCTAAATCCTGCGACAAAAACCTGTATGACAAGATCAACCAGATTAAACACGCAAAAGTGAAAGATGAGTGAAGCAACAAGATGGTCAATGTATGTGAATTCTCTTTGTGTGCGATGGCGATGACTGCGGGTGGAGCGCGCCCATTTTTTTTCTCTTATGTTGTAACCAGCTAAAGGAGCCTACGAGAGTATTTGTCAGAGCCAAGTTTCGTACCACGACGATGTGCCGTCCACGTTGGACTCGACGGCGACTTCACAGTCCGGGCTGCTCATGAGGAGGCGGCTGCGCGAGGTCTCCGCGGACGTCGAAGACTCCCCACCATCGTTCGTGTTCCGCCCGCGCTCGTCTTTCTCGGGTTCCTCGTCTGGCGAAGCCGGCGTCCCGCTGTCGGCCTGTGCACTACTGCCCACGTTTCTAGTCGCATCGTGGCTTTCGATGAGGCCTGCAGAGCGGCGCTCTTCGGCTCCTCGCTGCGTTCTCTCCATCCCTATGTCGGCTGTTCTACGGTTGGTTGGTTGGTTGGTTCCTTGGGGGAATAGCCCAACCCACTACGGGGGATCGGCCACGAAGCGTGCGGCAGTAGACTTCGTGAAAAAATAAGTTAAAATGAATATGCGAAAAAGATAATTTATAGTAAAGAAAAAAAAATGTTTGGGCAATTTTGGTTCTTTTTTTTTTTCTTTAATGAAATGTTAATTAAACAATTGTTAAATAATAAAATTAAACAAATAAGCAATTACAGAAATTTAAGTAAGGGAATGAAAAGATATATTTCTACTTATAATATTAACATGGCAGTCTCTTTGTTTCTTTAATATAAATTAATATGGCATCATATATGCCCCTGTTGCATTGCCCTAGTGCCGACGCCCCCAGGGAGAGTAATGCTGATGTGGAAAGCTCAAGGCCAAGTTTTTGAAAAGGAGGTTTTAGAAGTCTTTGCCTTATGTTTTGGTATCTTCGGCATTCTGTGAAGTAGTGCTCTATTGTTTCCGCTTGATTACAATAATTACAGTTAGGGGAAGGAACGAAACCAGGCCTGTGTAAATAAAAATTTAGTGACGGTATTCTGCATCGCAGTCTAGTTAACGTTACTTCCAATTGCCTTGTACTACACCATGTGCTATTCCACGAAAACCTTAGGTGCTGAAAATATGTATTGTTTAGGACGGAAGATTTAGTGCGTTCCTCTTGCCGACAAAAATTTCGGAATCGTGCGATCGTGTTATTAGAAGACGGCCTCAGAACATTTATGACCGGTCCTTTAAGGGATGCTGCCGCCAGAGTGTCCGCCGCTTCATTTAATATCAGTCCAGTGTGGCCTGGTACCCAAACCAACCGGACGTGCCGTACGTGATTGGGCATATATGAGTAAAATTCTGTTAGGCAGCTCGATGGCTGTGGCGCTGTTAATGCCGTACACACAGACAAGGAATCCGTTAATATAACTGCTGAAGAGATATGTGCTGGTAGTTTCCGCAGAGCAAGAATAATTGCGATTAATTCTGCCTGGAATATTGGTGTGAAGTCGGGCAAACGGAGGGAAAATGACCAATTTAGTGCTGCTGAATAAATTCCCACCCCTGCCTTCTCATCAGTAACAGAAGCATCTGTGGCTATTACTGAATTTATCCGTACGTTTTTAAGGTGGTCTTCCAACAACCCATTTAAATATCTAATGGGCAATAACTTAGCATTTTTTGGAAATATGTCGTCATATTCTATTACTGCAGTGTGTTTGAGTGCGTTTGGGTAGATTGTCTCACTAAATGTCACTTGTAATGGCTCCAGGAGCTTTTGCACGAAAATTATTTGAGGGCGATGTAGTCGGGACCATTCACTTTCAAAAAATGTGGACGGCTCTCTAAGAAATACATATTGGGAGCGTCTGTGTTGGGAGGCATATATGTTTAGAAATGTTTGAACTGTTAAAATTCTAAACCTAGTTTGAAGACATGGCAGGTTTGTTTCATGGTAAAGTATATTATTAGCTACAAATTTTGGAAGTCCGAGACATAAACGTAACGCCTCACGTTCTATAGTTAGAAGAGGGCGTAATTTATAAGCAGGTCCCCCACAGAACAAAATGCATCCAAACTCTAATATTGGACGTACATACATGCAATATATCATTAACAATGTTTTTCTACGCATTCCAAAACGAGTGCTGCTGATTCGTCTTAATAATCCAATTGCACGTAAACCTTTAGCTGCAATGTACTCAATGTGCGAGCTCCAATTAAGATTAGGCGTGTATATTATGCCCAATATTTTAATGAATCGACCTGCGGAATAAAGGCCTGGCCGTACATAAGTGCGATATGCACGGGGAAAGTCAATGGAAAAGCAAGAAGAGCACTTTTGTTAACATTCAGAGACAAATTCAGGTCATTAAGCCATATTTCGATCTCATTCAAATATGACTGTAGAATGTTGTACAGCGAATGTATATCACTGGAGGATGCAAAGAATGCAATATCATCCGCGTATACATACACTTGCACGTCGTTACGCGACGGAATCGAACTTAGTAATATGTTGAATAAAATGGGCGAGAGAACTGACCCTTGAGGAACTCCCCTTGTTTGTTTGTATTTTTGAGAAGATAACCCATTCTGCGAGCAATAAAATGTGCGTCCACTTAGAAAATTTTGTATCCATGCAATTATATATTCAGGAACATTTACACTTCGGAGTTTACTAATCAAGATGGCGTGTTCTACGCTGTCATATGCCTTCGCAATATCTAAGGTCACTAGGGCGGCATACTGTTTTTTGTGCCGAGCAAGTTTAATTCTACTTTCCAAATCAACATGGGCACACCAAATAGAGTGTCCAGGGCGGAATCCAATTTGCGATTCATTCAGTATATGTTTTGCTTCAATCCATTCTTCAAGATGTCTATATAACAATCGCTCTATTAGTTTTACGAGGTTCGACGTGAGGGAAATAGGCCGAATGTTATCTATTGCATAACCAGCGCCCTGTTTTTTAAGCAGCGGTACTACTTTGGCAACTTTCCACTCTGGGTGAATCCAGGCATTTTCTATAGAAAAATTTAGAAAGTTACAGAGATCGATGGGAGATAAATCAAACATAATTTTTATCATGGCTGCAGTTATATTATCTGGGCCCGGTGCTGAGCCTGGCAGTGACTTTACTACTTCCGTTATTTCTTCTAAGGTCGCTGCCTTATATTCGTTGGCTTTTTCTGTAACAGATAAATGATAGGGTAACACCGATGTGAAGCGACACTCCAATCCTTTCGCAACTGTTTCCAGTGACTGAACCAATTCTACGGCTGATAAACAAGCTGATTCTAAATTTATTGGTGGGGGAACAATCTTTTTGTGTCTCAGAAACCTAAATAATGCTTTCTTATTTTTTGTCTCTGACATATACCTGTATCGTTTGGAGTTATAATCTTCTTTGGCTTTGCTAATAGTCTGTTTAAATGTAGCAGCAGCATATTTATAATCTTTCCAGTTACGTGGACACTGGTTGTAAAGTAATTTTTTCCAAGCTGCTTTACGTCGCCTGTAGTCGCGATCACAGTCAGGATTCCACCATGGCGCATGAGCGCCGCCTTTAGTTGACTGCACACTGAATTGAGCTTTTTTCATACTATCTCCTAATAGTTGACAGAAATTAAGTGCCTTTACTTGGTCACTTAGTCCAGTTTGCTTGTTTAAGAGTGACCGTAATGAATCTTAAATATGTTGTAATTGACATAATTGCGAACACATTGCTTAATGACGTAAGTGGGCACGCTATTTCAAAAAATATTGGTTGGTGATCACTGTTTGTGGCCGAAGTGATGGCAGACCAAGACGAAATGATGCAACCGGAGCTTGAAAAGGTCAGGTCTATGACAGAACGTGATAGGCCAGATACATAAGTAGGGGTTCTGGAATTCACACACTGAAGACCATTCAAGCTGGACCATTCTAGCAGCCGTTTACCACCGGCATCGGATCGGTAACCCCACGATATGTGGTGAGAGTTAAAATCTCCTGCTATTATTATGTTCTTTCTGCATGCTGCTAGTGCGGAATCCAGATAATTAGTACTCGTAACGCCTGCAGGAAAATATACATTGACTATGGAAAACGGTGTCCAGCCAGGAATATTTACGTCTACTGCCAATATTTCACTTTCTGTAGATATGGAATGGTGGGTAATCTTCGCTTTATGACAGATGTTTTTAGAGATAAAACACGCTAAGCCCCCTCGACAAGAAGGGCGATCCAAACGAAAGCAATGGTAGTTATTTAGATTGAAACTTTTTTCTGTAGAAAGCCAGACGGCCCACGGTCACGCTCGAGATACCACGTGTTCTTTTTCACCTCTAACTGTGACTCACACCCACTGTGGGAAATTGGCCAATAATTGAGTGGTTATTGTTTTTGTTCACCTTCAACTGTGGCTCACACCCACTGTGGAGGATTGGCCAAGAACTGAGGGGTTTTATATAGTGTTATAATACTTTCGAATAAGGAGGTTGTTTATAAAATGTACTTTTGTGTCATCTTCTTTCCTTTCGGTGGTGATGCACGTGCGCTGGTTTCTCTCCATGTGCAGATGTCACCTACAAATAGGTATAGTGTACTGGCTGAGTGTCAACTGCGTCTGGGCACCCGACTAGGTAGCTTAGCAAACAAGGCGTTACCCTGCTACGCTGGAGGACGCGGATTCGATTCCAGGAAACGGCGGCAGCATTTCGATCGGTGCGAAATGCAAAAAAGAGAGAAAGGCATACGCATCGATTACATAATCCTTAAAGAACCCCAAGTGGCGAAACAGAATCTGGAGTCTGCCGCTGCGGCATATCGATATTTACATCGCAAATGCGACACATAAAAACACGGGATTTGAAATTAGGCGGACAGAGTAAAATAAAAGTTTGCGCTATAAAGCTACAAAGGCATCTGGGGAAGAAATAAAGGAACAAAGAATAATGTAGAAATAATAATAATAATAATATCTGTGGTTTGACATCACAAAACCACGATATCATTATGAGGGACGCCGTAGTAGAGGGCTGCGGAAATTTTGACCACGTGGGATTATTTAACGTGCACCTAAATCTATGTACACGGGCCTCAAGCATTTGATGATGTACGAAGAAGACATCAGAAAAGCTGTCTTCAAAATAATCACAAAGTGTTCGTAGGAGCGATCGAATGGTTTAGAATATGTGGCTGTTCGCACTTTATTCTTGCGCGAAGTAATAAAAAGAATCAGACACAGGAACAAACAGAAAACGACAACGTCCCTTTGTCACTGTTGTGGTCTATTGAAGCACAAAGTTATATATTAAATTAAGAAATTCTTCGACAGCAGACAAATTACATCCCTAAAACAGTGTTAGGGGTAAGGGCTCTGAGGAAGAATGGTTGAAGTGGACATATTCAATGTAGGTTTTACGTTCACTTTTGGAACGATTTAAGAAAAACGCAACACAATCTAAACAGCAAAAAAAGGTTGATTCCCTCGTGGTTTCTATATGCAGTCGCGCAAGGAAGGAAATGCGCCGAGCCGACTTTGTTACAGAACAAGGCCGGCTTGGAGCCTTGGAGAGGTCAACTGCGAAAACGGGGGTGGGGGAGAGAAGGAGGGGCCGACATGCTTGGGTGAGTCAAAATGCGAGGCATAGTCCGTAAAAAAGAAAGAAACGGGGGCGTGGTGTCGGTATTCGTGTCAAGGGATAGAACGGAGGTAGATGTTTCGCTGAATTATGGTTGTCAGAAGGAACCGCCTCCTGACCATGATAATTTGAGGACAGTTAGACATTCCTTGAAGGGCTTAATTTTCACTGGTTTTCGTTGTGTCTGTATCATATCGCATGATTCAAGAGCCCCCTTTGAAACGTTTGTACCTGGTGGCTGGTGTATATTGAACTTGTGAATAAGGTATGAATCTCTACATTTTCTGTATCTTGGAGACCGTAAGTTTGATTGAAGTATGTAAGAAATCGTATCGTCGAAGTTGGACCTGGCACATTAAAATGCCATGCCACTGCTTTCGGTGATTTCTTCGCCGCGTCTGCGCGATGCATGTTTAATCTAACATTAACGGGCTGTCCTGTTTCGCCAATGTATTGTTTGGGACAATATGAACATTTGAGCAAGTAGATAACGTTTGAACTAGTACAGGTAAAACTAGATTTGATATGATGGACGTAATAATCATTTCCGTTGCTTTTAACTATAACGTCTTCTTGAAGGTGTTTGCAAGTCTTACGTCTTGGACGAGAACATATGATTATGTAGAAAGTATTCTGATGGTTTACTTTTGCGTGCACTAACACAGTGGTTCTCAACTGGGGGTCCACGAAGCCATATTGGGGGGTCCCGGAAACCCACCCTGTCACGGGACATGGTGTGCCTCCAAAAAACCCTTCTGATATTTTATATGCTTCACTGCATTTGAATTGCGGCGAAGCTGATTCATGTTTTCTCTTCTTCATGAAGTGTACGTAAAGCTTTTGTTGCAGCTTTCCGCATGCACGCGAGCATGGTTATCGAGGTTTGCATGTTTGATGAGTAAACGTAGCTAGAAAGATGTTGAATATGGCTGCAGACCGCACAACTTACTGACAAGCTGTTGAGATCGAATTGGTGTGGCCCTTTAGTTCGAGCATTAGGAAATAAAAGGCACCTATTTCGCGCTGCATTTAAATTCATGACCCCCACCTCCTTTTACCTTTCAATGCAAGGGGTCCTTCATCACTTCCACCAGTCCACAAGAGGTCCCTGAAACATCCATGGCTGAGAACCATTGCACTAACATGTCCTTAAAGTTACTATTGCGGCGACACACGACCCTTGGTGTTTCGGGAAAGATTTTATAAGGCGGTCGTTGCTGGCTAATAGTGGATAATATTTGCGGGGAATATTATTTATGTTTGGGAGCGCATTTGTGTATTTGGTTTTATATTCTAGGGGCTGGTTGGGCTGTGCTACGGGGGCTCTTCTAGGAGCACCTGTAGCTTTTCGTCCACTTTACTTTCTTGACACCTGTATGACAATTACTGCAATACATTTAAATTAGTACAATTAATACAATTAACGTGTCCTATACCTTCATTGCCCCGCCACGGTGGTCTAGTGGTTATGGCACTCGACTGCTGACCCGAAGGTCGCGGGATCGAATCCCGGCCGCGGCGGCTGCATTTTCGATGGAGGCGAAAATGTTTGAGGCCCGTGTACTTAGATTCAGGCGCACGCTAAAGAACCCCAGGTGGTCGAAATTTCCGGAGCCCTCCACTACGGCGTCTCTCATAATCAGATCGTGGTTTTGGGACGTTGAACCCCAGATATTATTATTATTATCCTATACCTTCATTGGCTTCATTATCTGGTGGTTTTCATGAAGGTTGCGTCAAACAAAGAAACGAGCTCTCCAAATTCCTTGCTTTCATTCAGTCATAGCGAGGGTCTCGTTCCGGCAGACTTGATGCCTTCAAGTAGCATGCGAGGGCTTAGTATTGCGACAGCTATTATATGGACATTCTCGGCTGGTTCTTCCCGCCGTCGTCCGTCGCCGTCATGTCCCGTATATATATATATATATATATATATATATAGGAAAAAGCTATACGCTTCTAAAAAACTGTTTATTTGTCGACGTTTCGATCAGAGACCGATCTTCATCAGGATGAAATTTACCAGGCTTCGATGCGCTTTTATATCATCGTTCTCCGAGCCGAGAGGGAGAGAAAAAGGTCCACTTTCTCCATAAGCATTAACTTGTGCCGCAGACCGGAGATCGTGGCCACCTGTTTTTCGGTGAATGTGCCGTTGTAAACTCTTCCCGGACTTTCACTAAGCTTTTTGAGTTGACTACTTTTAAGCGCTTATCCCTTCTTGTAAGCTTCATCCCCTTCTTCATAAGCATTAACTTGAGCCACAGACCGGAGATCGTGGCCACCTGTTTTTTAGTGAATGTGCTGTTGTACACTCTTCCCGGACTTTTACTTTTTGAGCTTTTTGAGTTGACTGCTTTTAAGCGCTTATCCCTCTTGTGAGGCCTCATCCCCTCACAGGCTTCAGAAGCAAATGTGTATGGGGGGAGCCGAAGACGTGAGGGGTGACAATGGGCTGGAGGAATGCACCCATGTTGTGTTAAGGCTTCAAAGCATTGGAGCTCGACTAGTGACTACAGGAATGTACCTCACCTGGACGATCTGTGTATATCAGCGTAGTCGTTGTTTTTTTTTTTCAGGAAACACGTGTTTTTCATAGCAATGTAGATGCGCTGAGTGAAGCACAAACGAGAAACGTAACAAGGGACAGGACTAGTGATGCGCAAACTTTCAACTGCTGAAACTTTCAGCTTTGGTGAACGTGTTTGTCGTAGGTCAAAGTATGTGCACGTGGTGTGTTCGCGACCTTTTTTTTTCGGGAAACACGTGTTATTCTTTTGTCAGTCAGGGTATGTGCACATGGTGTGTTCGCGACTCTTTCGTCAGGTTTCCTACTTCTCTCTTTTTTTTTCTTTGTATTTACCTTTTCTTAACCTTTTCCTCTCCCTCTTGGCTCGGAGAACGATGATATAAAAAGCGCATCGAAGCCTGGTAAATTTCATCCTGATGAAGATCGGTCTCCGATCGAAACGTCGATAAATAAACAAATAAACAGTTTTTTAGAAGCGTATACCTTTTTCCTAATTATTGTACGGCAACCGAGACAGACTCTTCATAACCTACGTACTATATATATATATATATATATATATATATATATATATATATATATATATATATATATATATATATATATATTATATACATGCGTGTGCGTGTGTGTGAAAGCCACAAAGAAGACTTATTCAGAAAGTTTTTTTCCGAAGCGCGGAATCGAATGGGCGGCCTCTCACTCCGCAGCGCGCGGCGTTAGACGGATAATCTTTCAGCTTGGTAACAGCGCGCTATTTATATACCCCATTTACTTCAGCGTGCTTTCTTGGTCACCAGCGAGATGGCGCGACGGGCGGGAGGGGCGCGCTTTAAAGGTCGTCGCCCGCTAGTTGCGATGCGCTCGCGCCTCCTGCCTCGCGAAGTAGACTTTGCCATACAGAGCGCGGTCGCCTGCGCGCGCACTTATCTCGTGAGGGGGGTGGTTTGCATGTCTTGTGCTTTCACCGCAATGTCCGCGCTGAAGTTACAGAGCGTACGAAGGTAACTTCGCTCGTTGCAGCAGCCGTATTTCTTCTTTTCTTTCTTCCTTCATTCTTCTTTGTTTCTTTGTCCCTTTCTGTATTGGCTTCTTTCCTCCTTTCGTTCCTCCTAACCCTCACATCACTGCTGTACCCTCACTTCTCTTTCTCACCCCTTTACTATACTGTACATGGCTGTGCTATGTTTTAACCACTAACATCCTCTTTTCCCTCCTCCTCAACCTCACCTCCCTTTCCCATCCCCTTGATAAACCATACTATACAAGGCTATGTCAAGGCCCTCTTCCTTTTCTTACTTCTTACCTTCACATCATTCCTCACCCTCACTTCCCTTTTCCCACCCCCTTACTATACTATACTATGCATGGCTACGCTATGCTAAGGGCTGCTTGGCACATGCCCAGTGTCTTGGCCCATAAACTATAATATACAAGGCTATGTCATGCTTTGCCTTCCCTGTACCACTGTCATGCTTTACCCATCCCACGTACGACTGCCCCACCCCTTGCTATACTGTAGTACACATGGCTGTGCCATGCTAGGAACTGCTTGGCACATACCCGCTTTCAGTGGCGCATACCCGCCGAGTTTTGCGTGGGCGAAAGGCGCTACTCCAACCTAAGGCTAATCGCTAACGTCGTGTGTAGGTAAATTAATGTAACACGTGATACTCACGCGTCTCGTAAAATACATGGATGACCATAAGCTTTTCCCGCACACGATGACAGGCTTTCGATGTAAACTTTCCACCCAGGATATTATGCTTCAAATTCAACACCAAATTATAGGGATGAGCATGAAGACAAGAGATAACAGAGCTATATTAGGCCTAGATTTAGCTTAGGCCTTTGACAACATTACGCATGAAGCTATTTTAAGAAACCTCCAGACATTACGCACGTACGAATACGTTAGAGATTTCCTATCAAACAGAAAAGCCCGGATTACGATCGGACAGATAAAATCAGATGAATTCAATTTAGGGAGCCGAGGTACACCACAAGGCTCGGTTCTATCCCCGTTACTTTTCAATGTGGCTATGATAGGACTTCCGGAGACGTTGGGCACTGTGGAACGGCTACATCATAGCTTATACGTACACGATATTACGCAGTGGGTCGCAGGGGGCAGTGACGGCTACATCGAAGTTACCCTCCAAGAAGCAATACGCAGAGTAGAGGACTATGTGGGTAGTAGGGGCCTTTAATGCTCCCCCCCCCCCAAAGTCACAACTCTTGATTTACCACCCAAGTAGAAGTGGCTGTAAAACCAACAATGATACGCCAAAATTACGACTGACAACGGGGGGTCAACAAATACCGGCTGTTGAGAGTATTCGGGTGTTAGGCATGCGGATAGAAGCAAACAGGCGAAATAATGAAACGATAAAGGCATTAGAAAGAGGGACGCAACAAACAATGCGTCTCATCGCTAGAATCTCAAACCGACACAGCGGCATGAAGGAGTCCAACCTAACTAGGTTAGTGCAAGCTTTCGCCATAAGTGGAATAGTATACGTGGGTCCTTATCTGAACGTTCTTATGGCAGAAAAAACAAGAATTGAAGCATTGATAAGAAAAGTGTATAAACAAGCACTTGGTATACCAGTCAGTACACCCACGGACAGGCTACTTACATTAGGTTTACACAACACCCTAGATGAAATAATAGAAGCTCACAAAACGGCCCAATATGAGAGACTAGCTCAGACTCTTACGGGCGGGAGGATACTTGACTGCCTCTACATAGGCTAGGCAACGCAGCAGGGAAACAAGGCCGATATACCGCGAGAAATACGCGAAAGGATAAGTTCTACCGATTCCCTGAAACATGCACCCGGAGCATGACGCAGAAAGGCGTGCGGAGAGGGTGAAGACCCTCAGAACTAGATACGCAAACATCAAGGACGTGGTCTACGTTGACGCCGCGACATATCCAGATGAACGAAGAATGGCTGTAGCTGTCGTAAATGAAAGGAGTAAGATAGAAGCCAGCGGCTCACTCCGAACGCATAGCGCAGAAACTGCAGAGGAATCAGCGATCGCATTGGCAATAGCTCAACGCTGGCCAGTCACGTAATTAGTGACTCAATGACAGCGGTGCGAAACTTTCTAAGAGGGCGAATCTCGTCGGAGGTGCTTGGAATTTTAACTACTCTCAAAATCAACAGGCACGTAGAAATAGTATGGACACCTGCGCATGCCTCTCTCCCTGGAAACGAGGCGGCTCACACATTGGCTCGAGAACTCACACACCGATCCAGTGAGCAGCCTCCACCAGAGATGAGAGAGGAGCGCATGGTCAATTACAATGAAATCACTAAGTATTATAGATTGGCTCAACGCTGTACCCGTGATTAGACGGAAGAAGGAGCCAGAGAAACCGACGCTATGTTCTCTGCACTTCTCGCCATCGGATTATGTGTACAGTCCTGTGCTCGCGAAGGCCCTCGGCGTGTCCCAAAGGGGAGTCCTCTCCAGATCAGCTGCGCCTTCCCGTCATTCCCGCCACAGGTGCCCTTGCAGAAGCAAACCAGCGTCTCGGTGAGTGTCGAATCCCACTTATGATCGCCACCGTAACTGTATACCAAGTAGACGCGCCACTTTTTTCTCTTGTTTGGTTGTTCAGGTTGCTATTTCCGATCCGCACCAGACGCGATCGAGGGCGACGCACCTGGTGCAACTGTGGAAATCCAAACTGGGGTAAGTTGAGGTCATCCTCACGAGCTGCAGTAGTCTATTGCAGGGATGAACTGCGTTCAGAGATTGTGTGCATTACAAAACTGTACGAAGATCGAACGAGTGTTTGACGTCCAACAATGTGAAACAAATCAAATTTTTCGTTTGTGCGGCAGAGAACTGGTTGTGCTTTCCAGGGTAATCGCATTGCGGAGACCGAGAGGTCGCAGGATGACGTAGCCACTGCGCCCTTTGGAAGCCACACAGAGGTACTAGCACTGTTTACGGCACCATCGTGGACTTGCACGGTACAAAGCAATCCGAACTAAGCTTGATTGCTTTGCGCATAGAAATGTCGCAGCTCACTCGAAACTGGCTGAATTTCGGTCATGGCAGCGAAGATTATTTTTCAGGTGGACGATTCCTGCATGGACACTGCAGAGGATGATGGAGCCAGCTGCCCTATGGAAATACACTCAGAGGCATCTGTAAGTGAAAAAACGGCAGATTCCACGCACTGTGGAAATCAATGTAATGCGAAGCAGCCAGCAAGAAGCTGTGTACATCACCTTGTTTGCCTTTGAGACAAATGACGCCATTCATGTAATAAAATCTAGTCCACTATATATTGCATGTTTCTCATGCATGCATGCGTGCATGTCAAATATGCTGTATAGTACACCATGCTAATGAAACATATATTCTTGCACATACAATGCATGACCAGTCATTTATGTTTGTCACGCACTCATGTCATGTCATGCCATTTTGTTATATATCCAGTGAACAAAACAGCCCGAAGCGCACCAAGACAGTGTCACGTAAACCATGCCGTACATGACATGCATGTCATAATTTTCATGTTACCGCCTGTCATTTATGTTTGTCATACAGTAATGTCGCGCAATACCAATTTTGGTGTATATCAAGCTACGGAACCGGGCCCGAGAGTATGATGAGCGTGGCATGTAAATAGTGCCCTACATGATAGGCATGTCATGATGAGGCCAGGCACGTAAATAATGCCCTATATGACATGCATGTCATCTTACAACCTGTCATTTATGCTCGTCATACAGTTACGTAACGCAATGCCCGATTTCGTGCATGTCAAGCTTACGAAATGGCCGCGAGCGTACCAGGAGCGTGGCATGTAAATTATGCCTTACATGACATGCATGTCATGGTTTTCTTGTTGCCACCTGTCATTTACGTTCGTCTTAGAGTCACGTCGCGCAATACCAATTTTTGTGTATATCAAGCCAGCGAACCGGCCGCGAGCGCAGCATGAGCGTGGCACCATGAGCGTAGTATGTAAGTCATACCCTCATGACATGCATGTCATGATTTTTATGTTACCACCGGTCATTTATGTTCGTCATTCAGTCACGTCCCGTGATACTAATTTTAGTACATGTCAAGCTAGCGAAACGGCCGCGAGCGCACCATGAGCATGGCAGGTATGTCATGCAAACATGACGTGCATATCATGATTTTCATGTTACCACCTGTCCTTTATGTTCATCATACAGAATTCTTTTGTGATTGGTGAATGCTGCGTTGAGCCGAAGTCGATGATAGTGTCTCAAGGTGACGGGTAAGGTGATGCGGAAGTCTTGTTCTTAAGTCAGGGTCTATGGAGCGGAAAAAGAGGTCTTGAAGCAAAAGATTCCATAATTGCTACATGTGCCGCCTTGGTTTGACCACTGACCCATACTGCGATAACTGTGGTGGTCTAGAATAAATAGAACATATTTTATCAGATTGCCAGGCATACAGAGGAGAAAAAACTTGTCCCCAAAGTAGAATATGCTAAACTTCCCAAGAACTGTTAGGTCTTGGGAAAACACTTGGACCTACGTCTTCTCCTTCTCAGCAACGTCAGATTTTAAAATTTCTGTTCAGATTCCTCGATGGCATTAACCGAATTGATAGACTGTAACTTGACTTGCATCAACATCATTACGTTGTGACAGGTACATACCACGATCATATTATCTTCTTTTTTTCCTTCTCCTTTCCTGTCCACCTCCTCCTAGGGCCTTTCTGTCCTCAATCCCTTCCCCTGTACAGAGCAGCATGTAGGCGCCTTTATATACGCCGGCAGAATTCTCTGTTTTTCATTAAAAAGCTTTCTCTCTCTCTCTTTTGTGACTCCACTTTTGGTATATACTCATTTAATTAAACAGTCGCGAGCGGCCCGATACCGTGTCATTTAAATCATGCTGTACATGACATGTGTGCCATGATCTGCACGTTAGGATCCGCTACTTATCTTCGTCACACACTCTTGTCAGGCCATACCACTTTTGGTATATATCAAGTTAACGAAACAGCCGCAAGAGCACCAAGACCATGGGATGTAAATCATGCCGATTATGACATACATGTCATAATTGTCATGTTACTACCTGTCATTTATGTTCGGCATACAGTCATGTTATGCCATAGCAGTTTCAGTATGCATCCCATTAACGAAACACCCAGGAGAGAACAAAGTCGTAGGTGGCTAGATAGATAGATTTATAGAGATAGATAGATAGATAGATAGATAGATAGATAGATAGATAGATAGATAGATAGATAGATAGATAGATAGATAGATACGCTTAAATTTGCAGAAGTTCGCTAAGAAATGCTTCGCATTTAATAATGTTCATTACAGAGGTTGCACTGAAAGGCCGTCTTTTGGCAGTTGTAGGTACTACACATGCTTTCCTACATAGTTTAGACCTCTTATAGTTTGTGCGTGTGTGCTAATACCGGTGGCTTGCTGAAGAAAAAGGATTCTTCCCGGTGCCCTGCAAGTGGCACAACTAGCCGCAGCATTGGACATGATAAAAGTGTGCAAGTTCATGTTCGAGCCATAAGTGTTGGTGAGTATAGTGCATTGGTCATGACTATGTGTTTAAACTCTATGACATAAAAAAATTTGTCTTCCAAATTGAAGAGATTTTACAGCAGGCCGTTCACAGGGGAGAGAGATATGTTGAAGGTAAGGGGCTAAAATGCTCTCCTCAAAAGTCGGAATTGCTCATTTATACACCCACATGTAGGGGAAGAAAAAGCCTGCAGGAAAAGTCAGACAGTGCGATATTCACCGGGGGAAATAAAATACCCATGGTAGCGAACCTAAGAGTCCTAGGCCTCCGTATATCAGAGAACGGTCACAATAGAGCAATTACAAGGATATTAGAGAACAGCGTATACCAAACAATCAGACCGATCAAAAGAATAGCCAACAAAAACTATGGTATGAAGGAGCACAACATGGTTGGTTTAGTTTAAGCCTTTGTCGTCAGCCGCACTGCGTATATCACCCCATATCTTAAACTACACGCAGCCGAACAGAATAGAATAGAGGGCATCATTATGAAAGCATATAAACAGGCAATAGGTCTACCGAGAAATACGTCGAACGACAAGTTCTAGGCGCTAGGAGTACATTACACGCTCGCAGAGCTGATAGAGGCCCACATGGTGGCACAAGATGACCGGGTAACACAGAGCCCCACGGATTGACATATTTTGGACATTATTGGGGTCACGCATGACGTACAACATGGGGTCAAAAAAGACGTTCCGCGGGAAGTGAGGGCATATATCATAGTGTCCCATTACCTGGAAATATGCATCCTGAGTATCACTAAGATAGAGGGATAGAAAGGGCGAAGACACTACATAAAAGGTTCAGCAACGATAGGGACGTGATCTATATAGATGCAGCGGAATACGAGAATGGCGGAAACGTGGCCATAGTAGCAACGAATATTCAAGGGGACTTCAAGGTCAGTGGCACTATACATGCAAGAAAGACAGAAGGGGTGGAGGAGGTGGCTGTAGCAATAGCACTAGCTTCCCCAAAAGCCCACGTCATAATCAGCGACTCCAAAACCGCTGTTAAAAATTATGCGAAGGGAAGGATCTCGCCGTAAGCGCTAAGAATTCTAACTAACTTTCGCGCCGAGCGGCTTGTTCATATTATATGGGCGCCGGCTCACTCCTCCCTCCCCGGAAACGAAATCGCGCGCGACCTGGCTCGAGAATTGGCAGGCCGAACAGGCGCAGCGCGAAGCCCGGGGACGGAGAGAGACCGCATGGTTAGTTACGAGGAGATTAAAAAAGCACTACAGGCTTGGAAGGGCCCGCTTTCCCCCGGCACACACCTCGCTAAGCAAGCAGCAGGCGACGACATGGCGCCTCTTACAGACGAACACGTTCCCGAATCCGTTCACGTATCACTAGTACTACCAGGAGTTATACACCGATATGTGTAGGTTTTGTAATTGAAGGGCGGACCTGAATCATATATTGTGAGCTTGCCTCAGAGTGCCAGGGCAAGATAGAACATTCATTAACGGAGAACAGTGAGAGACCGCACTGCTAAGCGCAGACGTAGAAGTGCAACTCCAAGTCCTTCGGTAAGCCGAGGATGCCGCCAGAGCACAAGGACTCATGGCTGCCACCTAGGGAAGGAAGCCCCTCCTCACCAATCTTGCCGTCTTAAATAAAAGTTATTTTCCCCCTCCTCCCAATACTTTCGTTCGCAAAACATGAAACGTTCATTCTGTTAAGCATGACGAAATGGAAGCATTATGTTTTCAAACCATGGTTAAGGTTATAGTATACTTTACTGTCAAGTACTCATTGGCTTATTTAAGGAACATGAAGGTACATAAGCAAGCTCCTGTATACCATCGTCTCAAGTCTATTCAATAAACCTCCGTCCATCAATCAGGTTAATGTTGTATTCACTAGGCCCAGTTTCTCGCAATGTTTCTTCATGGCTGGCAGCACTTTGAGGCAGTGCGTTCGACTGCACTGGCTGCCTTGTCAGCCCAGTTCAGGTGACCATTGTTCATCATTAGTGTGCAAGAAAACAACAGGATGTCATATTAACATCAACATAATCGCAGAACTGTTGTGTTGCGCACGGAAAAGTGGATAATATTTGAAAAGTGGGCAAGGTACTGGTTCATTTTGAAAAAGCAGTTAGACCAGGGGGGCAATGTCCACTTTTTCCGTGTTCCCAGCACTAAACATTGTTCCAAAGATTGCACTTGCTGCAACGCTTTGAGGAACCCTGCAGCACTCAATAATTAACTGCTTGAAAACCTATTTTGCATAGTGATTCTCACAGCATACAGTAGTGCATTATTTCTGCTAACAGCAGTCTGAAGTTCATAGCATTCGCACAATGAAAAATCTTGAGTTCATCAGTTTTTGCATTCACGTTTTATAATGTTATGTTTGATGCTTTATTTATGTCAACCTTCTAGCTATAGCTAGGAGTTCAAATGAACATCATTTTAAAGTGAAAAAAAAAAGATGACGGCCTGCACATTAATATTGACAATGTGCCACTAAGATCCACATCAGTGAAGCGACAACGGCAAAGGCCTCCTGCGACCAGCTATGTCGCCTCATCTAAGCTTTCACCTGTGCGGACGAACATGGACACCACTGGCTCCACATACCAACCATACGAGTCAGCTTGGAGCCTGGACTCCACACTGGATGAGGATTCTTAGTAAGAAGGCTGTGATTAATTTACATTAGCCCTAGTGTCGCACAGACGGGATGGATGAAATTGAATTTCTCAGCATAAGTTTGCCTATGGTGTATTCATATCATAGATAAGTTTGAAAAGAGCTCCCCCTTGCACTCATATGGCAAGACTCAGGTGGCACTCAAAAAAGTACACAGAAGCAGCTGCTTGCATGGTATTAGGGCATGCTAGGATGGTAAGCAATATTGTCTACAGGAGCATGACAATCGCACTAAAAGAACTAAATGACTGCACAGCCTTCTTATGTAATTTCATGCATTAGTGAGAAGTCACATTTTGCACATTCTTTTTCAGAGACTGTGTGCATACGGAAGACGCTCGGCCTTCGAGTTATTACATCGTCTCTCATACATGTCTGATGGTGCTGTTGAACTTCTGCCGCACATACCTCTCCACTAACTGCCCTGTCAAGCTTTGACACTCTGCGACTCGCATCACAACAAGAGTCGAGTGCCCTAACACACACGTACAGACGGTGATATCAACCTCTTGTTGGGGACAAGCCAAAGGGGAACATTCACTTGGTCACACCATTGCTGTTTTCTGGATTGAGTGTCGCCTCCAGCCTACGAATGATGCGTTTCATGGGTCTCCAAGTAATGATTAAGCAATCCTTCTTCTGAAGTAAGGCAAGTTATTGGAATAGTTGGTTCGTGAATGTAGAAGAACGTTTAAACGGCGCAGAAAGCAATAATCTAACACTAATAACCGATAATCTAACAGGCTGCGAATGGCAAGACCGCGTGCGATGGACAAAGCCACGATGACCTCATTTTCTGTTCACGTTTTTGCCTTAGAAAGGAATTTAGTTTTTTCCAGCTCAGGAAAACGCCTCATGCTGTCGCAGTTCTTGCATGCAAGGTAAGATTACCGCCCGAGCCAGTCCGCATGGAGCGTTTGTGTTCCTGCGTGCGTTCATTGAAGCAGCGGACGGTTTGACCAGTATATGACCGGCCACAGGACAAAGAAATTTCATAAATAAATGAAATCTGACGTGCATTTTGTGTACTCATTCTTGTGGCCCTTTGTGCACGAGCCTTGCCCGTTTTTTCCTTGAGTAAGCAGAGGGCACATTTTTTTATGTTTGTATGGCACTGAAAAGATGACGCGGATTCTGCACCTTTCTGCTACCTTTTTGATGTGTGATAGGCAATGCAAATATGGCACAACTTAAGGTGGTTGTTGGATCAAGGGTTGCTGTTTCCTCTGCCGATTTTATTTTCTGAAGTAGCCTTTCAGAAGTGCTGTGGATTAGGTGATTTGGGTAACCGGTGGACAGCAGGCACTCAACCTGACTGTTGAAACTGGCTACAATTGTATGTGCACAAGATTTCTGTAGGGCTGAGAGGAAGCTAGACATGATGATGCCTCGTTTCATGAGTTTGGTGAGTGTGCTCTTGTAAGGCAACAGACTTTTGTTACACCTTGGGTGGTACGACCAGCAAACGAGGGTGTCGGTGAAATGGAGTTGAAAGTCTAGAAACTTGATGCAGTTGTCCTTGGTGAACGAACTGTTCGAAGTACGCAACACGAAGCACACAGATGTTTAGACACAAGAGGTAGAACTCCGGCTGCTCCGTGATGCATCTTTCAGGCTGCGCAGCAGTGACAGGGCCTCCCATCTCCCGACAGCAGAGGCACTCTTCCTCGCTGAAGTTGTCGAGTACCATGCAATGTCCGCAGTCGCACCTGAAACATCATCACACAAGTGCTCGAAAATTTCACGTTAGGCTACGTTCGCAAGATGGTGCAAGCAATACGTAGCTGCTGGAGGCGCGGCACCTTTTTGCGTAAGGTATCGTTGGCCGGGAGCTGCGCATGACAAGGTTACATGTATCTTTCGGTGGAGGTGGAGTCCCATTAAGATCTAATCCTTTGATCAAAATTTGATTCCTCGAGGCATAGCTTCCTTGCGGTGTCAATCGTAATAAATAAATTCTATCCTGGTCCGGGTGAGTTGGTGTCGTTTGACGTACGATACAGGTGTTGCAAGGCGCGCTTTCGAGAGTTATCGAGTCCAATCGGAATCGAGTTTTTTAATCGCGACCGCCTTATTGCCCGGTTGCGGTCTCTATCGCGCCTGGAATGCGATCGAAAGTGCACCGTGTGACGAAACATTTAGCGCGAATGGTGCATTCGTAGACACTACGGCGTAGTCACCGCTGCGGACTGGGCTCAGTGACATCGCCCTGAAACTGCATAAATAAGAAGACGCAGGGGAGATTGCACAGCGCACGTGGACGGAATTTCGGCCATAGAGGTAAACCCTCGCTCGTCGCGTTGACGCACCATCCTACTTCCGAGGCACATAGCAGAAGCACCCTTTCTTTTTCCTGAACCGAAGAAAATCGTGGGTAGTTAGTTAAAGGCTTTAGCACTTAGCAGTCAGTACGGCTGAGTAGCGAATGAAGCTCTTCACCGATGACGTCGCTTGCCTGACGGGCCGCCTCGGCTTCCGTCGATGAAAACGAGGCTTCGCTCTCCGACGGCGCGCGCTGAAACACCTGCCGCGCGCATTCGAAGCATGATAGTAGAGCGTGAGATTGTCACGACCACGTGACAATATCACGCTCTACATGGCTGAAGGCGCTGAAAGGTAAACCCGTTTCTCTTGCGAGGTCTTCGTTGCAAGGTTCAGCGGGTTCAGCGTCTGCACCGCCATCCATCGCAGCCATGATAACGGAAAACGCGGAAGCAGCTATGAACCATCGGCAGCGGCCGTTTACGCATGCGGAGACGTATCATGGCGTCCTATCATTCGCTGAGAGCAATAGAATCCGTGACGAGACAGCTCCAGAGCCAAATTCGACGTGAGGGAAATTGAGGAAGCGATATTTTGTCTGATTACGAGTTTCTCCGCTAATAATTCATCCTTTTGCCCCGAACAAAAACCTGCACGAATTCTCGAATGCCTATCTTTCTTCCCGACTGAACTTCGTGTTGTTCTTTAGTGTCCCTTTAAAGCCAATCTTACTCCTGTGAAATCTGTGTAAACAGCGGAACTAGCAAGCAAGCACCACCACCTGGCGAACGCAGATTGAGTTCTTTCTTCATTTTCCTTCATCTTCGCCGTTTTTTCTTTCATCTTTCTTCATCTCTTATATGGTCATTTCTCCTCTTCCCCCTCCTCCTCACCCGTCCATCAATCCTCCTCATCCCCAGTACGATCTACATCTTGCTGTACGATACTATACAAGCCTATGCTGTGCTTCACCCTCTCCCCTCTTCCTTTCCCTGCTTCTCACCCTTACTTCAGTCCTCATCCTCACTTCGCTTTATCATACCCTTGCTAAACTATACTATACAAGGCGTAAAGGTGTCTTCCGACGAGGGGTGTACGCGGAGCAGTCTGGGACAATGCCTGGTATGGCGCCAGTCTTCACTCTTTTCAGCTTAGTGGACACCTCGATTACACTGCCTGGGGCTCCTCACAAACCTGAAGAGAAAATCACCCCAGTGTAATATATCACAGAAAACGCAGGGGAACAATAAACTTATCAAAGCATTGAGTTTGCTAGTATCCAGAAGAAACAGAGTCGTCACAGAAAGGTGGAAGAGAAGAATTGGAAAATGATGGAAGAAACTCGAGCCGGCCAACATTTCGAGCGGCGGAAGTGGAAACAAATGGTTTTTCGGAACTGGTTGGCTGAGTTATTTCAGCAAATATCTTCCGGAAAGACTGAATAATGCTCACAAACAAAGCTTTTTCACATATAATTCTGGGTGGCAGCCTTCCGTTGACTCTAATTAGACACCTGTTCTGTTGCAGTTCACCCGAGCGCTACGCTACATTACCGAAAAAAGCTAGTATGGTTCACACTATCCATGAGAAAAAAAAGTGTTCTTGCCTGTTACTGGAAGGCTGCGCAAAACTGCAGTATCTTGAAAATAAAATGCAGGTATACAATCACAGAGAACATTATTATTTCGTCATTGCATTTCGGCAATGTCATTTATTTATTGACAAGCAGCTTCTTTATACTTGCGCAAAATCCCAAACGCCGACAATCGCATTTTCCTCTCTGTGCAGCGCCTCTCGTAAAGGTTGACACTCGGAGGCAAACCTCCTGGCTGTGGTGAAGCCTGCTTGGCTTTCAGAAAGCGCTACGAGCCCACACAGACGGCCGATAGACGAAGTTCTCCCTTGAGACGGCTTTCGTCCATGCGCCCCATTGAGCCGGATCTAAGCGAAACCTGCAAGGCAAACCGTGAGGGCATGTAGGGTTTGTAGAGGGCATGTAGAGGCATGTAGAGGGCATGTAGGGCTCTCTAGGGTCGTTGGATCGACAGTTAGGCGCGGAGCAGAATTCATACATCTTGAAGATTTCTTGCTGGGATATTGTCAACTCACCCAGGGTTCAACGGCGGGGCCAAAGCAGTCGATCAAGGTTGAACGGTTTGCTCACATCGTACGTGTCATTCCGACGCAACGTACATCTAACGCAAACTGACCAGCTTTTCTGCAGCTGCGTTCCGCAAAGCCGTGTGGCCTCTCTTCTCGCGTCATCGCGCTTCTGATCTGATAGCGATGGCGTAGTTATTGGGGAGAGGAGGGCATGCGGAGGCCTTCTCTTTTTTCTAGGCTGTGTTCATCGGCCCGATGTGGGTGAAGGTAGCACGAGCGTGATCTGCGGACGTCTGGCTAATGTTGCTGCCGACATATGCCGATATTAGGTCAAGATCGATCCAGTGTCGGTGTGCGGCCTGGGTTTATGCACGAAGAGGTCACGGGCATACCGATGCCAATAAACATAAACAAGGCAAAAACTAAATGTGTGCATGAATCCACCGCAAGGACGCGGACGTCAACATTATGTGCGCGAGACAAGCCTAATTGCTATACGATACCTGAAGATAACTCAGCTCGCTGAGTGAGAATGACATTGATATCTGCCTGATGCACAAATTTTTAACAGCGAAGCTGTAAAAGCTGGCAGTAAGACGTCTATTAACAAAGACTAGTGCTGCGCCGTTGCCATAGCAGCCGCCACAGCTGCGTGCCACCTGCGTTAAAAATAGCCAAGCCGCCGCCGCGCCGAGGAGCCGCCGCCGCCAAACCACCGCCATAGCGACCGCCACAGCTTCTTACACTGTGTCTTAGGGACAGCGATTTCAATACATACAGATTGGCAAGCTTTGCGCGTATTCCGGATCGGCCAGTCGCCTTCTCTTGGCTGCCGCTTCCTCGACCAAGTACGCTGGATTCAATTGCCACCGGCGTTGTGATTCCCGTGCTGCAGCACGATGAGCTGAAGATCAATCAACTTCGCTGTCCCAAGCTTTTGCGCAACTTAGTGCAAACTTCCCGCATTTTTTTCTTTACAACTTTGATACGCTTCGATAATTTCCTTATAAGTTGTGTGTTATGACGGTGAATGATAGTGCAATCATCGAAGCGGGGTTCACAACCACATGCACCACAATGCACTCCGATGTGCGACAAGCAGCCTTGCTGGCTTTATCATGCTCTCTAAGGCGCACATTGATGCAGAGCCCCTTCGGCCAATATACCTCCTACCACATGACAACGCCAACCGTCCGACCCCCGTTTTACAGGAAACCAATTCGGCCTTACGCTTGACGCCGCACGTTTTGGAAGTGCACTTCTTGTCCTCCAATAGTCGCTAGACAGCGGCGGAGATGGTGTTCATTTTTTTTTAGGGGCGAAGCTCCTTAAGGCGGCACCCGTTCGTCCCTCGTAGTCGTCGTGATCGTAGTAGTGAGTAACAAGTCTTACGCTTTGACCTCCAAGGTGGTGCCGGTGGGAGATTTCTCCTGTGCGTTGTTGAACAATAAAAAATTCGCAGCGTGCGCGTTAACTAAAAGCCGAATTCTTCTGTCTCTCATTCCCCATTAGCAGCCATTGGCATGTTCCAGTAGGAAACGTTAGTAGAAGTAGAAGTGTAAGTGTTAGCTAAAAGCCGACTTCTTCTGTCTCTCATTGCCATTAGCAGCCATTGTTTACCTCCAAGGTAGTGCCTGGTGAGATTTCTCCTGTGCGTGATTAAACAATAAAAATTTTGTTCAAAACGCCGTTGATTGATGAAATAAACCAACGAAAGACGCCAGATGTTTTGTAAAAGCAGAACGAAAGAACGCCAGATGTTTTTCTTAAAGTGTAGTAGTAGTAGTTGTATTTAGCCACCTCGCCCGATCGTCAACGGGCGAGGTGGACCGGCAACGGCGCGAGGACCCTGCCGTACGAGAGTTAAATCACACTAAAAGACATACTTTGCGGGCGATACACTCTAGTGAGCTTTCAACTTTTCGTCTTAATGTACATGATAGAGAAATTATTTCTACGAAAAACGCAAGGCACACCTTGAGCAATATGTTTGGTTTTGGGACGCTAAATGGAACCATGAGGCGATGCGAAGCCGGAGCACTTGCACGATCGCGTTCCGTTGGCTTTCGTTGGGCATGCTACCGACCTCGCGTCGTGGAACGCGCGTCCTTTCTTCCCTCTAGCCTTGCCTTTAATTCGCACAGGGCGAGCGGGGAATGCGGTCGCTCTTGGCGCTCTTTCGCTCGGGAGCGGACTTCTTCCTTGCATTTCACCGATCACAAGTGATAATGAAGGGACCACGTAAACCAACAGTACAATAAAAGTTTGATGTTTAATATACACACGACGTTTCACACTCTTTATATTATGTACTGGGCGCATTTCACGGAAGAGTTTCACGGTTTACAGATGATTCCCTCCGTAGCTTCGCCCCACTCATCATCATTCACCCCGTGGATATGCTGTGATTTTTTTTGGTGCCGCAAACGCCACATCCTTGCCGTACCTTTTTGTTACACTTTTTAGGCCATGCGACATACACTGTTAGCAAAAAATCGACACATCTCACGTGCCGCGGGAATCGATGTAATGCGAAGCATGCAGCGGGAAGGTCACTCTGGCGTAATGTTTTACATTGGGCGAGACGTTACGAAATGACGCTAAAAAGGTGCAAATGGTATACGCACGCACATATGTTGAAGGGTCACACATGTGTTATATAACCAGCTGTTTACAGTTGCGTAACGACGCCAACAGAAACATAGGTATTTCCGACACCAGACGCGGCAAGCCGATATGTAGTGCTTATACTTGTCCGTTATGATGGAGAACAGACGCAGGTTTCACGAACCCGTGTGCATGTGTGGAAGGGGTTCTTGACAGTTGTCACGTAGATGGCGGCGAGCGCAATGTCTTTGTTATTGTCATTGATGGGCGCAACGCAGACCTCGCCGATTCCGCTGCTTGCCTGTGAGTGTTCCGTGTCTGGCGGCCGGCGAAGTGGGATGCAGTCTACGTTGAAGTTGCGCACCGCCGTGTTCTTATACGTCCCTACGCCACCGCTCCTGCGATGAAGCCGTTTGCTGCGGACGACACATTGGGATACCGTGATCGCAGTGGGCTCATCGCTTAAAGGCCAACTCCGGCGATTTTTTGGCCATGTCAAAGTAATGGTGCTTTTATGTTCCTGAGACGCTCCTGTTACGGGCCCGATAGCAGAAATACTCGGCAAATTGGAGAATAATTTTAAATAAGCAAAAAAGCGCAACACCGAAACCGAAACCCAACCGAGTGTACAGTCTACGTATGACGTAGACGTTGTTACGAACAAACCGGAAGTCGTGCAAGGCATGCCGGTCACGCTGGCGCGGAGTATCAAAACTGTGACAGCCGGGACGACCAGCGAAGCGCCGGCCAAACCAACGCTGTCTGTCTCCTTGTGCACAGCAGACGCTCGCTGTAGCGGCCTAAGCGCCGGAGTTAGCGGTGCCCTCGGCTGCGTCACTTCCGCCGCCTTGCCAATACTGACGTCACAGACGCAATGTTGCCAATAATTGTGGGAAGCCAGGAGGGCGTTTGCAGACAATCTTTGAAATTCATTTGCAAACAATCTGCGCGTGTCTCAAGCCTGTAATTTGGCATAAATGACGGAAACGTGCAAAGGAACGTACCCAGCGAATTTCAATGAGACCCATCGACCTCGAAAAATCGCCGGAGTTGGCCTTTAAAGGGCCCCTAAGCCACCATCAGACGCTCGTGTGCTCCTCTCCGCACCTTTGCTCTATCGACAACAGCAGTCATGACGTCACCTGTATGGTTAGGTGACGTCGCGACAGACGCTGTCAGTGGGCTTACAAGAGCTTTTTTTCTGGTAGCAGATGCGCGCGCTTCTTGTGTTTCCACCTCGGACGCTGAGGAAGGGCACTCGGAGAGGTGTATAGACGAGCCGACGAACGCCAGCCTGGGGAAGACAGAGCGACTCTAGAAGGCGCGTGCAACTCCGCCAGCGTTCGCTGTAGACTCGTGCACGACTGCAACGCCACAACTAAATTTCGACCTCTGGGTGGTTTAGGGGCCCTTTAAGGTTTCAGAAAGTGCTAACACGCCAATTTCTGTACGCAGGGAGTCCTTTTCGAGGTCGTGCACGTGCGCGTGCATGGGCGCGTGCACGCACTGTGCGTTGAGAGCGGCGATCGTGAGGTGATGTTTGGTTGTGGCACCAAATGAAGGTGGTAGCCAGGTCCAAGGCAATGTCTACCGGCCTGTTTGGTAGCTGGGTCATGTCTTCGACAGACTGTCGATAGAGCCTCAAACAGCGCTCTGCAACTTCTGTATCCCTCTTTCCCCCCTTCGTGTTTCTGTTGATGGCTGAAGCGATAGCAGTTTCCGCCCCTTTTTCTTCTCTCCCTCCTTTCCGGTTTAGCTACAAAACACGCTTGCACGAGAACAAACGATTTTTCTAGCCACCGGTTGTTCTGCGAATCCTTGCCGGGGTTGATCCGCCGGCTATGCAACAGTGGCGACGAGTTCAGCGTTTACCCACGGTACCAGAGGGATTTCGAAGGTCCTGCTGTGAGACGACCCCGGAACAACCACGAAACAACCACGATGGCCTGCCTGCAGTTGGCGGACTACGACAAAACTAATAAGTGGAAGCCTTACCTCGTCAGAGCAGGCGCGTATTTCGAGGCAAACAGCGTAACGGACTCGTCTCAGAAGAGAGCACTACTAGCAAGACGGTCGAGGTGCTAGCTGGCAGGGTAACCCCACGCGCACCAAATGAACTGACCTACAGGGAAGTCGATCCTAAGAAGCACGAGATAACCGAAAGCTACAAGTTCTTCTATCGCTCACACCTTACAGGCGAAAGCGTTAGCACGTTTCTTGTTGCTATTCGCCGAATAGCAGACAACTGCAATTTCGGCATGTCGCTTGATCGCATTCTTAGGGATCGCATTGTCGGCGGCGTACGCTCCATTGCATTGAGGAAACAAATATTGGCGGAAAGGGATTTCACAAAGAAGTCGAAACATTGGCCCTTTCTGCCGAAGCCGCTGAAAACGATGCCGAAAGCATGACATCAGGATCGACGCCCTTGCTTAAGCTACGAGCGTCCGAGGCCAACACGGTTCAAGCTTCTCGTGTTCGTGACGTGCCGCAGCAGTGTGATAGATGTGGAAACGGCAAACACGACGGCAGCAGCTGTCGCTGGATCACAGCAAGGTGTTATCGCTGCGGCCGCCGCGGTCATCGTGCAAAGATGTGCCGCATCACCGCTAATAAGGGCCGCGTCACACCGTATGTGATGCAGGCAAAACCTTTCACTCTCGAAGAAGCTGTAATCGAAGACGAGGATAATGAAGCGACACACATAGGGACCTCACTTTCTGCACGAAAAAGCCGCCTCGAGGCACCTACGCGGCGCAGTTTTACATGGAGTGGTGTAGAACTTACAATGGAAGTAGGTACTGGCTCGCCTGTCTGCGGAATTTCGCCGGACGAGTTTGACAAGCATCGTGTACAGTGGCCGGCGCTTAAACCTTCTAATGTGAAGTTGTCATGTTATGTTGGACCACTTCCAGTGATGGGACAATTGGAAGTTTGTGTTCAATACAAGGCTTTCTCCGTAAGCTACCCGCTCATTGTACTCAACTGCTCGGGACCTAATCTCTGTGGCCGTGACCTGACTTCCTTGCTTCACAGAGAAGGGGCCCCAGTCCTCCTACCGTCGGCACAAGACTCGCCACACTCAACGCTGGAATCCACAGGAGCAGTTAACAACACTGTCGGCGGCTGCCACGACGTGTTCTCCAGGGATTTCGGCCTGAGAAAGGGGCCTCCAGCCACACTGCAGCTGAAGGAGGGAGCCGTGCGGAAATTCTCTAAGGCAAGATCCATGCCTTACGGTATAAGGGACAGGGCGTCGCAAGAGCTGGATCGGCTGGTAGCTATCAGCCTACTTTCGCCTGTACAACATTCCACTTTGGCCACTCCCATAGTCCCGGTACTTAAGAGAGAATAATCAGAATTTGTGACGACTCGAAGCCACCCTGAACCCAGCCTGTGTAGGTGAGCAGTACCCTCTCCCAGTTATTGAGGACATGTTTGCACCTTTAAACGGAGGGGAGTATTTTATCATGCTTGATTTGCGAGATGCATAATCAAGTTCCCTTGGATGAAGCCGCTAGGAAGCTTTGCGTCATTAACACGCACAGAGGCTTGTTTTATTATATTAGGCTTCCTTTCAGAATATCCAATGCTCCGGCTATTTGTAAAAAAATCGATGCAATAATGTCAATTTGCCAGGGTTTCCAACCGTACCTGGATGATGTACTCGTTTTGGAGGGACGTGGCGATGGGAGTGAACACCTGAAAAATGTGCTAGAACGTTTCTGTGAACAAGGAGTTAAGCTAAGGTACGACAAGTGCAGCTTTAGACATCCATACGTCACATATTGTGGCCATCGATAGACAGAGGAGGTCTCCATTCCAACGAGGAAAAATTTTGAGGCTATTGTTCAGATACCTCGCCCACAGAACGTCTTTGAGCTGCGCTCCTTCTGAGGAATGCTGACGTTTTATGCCAGATTTTTGCCAAACGTGTATACTCTAATTTTTCCGCTCAACAAACTCCTCGAAAAAGGCACTTGATGGCTGTGGGGACGGCAACAGGAAGCTGGCTACGAGAAAGCAAAGGAAAGCCTAATGCAAGCTCACGTACTCGTTCACATTGATCAATCGGAAGAGTTGAAGCTCGATTGTTATGCTTCCTCGTACGGTGTGGGCGCAGCGCTTTTCCAAACGATTGACGGCATGCCCAAGAGCATAGGGCTCCGGTCCCGTACATTGACGGCCGCCGAGAAAAATTACTCCAGCTAAAGAGAGAGGCCCTTGCTCTGGTGTTTGGTGTCACTAAGTTCCGTGATTACCTTCTAGGTCACCAATTCACTCTCTTGATGGACCACCAGCCCGTTTTGAGCTTGCTGCAGTCTGACCGTCTGACACCACCCCTGGCTGCAGCCCGTATTCAACGCTGGGTGCTGTACTTGCGAGGCTACCGCTACCAGCTGCAATACACGCCGCGAAAGCAGTTGCTCAATTCGGACGCCATGAGCAGGCGGCCACTGCAGCCTACGGAGACTGATGAAGTGGGTGAGCCACCGGAATATGTTCTTGCCCTTGAAAACCTTGACGACGGTGTGACCACAACACGGGAGCCACAGCAGCTATCGTCCACAGACACCACAATAACGGTGGGGAAGCATTACATATTGCATGGCTCGCCCAAAAGGGCGAAACAGCTGGATAAAACGATGCGGCCGTTTTTCGACCGCAAACTAGAACTGTCCGTACCTCAGGAGCTAGTTTATTGGGGGAATCGCATAGTCATACCTGAAAAAAACGCGGGACCGATTTTTGAAACTGTTGCACGAGCGCCACCAAGTTTCATCGGGTATGAAAGCAGTGGCCAGGTCCAAATTTTGGTGGCACCGACTAGACCGTGATATTGAAGCGCTCTCAGCCTGCTGCACGAACTGTGTCCAAAGCATGACAATGCCGGCTGCAGCACGAACTGCCCGCAAACCAACGAAAATTGGTCGCGGATCCATGTCGATTTTGCCGGACCGATATCAGGCAAGATTATTCTAGCGGCAGTAGATACCCATACCAAGTGCATTGAAGCCGTGTCAGTAAAACATGCCGAGACAACACGCACGATCAGCTGTCTGCTTGCCGTGTTCAGCTGCTTCGGCGTTCTGCGAACCATTGTCTCGGATAAAGGTACGCAGTTTCCTAGCCAGGAATTTGCCACGTTCGCGGCAAAGCCCAACATAATGCATCTGCATGTAGCGCCATTTTATCCACGAGCAGTCCGTACGATAAACGACGGACTTCGATGATCAGGGAGGGGAACTTGGAAGATAACCTTGTGAGGCTTTTGTTCAACTGCAGGAGAACGCCACAGAAGACGGGAAAATTGCCGTCAGAGTTGCTACTGTGTTTTCATTTGCGATCACGATTGGATGCATGTTTTCCTTCGACTATTGCAGATTCACCCCCAGGGCCAGATGACTGAATAGACCAGGGGCGTAGCCAAGGGGGGGGGGGGGTTGGGGGGGTTCAAACCCCCCCCGAAATTTTTCAATTTTGCTTGCGTATATAGGCACGCACACATACATACACACGCACAAACATACATAAAGTATGGTTGAACCCCCCCCGAAAAAAATTTCTGGCTACGCCCCTGGAATAGACCCCTTGAAAGCGGCGTGTATGTGCGGAATTACGGTGTCGAAGAAAAGTGGACACCGGGGTGTGTGATGTCTACGTCAGGATTCCGCATGGTGACCGTCCAAACTCCTGGTTCTTCACTCAAACGCCACGTTGACCATGTGCGCCTTTGACGCCAATCGCAGTCACCAACCTACCCGGGCTTTGCATCCTCATCAGAGCCTACTCTGTCCATGCGGCCTGAAAAATTGCCGGGGTCTTCGGCTACAAGCTCTACAGTGCTACATTTTCAAGCAATGCCTAGCGCAAGCCCCCACGACCATCCAGCGACCACCGTGCCGCAGGCTTGTCCTACAGAGGCGGCTTCCGCAAGCGCGGAGCCAGTGCTTCGGCGTTCTACCAGACAACGCAAGCCAGTGCAGCGGTTGCATATTTAAGAGGAGAGAAGTGTTGCAAGCAGTGCTCCGCCACTTCTGCATCCTCCTTTCCCCCCTTCGTGTTTATTTCGATGGCTGAAGTGATAGCAGTTTCCGCCCCTTTTCCTGCTCTGCCTCCTTCCTAGATTAAGCTACAAAACAAGCTTAGCAAACCAGCCACCGGTTGTCTGCGCATTCTTGCCGGGGCTGAGCCACCGGCTATATAACATTTGGTAAGGTATAGACTATTTCACCTAAGGGAGCTGGGAGGCGCCATATGCATTCTACTAGCGCCCCGTAGCGGCGCTCGTGGGAAACACCATCGCCGCGCCATCGTGGGCTGTTAAGTGCGTCGACAGTTCGCTCTGCGGCAATGTGTTCATCGAAGCGTTTCGACAATTGTGAATTACAAAGCGTGCTGAATCGCTGTCAGCGTGTTGCAGACGAATCTTTCTGCTCTCTACCTTTTTACCTCTGGTATAAAATGAACACAGTGCCTACAAGAAACACCAGCTCGCCGTCAGGAGCCAGTGGGTCCTCTACGTCACCGGCTGCGGTTGCGATAGACATCGGTAAGTGTTTGCGCTCAACGCACTATAATTTGCTTCTCACTTTGGCGTAGAATAAACAAATCCTGCTGTGTTATATCGCTAGGAGAGCCCTGATCACGCAGAAATTGTAGGATGCGCCTGTGATTTGTATTTTAGGGGAGTCAGTAAAAGCTGTCAGCATCGCACGTTTGTTGTGGCGCGGCCGCGTACACAGCGGCCGTTGCATATTACATTCACTCGCTATCCTGGTATCAGCTCTATCTTATCGCATTGCTGATCTGCAACGAATCTGCCAAGGACCGTTTTGCGGCAGAGTCCTCTCGAAATCTTTGCTACCTGTTCCTCAGACATCTGCGGAACGGTGCAGTTTGCACTGCTCCGCGATTGCGGAAAGCCGTGTAGCCGTCTATAATAATACTCCCGCATCGCTGGCGAGTTACGAAGCCTGATCTCGCGTATTGGATGGAAATAACGTGCAAACGAAGCTATGTGTAGAGCCTCACAAAAAGGAACATGCACTTCACGGCCAGCCACAACGCCCGCATTCCGATGGGAGGTAAATGCAAAAGCTCTCGTGCACCGCGCGTTGTGCGCACGTTTTTCAGATGACATCACCTACAGGCATCCAATGTGTGTGAATAGCTGGGTGGACGACGTCAAAGGGTGGCCGAGTGTGTCAAGTGCCCACATTGTGTGCTACTTAATCAAGAGCAAGGCATGGGATCTGAAAGAGGCAGAGGCGTACAAAAGCCTGGACTCATACAATTTTGTGCAAAGTGGCTGGTTAGGTCAAGTGCTTTGTTATAACGTGAGCACAGACTTTGTATTCGCAATGCCCACGGACTATAGGTGGCGCGCCGTGCTTTTCAAGATGGCGCCAGGAGGAGGGTCAACCCGTTTGTTAGCATAGGAACAGATAGGACGTGCGGACGTACGGCCCGTGCCACTTTCACCGGATGAAGTCATTAGCTGCGCTGAATTGGATATGAGACTAAAATACTTTCTCAAACCATGGAAAGTGCAAAGTACCCCCCACCTAATTATTTGCTGCGGTGTGAAAGGTTATATTTCAGCTCCGTTACCGTGCATAACGATGCTTTGCGAAATCCTGTGCGTGCTACATAAAACTGCATGAACTAAAATTAACGTATGAGCTGAACGGCACACCGACGTAGTACGTACCGAGCCTGCCTGACGAATTTGCCGCAGTAGTAGGCCGCCAGCGAGTAGCGTCATCGCTGCAGCACGGGACCGCACGTTTAACGTGGTTATGGTTTGCAAACATAATACGCCGTCGTCATTACTTGCGCAGTCGGGAACGCGGTATTACGTCTTCAACGGAACACGAGCATTAACATCCCATTAAGTAGCGCTTGTGTCACAGCCATGCTGAGACTCTAGCCGTGTGCAATTCACTTCACTCGCATGTTGCAGATTCGATCAGCCCGATCCAAACATGAATATCGAAAAGAATGCACACGTATGCTTTTCGCGACGTCGAAGAAGTTAGCCGAGAGGCGTAGATTGTGGCCGTGACTGCACGTTCCATCGCTCTAACCATTTCGCTTCGCTGGTCGAGCTCGAGCGTGTTGGCGATGCGGCGCTCCATAATATCCACAATAATTGTGATACATGCAATGCACAAGAGGAACTATGCTTTTATTCTGATCTCGCTCAAGGATATTATACGTTAAATACAATCAAAGTGACTTACGAGCGTGAAAGAACATTAACGCACGAGGGGACATAAAGTGCAACTCGCTCCTCGTGAGTTCAGCTGATCGTTCATCGTCGCTGTCACTCTCGGTGCTTTCACAGTCTTCAATGTCCAGTGAAAAATCCTCGTCGTCAAGATGGTTTCTTTCAACATCACTGCTGAAAGCAATCCGAAGAAATTCCTCCGCCGAACGACTGCGACCACTCCGCGTCACCACGTTTACAATTAGAGATACGTCTGGGCGCGAAGAACATTATGCTCTCGGATCGGTCAACGAGCAGATCGCTTGCAGTGTGCTGCCACCTATCAACAAACGTACAAAAACAAACGGCGCAGCGCTGGCTATGAAACCAACACCAACACACTGGCGAAGGACGGTGTGGAAAGCGTTCGCTCCACGAAAGGCGTGGAGCAGACGCGTCCTCGAATGATTGAAACGTCGCTCGCACGATTAGTAACAGCGCTTTGCTGACAAAGGATAGAGGCCCTATTTTGATGTATCGACAACTTGAGATCGCTGAGTTTTACAAGAGCACATCGCGAGCCCGCGCGACCTCCCGCGTAGTGTTATGGGATTCATGCTCTACAAGAAACACTGACCAATGCTATATACAAGTAAAACAGGGTGAGATTCAACTGAATATGTCAGACGATAACATTTAACTAACCTACGTGGCTACAGAAAGCCTCGCGAAGCTGATAGTATGCGTACGCTGTGGGCTAGCATTGAAAGCGCGAGTTGCCACGTATTTTCACGAAAACTTCGCGTCTCGCAAGAACGAATCAGATTTCTCATGTCACAGAGGGCCCGGTTTGTTCCCTGATGCAGGGAACATGCAAAGTCGTAGTGTTCCTTCCTTGCCAATGCGTTAATACTGAGGTTAGCACAGCCGAACAAGGGAGAGACTGCGTAGTGCTGCCATTTTATCGTCTACTAACCCTCCTCGAGAGGACGCTCCTGAATTCCGCTTGGCGGCGCGACAGTCTATGGGCATTGCGAATACCTGAAGGCCAATGTTCGACCTTCACAGGCCATAAACAAAATACCTTGGACAGCGTGGCCTTGTGTCAGGCGTGCCGGCCAGGTGATCACTGCTGGCTGCTCGTGTATGGCTGGGAAATCAAAGGTTTGCAGCCACATTGGCGCATTTCTGTAGAAGGTCGACATGGCTGTTTCGTCGGGAATGACTGGCACATCATGCACTGATCAAGCAGCGCTGATCAAGCAACCTGTTCTGCTTGAAGAGATGAACTTCAAGCTTCAAAAACAGACTGTGGACCCCGAAAAGGAGGTGCCGAAATCCACAAGAAAGTTTCGCCACTTCGAAAATGATAGAGAGCTGATGAACCACATTGGAAACCAGCCATTCTGGGATCTTTTCAGCATTTCTGGCGAGGAGTCATTTCTTCCAACTCGTGAAGTGAGTGAATTCGTGCGAAATGAAACGCGTTAAAATTATAGCGGCGATTGTTTCTAAAATATCTGTATAGTATCGTGGAACTTACGTACGTTAAGACAATCACTATTATTTGCCATTTATTTTGCTTAATACTAATGCAGATGGTAATGAAAGATATTGGTACCATTTAAATATTGCAGATATGTTCGGTCATCGCGCTTAAATATACAAATAAATGACGTGAGGTGTCACAGTGCAGTTCAGATTAATTATGCAATTGTTCTTTTTTCATGTAGGTACTTTGCTCTGTAGCACATTGAGTGCAGCCACTTGGATCGCTCCTGCAACTGACTTGCAAACTCAGCCTCGCCACTCAGACACAGATCCATCGGGTCTTCCAGATAGCTGTGATGTATGCAAGGTATTTTATGACAGGCACATGTGAAGGACAGCACTGTCGTACGGCACCGGTCGTACGGCACAGGTGTCTGTCGTACGGCACAGGTGAAGGACAGACATTGCTTAAATCACCCACAATAGAACAGGGGTGCCCACTGTGGCGTATGACCAGGCGCCTACGCATGACTGCATCTAATGTGAAGCGGGTCCCTAAA
This sequence comes from Rhipicephalus sanguineus, assembly GCF_013339695.2. Classification (NCBI taxonomy): domain Eukaryota; kingdom Metazoa; phylum Arthropoda; class Arachnida; order Ixodida; family Ixodidae; genus Rhipicephalus; species Rhipicephalus sanguineus. The sequence continues at coordinate 61,598,429 of NC_051176.1, forward strand.
AAGAAAAACACAGACCCCTCGAAAGCCGTGTGTGCACTTGCGAATCCAAGCTTTGCAGGTAATTCTGCCGCAAAGCAGGGGCTTAAATACGAAGCCATTGCAAGAGATGCCTTCATGAGGAAAACGGGCCTGGCAGTAGTTCAGTCGGGGATGGTAGTAAGCAGCACACATCCTTTGCTGTCTACAAGCCCGGATGACATCTGTTGTGATGATGCGCTGCTTCAAATCAAGTGTCCAACAGCTGCCGACTGCACAGTGATAGTTGAAAGGGGGAAGTATGATGTGAAACTCGTGAATGGCAAACCTGTGCTTTGTTCAGTTGGCAAAAATGGCTACTATGTTCAAGTGCAGTTTACGATGTTCTGCTGCGACAAAAAGGTATGCTATTTCTATGTGTGGTCACCTGAGAGTGACATCAATGTGAATATGCCTTTTTTGGCATACAGTACATTGAAAAGAACATCAAGAGGTTGGAAGTATTTTAATTTTCGCACCTGCTGCCCCACCTTGAGGATTTACATCACAAAAATAAATTGGCCGTGTACATGAAATATAATATTTGTAAAAGGACACACACACACATAGCTAGTTGTATGTTATTTATTAATAAATATCTGCTTTACTGGAGGCCCAGTACATGTCATGAATAAAGAACATTCAAGCACCTGTTTTACGATGCCTCCACTGTTGATTAAGCTTCACAGGTGGGAAACAACAAGGGCACAGGAGTGCCATCGTATGAACTGCTGTTTGACCCACTTAACAGCCAACGTTAGCCTACACAAGACTTGTTTGTGTTTCAATCTGAACTCTGTTCATTGATGAGTGGAGGTTTAAGGTTGCAGAGGCCCGCACAAACAAGGACAATTTTGCTAGCATACTTCTTAGACTTGATAGGCAGCACCTGTTTAATTATTGTGTACGTCTTGATTCTGTTGATTACCCACTCAACATGAATTTGTAGTGAATCAATGCGCCTAGTTTCAGTGACTTCACTTTCAGGTAGTTGGTCCTTTCCTATGGAAAAAGAAAAGGCAGTGATGTAGAAACATGTAATTACTGTGTAGCTTCTCAAATTTACAGAGGTAAAAACACTTGGATATTTACCTTTTGTAAATGCAAGCATATTCATTTTTAATCCCTTGAACTTCAAGATAGGGATCAAGCTTGAAACCACGGTCTGCCATAATTTCATCACCTGGAAGAAGGTACTCTTGCACTCCACATGTCCTGACAATCTACTTGTCCGAGGCCCTGCCACCGTGCACATCTGACACGAACTTTATGAATCCACTTGGTGCTATGACCGTAAGAAATTTCATTGTGTTTGTACCCTTGTACTGGCTGTAGCTTCGGGATTAGCCATGAGTTTTCGTGGCCTTTGCATGAGTGCCTCGGTGCAGTCAAATATGCATGTTGTGCGACTGTTCTCACTGTTTCTGAAACTCTCAGGCATGCTTGCCTGCAGTATTGACCGGGGCAACCACACGACTTCTTCCATGACCTTAACCAGGTGGTTCAGCACTATCGAAAATGACTTAGAAACATAAGGGACAGACACTTGGAACCTTCTTGCTAGATCTCCACAAAGGAGCCTAAGCCTCGTGAGTGTCAATAGCAGCTGATCTTCGAGGGTTAAGACCTTGCGCACTGTCTTGTCCAGTCTTCAGTGCTGACACAAGCTTGTCAAATACAGGCGCAGTAATGCCAGTGTAAAAAAGAATATCGTCACTATTCAGTGTTCGATAAGAGACAGTTCTCACTGTCAGTGGAAGTCTCATGCTGGCGTACGAATGGTCAGCTCGAGAAGATTCCATTGCGTTATCTTTCATCACCTGCAAGGATTCAAAATGGCATGTCATGATTTGGACTGTATTAATGTCACAATATTGTACCTTGTGTTTTTCGCTTGTCATGTTTTCCTCTGTCCTGCTTATGCGAATTTGTGACAAAAAAACTATTTCAGCAAAAACTAAACATACCACCTGACAACCAAACAATATGCGTGCCTCCTTACATTATTTTCATGATCCAATGTTAAGCTCATGGAGCCCATTTTCTGCTACAACAATGGCTTGCGTAGCTGTATCACAAGTGGCAGGCTGTAAACAAAACATATCAGCAATCATTATTGCAGTTTCATGCAGGTGGCAGACATAGCAGGTATGGAAATAAGAGCATACCTGCACACTAGCACCTGGTTGATCGTTCCATGTACATGTGATCAGCGCATTTTCAATGTGAAGGGAAAACTGCAGAAGAAAGAGACAGCTGTGTTGCACTTGAAACAACATATAAATTGCTTTGGCTGTCATGATTACTCACATTTGGTTCATGAACTGATCCAGAGCTGTCAATCATGTCTTCAATGAGGTGAGCCTATAAAAGTATCAACAAAATGAATATGCGTGCTTCTTAAATAGGCATGATGTAGACATTGGCTGTGGGATGACTTTTACGTTCGTTCCGAAGAAAAATAGCGAATAATACTGTTTTCGTGTGGTGCAACCTGTTTAAATGAACTTTAAATATGATATTACTGAATAACAGAATATTTTGCACATCTGCCTTTGTTTCAAAATTGGTAAACAGGAACTGAAAAGCACTTACGCTATTGAGCTGATTAAATAAATCACCATTCAGTGTGTCACTAAGTGGTGCAGGCTGTGAGGACGCACTTGCACCTGCTTCATGGTCTAAACCATGAGTGAACACTGCAGGCTCGGTGTCGAAAATCTCCTGTTGAGAGAATCACAGCAACAAATCACATAGTTTTATGGTTCTGGTGTGCCCACAACGCTAAACGTTCTGCATGACCACTTACTTCTGTTTCCAGATATGCACAAGAGCGGTTGCACAAGAGGTATGCACAAGAGAATAGTCGGTTAGCTCTGTTTTGTCCTCTACATGTACATTATGTTGACTTCTGACTAGGCAAGCAGTGTTAGAATAAAGGACATTGTGTGTGAAACAGTGAATATGGCGTCTTTCTTTTTCAGCATGAATTCAACCACCTGTATTCATATCCCCCATCTCCCCGAAGAGCCACTTTTTTTTCTAGTGGTAAGGTGGCAACCGTAGTACCACCACACGCAATAAAAAGAAAGCACAAACACAGCACTGACCGACAACAGTACAGCTTTGGTTTATCACAGCACTAGAAGTACTGGACCACGGGAGAACACACATCCCCTGACAAAGTTTATCATTTCTAATGCTTTCACACGTGGCTTCGTGTGGCACAGGCCGAAAAGAACGTGTTCAAAAAAGGGAGCAGCCTGTGTGCCTTTCTGAGGTACTCTACATTAAAAACCTAAAAAGATGAAATAGGCATGCCATGCTACCGAGGAGAGATGTTCTTTCCAATATCCTCTTCCTGTTTATATAAAGAGACAAGCCCTCATCAGCATCATTCAGCAGACAGGGTGTCATAGGTATGTCCTTCTGTAGAAGAAAGAGCAGAAGCACTGAGTTATAGCGTTTTGCTAGAGGCATAATTTTATTGTCTAAAATGTCCAATAAATGAACAGGAGGTTTTTGAGCCAGGTATCTGCCCTGCTAAATGTCAGAACAGGGCCATATTATTGAAACTGCAAAATATTATGATCTTGAAGCATAGCTCGGCAAACTCCCTCATGGGTCGACTCACTCAGACTCAGATCAGGCCATGAGTCCGGCTGAATAATATTATGGTGAGTTTGAGTCCGCGTCAGTCCGATAGAGAAAAACTTAGTCTGAGTCCGAGTGAGTCAGGTTGAGGAAACTTTTGGCCATTCTCAGTCTTAGTGAGCCATAAACACAAAATATATTTCTTGAGTTAGTCCCAGTGAGCTCCACTGTTCTGCTGACCTATGATAAGTAGACGTATAAACGTGAGTCAACATAAGGCTGATAGTAATGCTGAATATCGGTATATAGCACCATTGGGTTGCAAAAAAGTGGAGCTCACTCAGGCTAACTCAAGAAATGTATTAACTTTATGGCGCACTCAGACTCAGAGTCACCAAAACTTTCCATATCCGGAATCACTCGAACGCCAACTCACTAAACTTTTTTTTTCAACCGGACTCACTCGGACTCAAACTCACCAACATAATACTCAGCCGCACTAATTCGGACTCAGACTCACGGCCTGATCAGAGTCTGAGTGAGTCGACTCATGAGGGTGTTTGCCGACCAATGCCTTCAACGAATCCTCAGGCTGTGACTGACAGCAGCCATAAAAATGCACAATTATATTTTGTCACACAGCATTCAACATTAGTAAGCTGAGTATAAGGCAGGAAATTGCTGATATGATTCAGTTTTGTCCTGGTGCCAATATTTGCGGTTGATGACACTTGAAAGAGCTTTATACAGTTTTTCTTGGCTGCTAATATGCCCTCAGAAAACAAGTTCCCTTGGCAGCAATGTAAGCCCATTTCCAAAGTTCAATCATATACTCCTTCAAGCCGCTAGGTTCATGTGAACAAGAAAAGGTGCAACGCACAGAAACAGGGAGAAGTAGTCGTCTACCGCAGCAGCTTCCCGGCAGTAGCCGCATGACTGCGTCACATAAAAATACCGGGACACACATTTTTTTCTTCAAGTGCTGACACGTTTCCTCAGGGGTCGTCATTTTCTGCCTTTGTCGTCGCTACACACTGTGTTCTGCCACTGTTCCACAACAATAAGCATATTTACTTATCTGACTGCACGTGAGGCACAGTGTCATTGGAAACGTACTGCACGTCTTTAATAGTTGATAAATCTAACGCACCACAGTTCCCTGCCTTGTCAAAAACATTCAGCCAAATGCCCTGCCTGAAGTGGCGCTGCTAACCCAGGCCGAATCCAAAGAGTGCAAATGTAAGCTTGCCGAAGCCGCAATAAAGGCAATGTGCACCTTGAGCTGCTAAGGCCCCACCACCTTGACCCTTGTTGGATTTTCAAGCTAAAGCTTTGCACGATACTTGACATCATACTGATGTCAAAAGCAGTTGAGTGCGTTGGGTCGTACATTTTTATACTTAGCATATTTTTCTTGCATTTCTTTAAAATAAATTATAGGCAATAATCTACAGTATCCGCAGAGTCACATCATTAGTGCAAATCACACTGACATATTTACATGCGATTAATTCTAAAGTATTCACCTACAGCAAAGTAGCTGTGAGCGCTTCGTTGCAGCGCACCGCTACAAATTCCGGTGTTGCAAGCATGGGGTTATCTGGAAACAGTAAGTGGAGTTCAGTTCTCGAATCTCTGGATATTCTTAAAGGAGCCCTAAAACACTTTTCTAAGTAATCATTCAATGCCCTTGCTATTATATAGCAGGCAAGAAAGCAGTGCAATGGGCAAAAGGTGAAGGTCGCGACAGCGAAAGGACTCGTCGTGCCATTTGTCTCTCTCTTTTTCTTTCTAGTCGTCGGCATACACCCATTTCCTATGACTAAGCTAGTATCGTTATGATACAGTGAATATTTGTTTTGAACCGTTGAAAACTGGCGTGTGTGTTCGATTTCAGTACTTTTTTTCTCTATCGGCACAGCACGGGAAAAATTCGGCGTAAAATTGCCTGGTATAATCGAGGTTTTTCTGAATAATATTCCTATGGGGATTTTGCTGGAACAAAACCAATTTGTCATAAAATGCGTGTTCTTACACAATCCGGGGATGTATAATCGAGGTGCCACCATATAATGAAACAATGCAGCTTTATGCAACATGCAATGGCAATGTTCACATTGTGTTCACACGAAAGCAATCTAGCACACTCATGCACAAGGCACTGAATACATCAGCTGCAATGTTACAAGTTCTTGGAGAATTAACGTTGCAATTTTTCAGAAAGATGTGACGTGACAATGAAGACAGAGCATTAGAAAAAAAAACTGATTCGTCCGTCATAGCAATCGGTATAACACGAAAGTGGAACGTGTCTTCACAGTAGGGCTTTTTGCGTAGTGACATATGAGAGCTTGTACAATGTCTTTTGGTGTTTGGCAGCTATAGCACCGTTTGACGTGGATGCACCCACGTTGACATATGTCCATCGCGACGACTAACGCCCATGATCATGACGTGACCGTTGTGGTAGCTTAAGTTTTTAACATGTACCTCGACACGGCATATCGTGACTCCCGCCAAAAGATGACATGAACAAGCACAGAAAAAACACTGGTACTCGGTAGGCACTTCTCCAAAGCGTCGTCAATTAAGGAGAGAAACGACACGGTGTGCGCTCCAGAGTAATATGGTAACCTACCCATGTGCTCATGCATACAGTACCACACTGCCCTTCAGCAACACGGGAGGCAAATGTTCATAGCTTGAACCGCCAGCGCGCGCAGGCGTTCCACGTACCGCTGGCCTGTGTCTCGCTCCACCAAGGCACAGCATGCCCTCGTCGACATCGTTACCTTTCTGCAGCGCTTGCTGCGGCAGTTTTATTAGTCGGTGCTATCGCACTCGAGGCAGTCGGCAGCGGAACACCTTTGGTGCATGTGGAATCTGCAATACTCCGAGAATGAGCCGTCACACGCTAACACGAAACGAAGGGCAAAGAACACAACTGCGTCTAGGGCTACTCCCTGATGCTAGAGCGGAAGGGCTTTTTACTGGCATCAAAATGCTTTAATTATGGCCTTCGAGATCGCGCGCCGGCGCGCATACTCCCAAACCATGCTTTAAGTGCGTCGTTACCGAATTGTTCTCTATCGGTGATAGCACGTGTCATGCCGCATTACTTCCCTTCCCCGCTCAGAGCCGGCGGCACCACCCCGCCCCGCCTAGCCCGGTCAACACAGATCACTATGCGAGAGAGAAAGTTTCAGAGATATAAGGCGCGTTCGTGGAGTGGCGTGCATCTGCCCGGTACCTTTGTCGGTAGAGCGCCGGTCGCTTATTGTCGCGGCCAAGAAGTCGTAGGTTCGATTGTCGGCGGGGGACTTTTTCTTAGTTTTTACTTTCTCATCTGTTAGCATTCATTTTATCAGCGTCATATCTGTGACGGAAATACGTCACGAAACTTATGGTGCACCCCGGCATAACGCACTTTTGTGTTAGAATGAAGTTAGGTTTAATTGATGCTGTGGAACGGCGATTATACGTCGTCCCCCGGCGTTAAGACGACCCACATTTCGCGTCCCAGCAAGGCCCCCATTGAAATGATGTATTAGAAACCTCGATCATCCGACGCAACTTTAAGTCGACCCTGCATAGTACAACGACTGGTACTGCCCGAGAAAAAAAAACATCACCCTTTTCACTCGAACGTAACGCTCACCAAATTTTCGTGGGTGTGAAATAAAAACTAACGTGCCCTAGGTTGATAATTAGAGAGTGAGACAGGTACAGTATGCCTTGTTAGAATGAAAAATTTATTCTCCTGGCACGTTCCTTTTCAACTGAGATGCAGTTTTCCTGGCCTTAAGGTTGCTTCTAGGTGCGCCTTGATCATGTGCGCATTTCAGAGCCCTCAGCTTGACAAGTCAACACAGAAATTCCGGCTAGTTGGTCGTAGCTGAACTTGCGCAACTTGACAAAAGTAAAGCAACAAACATGAAGAGCGAAGTTAACAGTATGGGCTAAACATTAACTGAAAGTTTACTGACGTAAAACGATGGAAATGCACAAACATGCGCAGAACCCACGAAGAGGTGCAGTCAGCGCTGCTAACACAGATACCTGCAATGCTGCTTCACATAAGCGTTTTGCTTGGCATGCAAAGCCAGTGAAGGTGTCCACACATTTATCTGCATTTATCATGAGCTTGCTGAGGAACAAAGCTGAGCAAGATATGGGTGCCCTTAAAGTGAGGCATGCCAGAACACCTGCGGCAGTGATGTGCCAAATGTCCACCTCCACCAATGAACTGACAGCTCCAAGATGCTCTGTGAACCTTTCATTAATGCAGGCGGCAGTTTGAGCGATTTAGCACAATCCACAAGTCGGATCCTGTACACCACAACTACATTGCGTACAATGAAATGTGTGGCGTGCTTTATTGTGCAGCCAGCCTGACTTTGAGGGTACCCGTATATTGCACAGCTTTGCTCCTCAGCAACTCGTTAAATCTATGAGGCTTACTGCATCAGTCTAGAAGCAGCCAAATGTGTGAGCACACCTTCACTTGCTTTGCATTACAAGGAAAAAATCTTTTTGAAGCAGCATTGCAGGTATCTGTGTTAGCAGCGCTGACAGCACCTCTTGGTGGGTTTACACTTGTTTGTGCATTTTCATTGTTTTACGTCAGTAAACTTTCTGTTGACATCTAGCGCCCACCTTGCTTACGTGTCTCTTCTGCATTTGTTGATTTCACTTGTTATGATGCACAAGTTTAGTTAACTTGACAAGCTCGATCCGCACAGAGCAGCTTGAGCTACTCGGCAAGCTTGTTTTCGAGATAGGGATATTTTCGCGTTTTCGGCCCATAGAAACATTTTCTGGTCGAGATACAGCGGAAGATCTCCTGCCTTTGTTTGCAATACTCGGTAACAGGCCTTGAGCAAGCAAGAAGCAAGAATCTTCAGCACGCAAAATAACATTTCCTTGACATGACAGGGGCACATCAGTGATTGCAGTTCATTGGGAAGAAATACGACACGCAGCTAAGTCGCGCACGACCGTATCTACCGGGGGGGGGGGGGTGCAAGGGGCCGCTAGCCCCCCCACTTTCGACAGTGGTCACTGTCGGCTGCACACTCGGAAACGAACCACTGTGGCGAAGTTTTCCGTCAACACAGTAATCGCGCCATTAGATAAAAAAAAATTGTCCTACGCTTCTGCTGTGAAAATTGTCTGCCACGTCTCACGACCCGGCACTGTAGGCCCTCTGTGGTGCAGGCCGCCTACACGACTGTTTCGCGCCTTTGGCTCCAGCATTCTAAAGGAGGCTACCGCTGGCCAGGGGCTATATAGCGTTAAAACACTCTGTCATGCTTTTATTTTGCTTTCCCTGGCCCGAAATTTACATCATCGATGACGCAAATACGGGCGGGGACAAGTAAACGCTTTATGGACGGATGAAACGCTCTTCCTGTTCCACGATATTCATATTCTTTCATCGAAAAGCAATAGCATCACCGTTCCTCTATATCCAAGCTGCTGTGAGTCGATGAGAGTACACATGTGTTAAGTGTTTTTGCTGGGCCGAACAGGGAGAGCTAACAAATTGCGCAGATCCCACGCCTTGTGGGAATCGATTTCATACGAAGCAGTCAGCGAGTAGTTGTCTATGCTGCATTTCTTGGCTTTGATCCAAGAGTTACGAGGTGGATCGACGTGTTTTTGTAATCGTAGTAGTTGTGTGCACATCATGGCCTTACCAGACACGTCAGCTACACTGGCGTTTAAAGGGTAACTTATGGAGCACAGACGTCAGTATTATCCAAATGAAGGACACTTTACGGTGCGATGATATGAATATCATAAGTAAATTTCGTTAGCTTATTCCTCTGGGGTCAAGCAGCGCTTGAATATAGCTTGCTCAATCATAGGAATGCAAATGTAATGTTTATTAGACTTCTATGAAAACGGACCCAACACTGGAACCACAATTGACGTTAACCCGGCAGTACGCCCGTATCATAGGAGTAAATTTGTAATGGTTACTGCTTTTTTATAAAGCTAGATAGCCAGCACTGCAACCAAAATTGACGCCGCTCCGACATTACGCCTGCATAGGGTCTTTTTCTAAAGCAGTTCCAAGACGTGGTGTAGCTCTGTGGTAGAATACCTGACTGCCACTCAGGCTGCTTGGGTTCGACTCCTGCTGGGATCGTGATTTTTCTTCTTTGCATTCGTCGGGTCAACGCTGCCGATGTCGTTTTTTTACGCTCTCGCATTTCAATGACCGATTTCTGTTCTCGCCGTTCCTGGGATGATATAAACTGACAATCACCTGTGGCGCATGCCCGCTTACCGTTGGCCGTGGTATACGGGTATGTGCCACACGTGCCTCGAGGAATGGGTTTGACGACGTACGCGACAGGATTTTCACGTTATTCTTGTCATAACCAAACAGTCATATTCGTCAAACCCTCTCACCCTCCCATGCCAATGTTGGTCTACACCAAGCTAAGAAGGTGATCACGAAAGCACCCAGACGTCGGCGGCTAGATAGATAGATAGATAGATACGGAGATAGAAACGCTCAAACTTTCTTGGGTTCGCTAAGAAATGCTTCGCATTTAAAAAGGTTTCCGCTTTAGTCTCCGATAAACCTGGGGTGCTATTCTGGGCATTGTCAAATTCCGCCGTGTTGCTGATTTGATTGGTCACGCGAGGTCGTTCGCGTTGTGGCGCTGCAATAGCGTTACGACACAGGAATCTGCGATGACGTAGCGTGAAAAAAGAATTATACTTAATTTTTTCCGAAGTAACGCTTCGCCGTACTCTAGCATGTCGAAATAAAGGTTTGGGTTGAACAACGAAACCGAAATAGGGTACTACGCTGTGCGTACGGTCAACTTGCGGTTTAACGAAACTATTGCTTGCTTGACGAAGAGCCGCCATGTCTGCAACACGATTGCACATTGCACTAATGGTGCCTATTGCATCACAGGACCTTTGCAGCATCAATATGACATTGAGTGACGTTGCATCCCGCCAAATTTGCTGCTTAAAATGTGAGAACGATGAAGTGCCCAAAATTGGCCGCCATATTGTTGTAAATTGAGTTGCACGTTCGATATCTCGCCTCCCATACGTACGAGTACCTGTCATTCCGTAAATTACTTTGTTAGGATGTTTCGGTTAATAATATCACAAAGTAGTATATGTAAAGTTTGCTTGTAAAAATGAAAGCTTTTTACTGAATTTGACTTGCTCGAAGTTGTGGTTCTCGCCGCAAGAGAACACTGGAAGAAAAAATGGCGCCGCCGTTCATTGTGCAGTGGTTGCAGCTGTAGGCAGAAAGAGAAATCGAACATTTCTTGCTAAAATGCCGACGTTTTTCCTCAGAAAACGAACCATCGAAATTGTAATGCGGCACCTTGGTCTGCCAGTTACTTCAACTATACTGTTATCATTTGGGGCTGCTGTGCTGGGCACTAGGACAGGAATATATGCAGTGCTATCTAGAAATTCATATGCGAATCAAATCGTCTTATTCGACACATCAACTGCTCATAATTTTTAAATTGTCATTATGACATAAACATTTTGGCCATTTGGGAGGTTATGCAACACGGTGTAATCTAAAACTGGAATTCATTAAAACAAAAACCCTTCATTCTAATTGATACAGTAACGTCTATAAGCTCTTAAAATTTTCAGACTTTATGATCCGCCCGACTCTTGGCCGATCCCCCTGAGTGGGTAGGTGCCATCATACCAGGAGCATCATCATCATCATTAATTCCGCGAGCACCGCGGTGCTTTCTCGATGCCAGAGGAATTATTTCGCCTGCGGTACCGCCTGACGAAGGACATGGTGCGATGGCTGTGCGGAGAGCTTCGCCAGAACCTGGAGAGGTGGCGTACGGGCACGCGAGCCGCCTTGACCGTTGAGCAGCAAGTACTTCGCGCCCTTCGCTTCTTCGCCACCGGCTGTTACCAGGGCGCGATCGCAAGCGACGAGGACGTGGCGACGAGCCAGTTCAGTGTGAGTCGCACAATTCACGCTGTCGTTGAAGCGATCGCCTTCCCTGCCAGCGCACAGGAACTGGCCGCGGCGAAAGAAGGCTTCGTCCACATGGACGGAAGATTTGAAGGCTGCATCAGGGCGCTCGACGGCACGTTCGTCTGCATTCGGGCACCGTACGAAAGAGACGACGGCAACAAGGCTGCTTACTTTTGTCGCAAGGGCTTTTATGCCCTGGACGTCATGGTGGTGAGGACAAATTCAATCTTATTCGTTCTTGTGCATGCTGTTAATAGATTGCGGAAAGGGGGATTGTGAAGTACTAATTTTGGCTATTTCTCCATTTTTAAAGGCATCTTGCGCGGCTCGAACTGCAGCGATTGAAAAGAACGCGGCAGTCGCGGTAAACGAAGTTTCCGCCGCTATCTTGTTTCGTCATGGGTGATGACACGATTAAAGGGAGGTACATCGAGCTTAATATCTGATCGTGGTAACTCTCTTGTATTGAAGAAAAAAAATGCAGGAATGAAAAGCACATGTAGTGATTGCACCACAATTTCAGAGATGAGCGACAGCCATAAAAAAAGTAAGGCGGTCAAAGCTGCGCTCGGCAATCATCATGAGAGAAAAGGGGTGTTGAATCACACAGTTACGGTTGTACTGCATGTAGCTGGTTGTATTGCTGTCCAACCCACACAAAACTCTGCAGGTGTGTGACGCAACCCTTCGCATTACTGCCCTGGAGCCCATATACCCAGGCTCGGTGCACGACGCTTTTGTGCGGAGGGCATCCACCTTCAGCCGGGAGTTCAGCGCTGGCAGCCGTGGCCAGGGTGGTCAATTCCTGCTTGGTATGCAAGTTGAGTACTGCTTGTGTGGTGTGTCAGTGTAGCAAATACACGAGTCATGGTTATTTGATTAATTTCGTTGTTGCTTGTTGTACTGTAGCAGCGAAAGATGTATGGAGAGGCATTGGTTAAAGAAAACTAAAAAACGTTATGGTGACAAGACAGATTCATGAAAAAGTGAGTGAAACCTAGAATGGTGTTGTCGAATATTATTGCGCAGAATCTTGCGCTGTCCTCATGCTCAACAACAGCGCTGGGAACATGCTTTGATTCTTGAGAAGTTCTGGTAATTACAAAAATGGTAACGGTTTGTACCAAGGCATTGAAAGATTCATATCTTCAAAGCGAGTTGAAGTAACTTTTCATGCAGCTAATAATGTACTAAGGGTTTTGGTCGTGCTCATAGGAAAGAACAGATTTCAACATGACTAAGTGCTGACTGAGATAGCACATGGTAATTTTAAATGACAGCCACAGAAATTATACTAAAAAGAACCAACAATCCACAGATTTACCGATTTGGATGACGTCGTCGTCACCAGCACATCTTATATCCACTACATGATAAAGGCCTTTCGAAATGATATCGCATCTGCACAAGCTGTTTTGCACTCTACACCTGCTAATTTCTTAATTTCATTGCCCTGTGTAACCCTCTGTTATCCTCGGCTGCGTTTCTAATCTCTGGGTATCCATTTTGTCGCTCTCACTGATGAGTGGTTATCTGCCCAATGCATGAAAAACTCACCCAAGCTCACTTTTTCTTCCCACTCACCTAAGATCACCAACCTCTCTTTGTTGTCTGATTCATTCTGCGGTCTTCCTTTGTCATAATGTTATGTCTGTCACTTTCCATTCCATTACGGGCTGCGTGGTTCCCAACTGATCGAGTATCTTTTTGTTCTCAATATATCAGTACTGGCATGACACTCAGATGGTATACTATTTTTAGTGGCACCAATATTCCCTCAAATGAAAATTCTCTGAGGTGCACATCTGACAAACAAGTCACACTGCTCTTGTAATGCTGAGACCCAAGGCAGCGCACAATAACTTAACTGACTCTAGGTGTATAATGCCCACTTGTCTCTCTATAGCCATGACATTGATCGTTACTTCTACAGGATGGCAAAGCATGAAAGAAAATACTATGAAGATGTTGTATGATACTTTATTAAAAAATAGTGAAATAATAAATAGAAATGAAATACTGCTGCATTTTGAGGCTATGTTAATGAAAAATAATACATGACATTGAGCTGTTGTAAATATGTACAGTCATGGAATGCAAATTATATGATGAAATTTCATTTACAGAGTTATATACAGAATTATAAATCATATATACAGAATTATATACAGAATTTTCATGCAAGATGTCACATGATAAAAATAAATATAAATAGGCAGGCACAACGAGGCACCATGTAGCAATAAAAATACACAGCTCAACTTGAGCAAAGGAAATCAATCTTTGTGTGTACTGCTTGTTTGTGAACCCCCCCCCCCCCCCGCGCGCATCAGTCCCATGCAACCAAAGGAAAGCGCAACACTCTCAGCACTAAAGACATGCCTTCTGCCACTCGCCCCGCCCGGTCTGTGAAGGAAGTTAAAGGTTCTTATTCAAAATCTTCGCTGTCATTCCCCCTGATGAAGGAATCGAGTTGATCCCAAACTGTATGAAAAGAAATCCATTTTTTTGCTGGCGCCTTTCGAACGATGTAATTGCCTAAGCTAACCAGGCAAGCAATTCTGTCAACATGTTTAGCTGCAAAAGAAAAGGAAAACACATCATTTCAATTACACGGTGCCCCCGAATAAGTTAATACAAGTGAGAAAGTAGTATTACATATTCAAGTTTCTATTTATGTTATGTTAATTGGAACGCTGTGCTGCGCAGGTGACAGTGCATACCCGCTGCAGCCTTGGCTGCTCACCCACATCCCTGGAGCACATGAAGCAGGATCCCCTGCTGCCCGGTTCAATCGCGCCCACTCCTCACTGCGGTGTGTCGTGGAACGGTGGATTGGAGTCCTTAAAGCCCGCTTTCGGTGCCTGAAGAGGTGCAGAGCACTGTACTATGGCCCCCTCTTCACGTCGAAGATCATCGCAAGTTGCGTGGTGCTTCACAACCTTTGTTTTCGGCAACAACTGCCCGAGCCGGATGACATCTCTGGCACTGAGGAACGGGAAGACCTAGTCGTTTACGGCGATGATGACGACGATGTTGCAGCAGTTGGCATGTACCAGGCGGGTACGCAAAGGCGGGATCGCCTTCTACAGTGGTTCACAGCTGGCCGGGACAGCATGTGATAGGCTTTGCATTCCTGTGAGATGGGCACAGAAATGACACACAACAGTGTTTTTTTCTCATGGCAAAGTAGCCACTTGCATTGTGTGTGATCATATATCTATCACATACACTTGTGTTCTTGCAGATTTGTATTCTGACGAAAAGTTCATTGTGACCATTCATGGGTAATATTATTTGCTTGGGTTTAACGCCCTAAAACCACGACGTGATTATGAGGGATGCCGCAGTGGGGGGCTCCGGAAATGTTTTGACCACTGGGGGTTCTTTAACGTGCACCTAAATCTAAGTACAAGGGTCTCAAGCATTTTTGCCTCTAAAATGCGGCCGCTGCAGCCGGGATTCAATCCCACCTGTTCATTCATTGACAGCATTCTTATTGTACCAGTCAATTACACAAAGCATACTCAGCTACAGCAGCGCTTCACTGTAGGTCTAGTTCGAGACCATAGTAACTCTGGAAACAGCCCTCGTTATTTGGCAGCAGTGCATGCAACCCTAAATGCCACTGCAGAGCATCAATTTCAGCGCTATTCACAATGGAAGCCGAGCAGAAGACATTTCACGTCATGTAATAACTGCACGTGCTGTTTGCTTGAATAGCTGTCACTGACTTTTTCCCCTTTTCTTATGTGTTTGTGTGCGACACCAGCTGCATGCATTTGCACATTGTTTAAGTTAGCATCAAGAGAAAACGAAAACTGCTCAATTGTCATTTGCCTTAAGAATCCCCTTGAGTCCGCCGCGGCTGGTGCTCGCCCTCAAATGCGTCCTGGAGCACCCTGGCAATCTCTGTCAGGGCGTCCGCCTGCCGCTGCTGCGCAGACTCAATCTGTACAGATCACAAGAGCTTTGTCAAGTGCCTTGGTGTACAGTTAATGATGGATGCATTATTTTATGGTCAATGAGCAAACAGTATTTGACAATGACGAGATTCACTATAAAATGTAGATGCGGCTTTCCTTTCAATAACCTAAAAACTGCAGATCACTGGGAGGGGTATTTATCCTGCAGTGGACGAAAACAGGCTGAGATAGATGACGATGAAATCAGTTGCCTTGTTCCATCTAAAAAGGTATTTTGTTTCGCGCATATGACGAATAGACAAGCTCATTCACATGCACTGAATGGCACTGAAATTTCACCGAGCGGTTGGATATTATGCCTCTTTTCTGGCATGGTGAAATTGGTATAAACGACACATTCTTTGTTTTCCCTCAGTTGTTCCTCTTGTGAAAGAGTAAGCGTGTGATGTGATGCTGCTACCATATGTCACTCATTCAAAATAAACTTCAACTTGACAAAATGGCCATGACGCACAATAAGATTCGGTTTTACCATAGTCCCTGAGGGACTATGGTTTTACTTGGTCTGCCTGGGTTTTCCAGCTAAACATCACCAGTTGGAATGAAGCATCATAACAACTAGGCATTCGCCAGCTTGTGCTTTCTTGTGCTACTTATTTGTCATCTTGTTCGGCTAACCTGTCATGCATTTTTCTGAAAGTGTATGCAGAGGGGACGCATTTTGCCTTGACCATTACAAGTAAACAAAAAATGCGTGCATGCTACTATTGTCGCAGACGTCACATGTGGATGTTTTGCTTTGCGTAACATACCCAGGTACTGTTCAGTGGCTACCTTTGCTGTCTTATGAAAATTATTTGGTAGTGCTCAACTGCGTCTGGCCTGACCAACATTGTACAGTGGCGGTCAAAATTTTGCGGACCACGGGAGCGCGTGGCGAACAGCACCGCGGCGCCTTCTGACGGCTGCCTGGGAAGCTCGAGAGCGCGCAATGCGCACGCGCGCCCCTTTTTTAACCGCCAGCCTGCTCGTTCGCTCTCATCAACAGCGCGCGCACCGGAACGCCAGAATAAGCGCAAGGTGTCACTCCTGTTGTCGTCGCGGAAACACCGAGCGATGATATCGTGACGAAAACACGTAAAATTTTTGTACTGGCAGTGCTCGGTGCGCGCCGCATTCTGCGCCTTAGTCTCAGACGCTCCGCGGCGCCGAAAACAGGCATACGGCGTTAGTTTTTCGAAAATCGACCTTTCTGATAAGGTTACTCAACAGCTTTCATTCATGGAACACATGCATGCTGGAATTTCTCGCGGTGTTGTGTGAAAGTTGCGTCCGCCCGTTCATATGCGCTTTGGAAGAAGAAACATGGCATCCACGCGTCTGTTGCATAAAGCTGCAAGGAATTCCGTAAGAATATATCTAAAAAAAATGTTTTTATTGTTTGGTGAAAACTCCGTCCTCGACGAGGACGAGACATTAGTGAAAAAGAAAGCTTGTCTTTCAGGTAAACCCGCGTTGAATTCTTTGTAGCTATGTACAACAACCCGGTGGACGGCCGTCGTCCCTTTCATACCACCTTTCTCCAACTTGCGGTATTTGACCGACCTAGGTGCTATAAATCATATGCAATAATTATATATGTTTTTAATTATTATTGTTTTACGTATCGAAACCACAATATTGTCACGTGGTCGTGACGTCTACGAAGGCTGTAGTCAGCGCGTCAAAGATGAAACTCTTTATTTGGCCGAACTTGTGGCCCGGAAACTGATAGTCAAACTACAGCAATACACTGATAGCGGCGAACAGAGCGTCGACCGTCGATCAACTGACAAGCGGTGAAGCGCGTCGGCATTTAAGCATGTGCCGTCGAATATTCCAGCGTTATCGCTGGTGGTCGCGCAAATTCTAGAATAAGCTCGAGTATGCGCGTCTTGCGCGCAATCTTAACAAAACGATCTACAATGATCGCGAAGCTTCTCGAACAATGATGCGCGGTTCGCGTTGAGTGTTGCTGACAGTCCTAGTGGGCGAAAACCGAATAGAGCAAAAGTGATAATAAGAAACGCACGTGGCAATGTCCCCCTCTCAAAAAGCAATGTCCCCCTCTGAAAAAGCGGGGAGGTGGGGGGTGGCCAATACATGCAACAATAACAAGAATAAAGCAAGAAAGTACAATAAACAATGAGCAAAAATACAGTCCTCAGATTCACTAACGCGCGTAATATGGCTTGAGGAGCACGACATGGACGACTTCAGGTCGCGCACGGCGCCGCTGAGAGTTCGTAATGCCGTCAGGGACAACCTCGTAGTTGAGTGCGCCGAGGCGTCGAAGTATCCTGTACGGTCCGAAGTATCGTCGAAGAAGCTTCTCACTAAGTCCCCGTCGGCGTATTGGCGTCCATACCCATACACGGTCACCGGGTTGGTATTCCATGCGGCGTCGTCGAAGGTTGTAGCGGCGGCTGTCAGTCGTCTGCTGGTTCTTGATCCGTAGGCGGGCGAGCTGTCGTGCTTCTTCGGCGCGCTGTAGGTAGCTGGTCACGTCGATGTTTTCCTCGTCGGTCACGTTTGGTAGCACGGCATCGAGCGTCGTTGCCGGGCTCCGTCCGTAGACCAACTTGTATGGCGTCATCTGCGTCGTTTCCTGTACGGCCGTGTTGTACGCGAAGGTTACGTACGGAAGGATGACGTCCCACGTCTTGTGTTCGACGTCGACGTACATGGCCAGCATGTCGGCGATGGTCTTATTTAGACACTCGGTGAGGCCGTTCGTCTGTGGGTGGTACGCGGTGGTCCGGCGGTGGCTTGTGTGGCTGTATTCCAAGATCGCCTGAGTTATGTCAGCCGTAAACGCCGTACTTCTGTCGGTGATGCTCTCAAGGACAATGCTCTCAACGAAGCACTTGGCTACCTCAGCGGCACTGCCTTTGGGCAGTGCTTTTGTTTCGGCATAGCGGGTGAGGTAGTCGGTAGCCACGACGATCCATTTATTACCGCAAGTCGACGTAGGGAACGGCCCTAGGAGGTCCATCCCGATCTGCTAGAATGGACGCCTAGGAGGCTCGATCGGCTGAAGGAAGCCTGCTGGTCTTGTGGGCGGTGTCTTCCGTCACTGACAGTCTCGACACGTCCTTACGTAGCGAGTGACGTCGGCGGCAAGGCGCGGCCAGTAGTACTTTCCCTGTGCTCATGCGAGCGTGCGGGAAAGTCCGAGGTGTCCAGCCGTCGGGTCGTCGTGCAGGGCATGCAGAATTTCTGGTCTAAGTCCCGAAGGCACGACGATAAGGTAGCTGGCTCGAGCCGGAAAGAAGTTCTTCTTAACGAGGACGTTGTTTTTCAAGGAAAATGATGTCAATCCTCGCCGGAATACTTTGGGGACAACGATGGTCCTGCCCTTTCAGTTCCAGGTCGGCTCGCTGTCGTTAGGCGAAGTCGTCAGCACTGATGACTCCCAAGAAGCCGTCATCATCCTGGTCGTCGGGCGGTGGTGGGTCGACGGGGGCACGAGACAAGCAGTCGGCGTTGGAGTGTTTCCTTCCGGACTTGTACACGACAGTAATGTCAAATTCTTGAAGTCTTAGGCTCCACCGCGCGAGGCGACCTGAAGGGTCCTTCAAGTTAGCTAGCCAACACAAGGCGTGATGGTCGCTCACAACTTTGAAGGGCCTGCCGTAGAGGTAGGGGCGAAACTTGGATGTAGCCCAGATGATCGCTAGGCACTCCTTTTATGTTGTGGAATAGTTCGTTTCTGCCTTTGATAGCGACCGGCTAGCATAACTGATGACCCTTTCCTGCCCGTCAGTCTTCTGCACAAGGACGGCGCCGAGTCCTACGAGGCTTGTGTCGGTGTGCATTTCTGTATCGGCGTATTCGTTCGAAATGCGCTAGTATCGGAGGCATCTGAAGGCGTCGTTTCAGTTCTTCAAATGCTTCAATTGGCTCCGTTTCCCACTTGAATGGCACGTCGGACTTCGTGAGGTGAGTTAGCGGCTCGGCGATTCGTGAAAATTCTTTGACGAAGCGCCTGTAGTAGGCGCACAAGCCGAGAAAACAGCGCACGGCTTTCGTGTCGGTGGGTGGCGGGAAGGCAGCGATAGCAGCTGTTTTCCGCGGGTCTGGGCGAACACCACCCTCGCTGATCACGTGACCCAAAAACAATAGCTCCTCGTATGCAAAGCGGCACTTTTCTGGCTTCAAGGTGAACCCGGAGTTCTTGATTGCTTGAAGTACGGATTGAAGTCGCTGGAGGTGTTAGTCAAAGTTCGAGGAATGCACAACGACGTCGTCCAAGTAAACAAGGCAAGTCTGTCACTTCAAGCCTGCTAATACAGTATCCATGACTCGTTGGAAAGTCGCAGGTGCCGAGCAAAGACCGAAGGGCATGACCTTGAACTCGAACAGGCCGTCCGGTGTTATCAAGGCGGTCTTTTCTCTGTCTCTCTCGTCGACTTCGATTTGCCAGTAGCCGGTCTTCAGGTCCATCGACGAAAAGTACTTCGCGTTGTGGAGTCGATCCCGGGCGTCGTCTATCCGTGGGAGAGGGTACACGTCCTTCTTTGTGATTTTGTTCAGGCGACGATAATCGACGCAGAAACGTAGGGTCCCATCCTTCTTCTTCACTAAACCACGGGAGACGCCCAAGGGCTGTTGGACAGCTGGATGATGTCGTCGCGTAGCATTTCATCGACTTGTTTCTTAACGGCCTCCCGTTCCCGCGTCGAAACTCGGTAGGGACTATGACGGAGTTGTCGAGCATTTTCTTCTGTTATAATGCGGTGCCTAGCAAGGGGCGTTTGTCGGACCCGCGATGACGACGAGAAACAGTCCTTGTATTCCTGTAGAAGGCGTCGAAGCTGTTGCTGTTGACGAGCAGGAAGACTTGGGCTTACGTCGAAGGGTGGCTCAGGGGTCGTCGTCGTAGCTTCGTCAGAATCTGAAAAGGCAAACGCATCGCTGACGGCCAAGATTTCTTCGATATATGCGATCGTCGTGCCCCTGCTCAGGTGTCTGTATTCCCGGCTGAAGTTCGTTAGCATCACGCTTCCTTTTCCTTCATGCAACCGAGCAATGCCCCTTGCGACGCAAATGTCACGGTCTAGCAGCAAACGCTGATCGCTCTCGATGACACCTTCGATGTCTTCAGCTTTTTCAGTGCTGACGGAAATTATGACGCTGGATCGAGGCGGCAGGGTAACTTGATCCTCGAGCACGTTTAGGGCATGTTGACATGGATTCGTATCCGGCGGTGTCGTTTTGTCCGACGATAGGGCTATCGATTTGGTTCTTAAGTCGATGACGGCGCCGTGATGGTTTAAGAAGTCCATGCCAAGTATGACGTCCCTGGAGCAGTGTTGCAAGATTACGAAACTCGCAGGATACGTGCGATTATTGATTGTGATTCTTGCTGTGCAGACTCCAGATGGCGTTATTAGATGGCCTCCAGCGGTGCGGATTTCGGAGCCTTCCCAAGCAGTCTTAAATTTGTTCAACTTCGTGGCGAAGGGCCCACTGATGACGCAATAGTCGGCTCCAGTACCGACGATAGCGGTGACGTTGTGGCTGTCGATGTGAACGTCGAGGTCGCTAGTCCGTCGCCTTGCGTTGCGGTTGGGTCGTGGCGTCGGATAACGGCTGCGTCGATTTGTTGCGTTGCTTCCATGCTGCGTCGTCAGGTCTTCTTCGGTCCGCGATGTTTCGTCGGCAGGGCTTCGCCTGCTTCGCGTCGTGTTCTGCAGGTCTTGTCGCGTTGTCGTCGTCGGCGGCCGCGGAGGATCTTCGGTAGTTCGTCGTACAGCAACCGCAGCTCCATCGGTTGCTGCCCTTAGTTTTCCGGATACGGGCTAGGCGACCGGCCCCGGTTTGGGCTAGTGTACTGCCGGCGGTGCGGTGACATATAGCGGCCGGGCGACGGCGAGCGGGAAGGTAGTCGTTCATGCCACTGTGTTCCGGTGAGGTAGTCGTCGATGTCGCGAGGCCGTTCGCCTGGCTGCGGACGCGGCGCGTTCACGGCGAATCCGTGCAGCCCCACCTGTCGGTACTGGCAGCGGTGGTACGTGTGGCCGGCCTCCCCGCAGTGGTAGCAGAGCGCGCGGTTGTCAGGGGCACGCCAAACATCGGTCTTTCGGGGGCCGCATCGTTTCCTGTCGGCGGGCGGTATGGCGTTGGTGGTGGCGGCGGCGGGGCCTGGCGGCGGAACTGCTGTGGCGGCGCGGCGTCTTGACGTGGGCGAGGAGGGGGCGCGTTGCGTCGGGCTGCAGCAGCATAGCTCATGGCTTCCGGCTGATCCGGCGGTGCTTCGGGAATTCCAAGCGATTGCCGGACTTCCTCACGAATAATGTCTGTGATCGCGTCCACTCGAGGCTGCGATTCCGGAAACATCTTACGCAGCTCTTCACGCACGACCGCTCGGATGGTCTCGCGCAGGTCGTCGGTGCTGAGGGCTTGAACTTCGGCGTAGTCGGTCATTGGTGAGCGGCGGCTGTACTGTCTTGTCCGCATCTCAAGCGCCTTTTCTATTGTTGTGGCCTCTGTAAGGAATTCGTTGACACTTCTGGGCGGGTTGCGAACAAGGCCAGCAAACAGCTCTTGCTTGATTCCTCGCATTAGGAATCGGAGCTTCTCCTCAGACATGGCAGGGTCGGCGTGACGGAACAGGCGGGTCATCTGTGTATATTCCGACGTTCTCGTTTGGGAGCTGTATGCGGCTTTCCAGCACGGTCTCGGCCCTTTCCTTACACACGACACTTGCGAAGGTTCCAAGGAATGCGGTGCGAAAAATGTCCCAGGTCGTCAAGGTGGCCTCTCTGTTTTCGAATCAGGTCCTGGCGCTATCTTCAAGGGCGAAGTAAACGTGGCGAAGTTTCTCGTCACAGTTTCAGTTGTTGAAGTGAGCAACTCGGTCGTATTTTTCCAACCAGCTTTCCGGGTCTTCACATGGTGATCCTCGGAAAGTCGGCGGCTCCCTGGGCTGATTCATGACGCCTCGTTGAGGTGACACAGCAGCCGTCATTGTGCCTGTCGTCTTCGTCGTCGTGCTCTTGTTCTTGTCGGGTAGTGGTCCGAACTCGGGTTGTAGTCCTAGCTGCCTGTGGCTAGCTCGACGATCCGGGATGTCTTCCGGGTCTTCTTGTTGCACGAAGTCTTCGACGTCTTCTTCACGCTGTGGGCTTGGTTCCCGGCTCTTAGTAGGTGTCCGGAACATCAAGGAAGCAGCACCTCCACCAGGGCCCGTATTCCCAAAAGGCGACAATCGCAAAAGTATCGCCTTTGGTGCGCGCTGATTGGCTATTGAGCAAACCGGAAAAGTTAGGGCGCCATCTGGTAGTTCCGCCGACGTCAATTTTGCGTCATGGTGCTCGACGGTGCTCTCGACATATTTGCAATAAGCGAAGGCACCGTTAACCGTCGGTTCGTGGTGAAGTCTAGCATTTCAGTGGCGTAGGCGGTAGCTTCTAGTATTCAATCCTCGGTGGATATACGCAGCATTTTTTACGCTGAAGCTTTCATCGAGCATTACCTTGGGGTGTTATCAGCACTCGTTCTTTGCCAGCGCGTGTTTGTTCGTGGTTTGAACGTCCCAGGAGCATGAACCGTGCGTTGCTCGCGTGGCTTATCGCGAGCCGGCAACATGTTGAGATCTTGAGACGATGTCGCTTCGGCTGCACACTACAGCTGAACTCTCCGAGCACGCCGCGTTAAACTCTCAACGAAAATACGTTTCACGCAATGTTGCATTCTTTAAATATTATACTGTGCATTAAATAATCGAACAAAAGAACGTTGAAAGCACTTTCAACACGTCTTACACTTCAAGTAGCCACAGCCAAGCCGGCCAAGCCTGGCCACTGCGTAGAAGCAGCAGCACACGCTGGAAAACGCCGTACTCGGGTTGCTCTGCGCTCGTACAGTGCGTTCACTCCCGTGTTGTGAGACATTCGTTCTACCAACGACCAGTTGCAACAATGACGTCACAGGCAAGTCTTTACTTATTGAACGCATCAAATTCTACGTCACCAAACGCGATACTATCGCCTTTTGCGATCGTTTGAGAATACGGGCCCAGATGTCACGTGGTCGTGACGTCGACGAAGGCAGCAGTCAGCGCGTCAAAGATGAAACTCTTTATTTGGCCGAACTTGTGGCCCGGAAACTGATAGTCAAACTACAGCAATACACTGATAGAGGCGAACAGAGCGTCGACCGTCGATCAACTGACAAGCGGTGAAGCGCGTCGGCATTTAAGCATGTGCCGTCGAATATTCCAGCGTTATTGCTGGCGGTCGCGCAAATTCTAGAATAAGCTCGAGTGTGCGCGTCTTGCGCGCAATCTTAGCAAAACGATCTACAATGATCGCGAGGCTTCTCGAACAATGAGGCGCGGTTCGCGTTGAGCGTTGCTGACAGTCCTTGTGAGCGAAAAACCGAATAGAGCAACAGTGATAATAAGAAACGCACGTGGCAATATGATTACGAGGGACGCCGTAGTGCAGAGTCCTGAAAATTTTGACCATCTAGTGTTTTTTAATGTGCGGCTCAATCTAAGTACACGGGCTTTAAGCATTTAACTTCTAGTTATATGTGGCCGCCGCTGCCGGCATTCGATCATGCGACCTTCGAGTCAGCTTTTGAGGACGATACCACTAGAACACTGTGGCGAGTATATACGCGTTAAACAGCTGAATATTGATCCCTTGAAAAAGACGAGCAATGAAAGAGAAGGGACGATGAAAGCAATTTATTTTCGTTGCTAAAGAAAATGAAAACTCAAGACTAAGGTTCAAGGTGGTCACGGGGTCAGTATTTGGTGAGATGACCGTCAGCGGCAATCACTTGCGCCACACGACGTGGCATTGATTCATACAGTGCGGCCACGATCTCTGGGCGTGCACGAAGCGCTTCCCACTCCTCCCTCACTGCCATCCAAAGGGTATCTTTTGTGGCACTTCCCAAGTTCCGCGCCGCCAGTTGGCGTTTGATGAGACCCCAAACGTTTTCAATGGGGTTAAGGTCCACTCCAACTGGTGGCCACTCCAGTGTGCGTACCGCAAGGTCTTCAAGGAGGGATTTGACACTGCGAGCAGTATAAATCGGACTCCTATCATGTTGGAAGATGCAGCACCCATCCTTAAAAGGTCCATCCAGAACATAGGGGACCCATTCCTGCTCTATAATAAGAGCGTATTTAGATGCCGTCCACTTCCCATCGATGAGCACCAGTGGACCTAGTCCTTGTCGGCTCATGGCAGCCCAGACGCTCACGGCGCATCGTCCGCTGGCAAAGACTTTCTGCGTGAATATCTGGCGAGTATCTGGCGAGAAAAGAAATGGACAAAGAAATCAAACAGCTTTATTGCGGTTTAGATATGATGTGACGCCTGATATGATTCTACGTTTGACACTCGATACATCTATTATGCAATAATAGGCGACTTGCTGCCCTACATAACGACTGTATATTTTTTTCCAAAGCCGCCTCAAGCGCTGGAAGTACGCTGTGGTAGAACACTTAACTGCAACGCGGATTTCATTCCGGCTGGAATCTTGACTCACTTAAGTCACATGGGTTTTCGTACCGCACGCTGCGCTTCTCAAGGCTAGCGTCTGATAAGGCGCCTAAGGCTTTCGCCTTAACAAATTTGAGGCTTTACATACAACGATGTAGTTACGAAACATGTCCGAGCTGAGGCACCGGCGATAATTTTGATAGCAAGGGGTTCCCTAACGTCTACTTTAACCTCGATGCACGTTCTAAAGAAAGGACTATATTATTATTATGAATGTATAGGAAAAGGAAACACACTACGAAACCTTTTACCTTGAGTTCATTGAGCGCCAAACTCGTCGTTTTTGGTCCCAGCGGCTTGAGAATGTCGATTCATCGCTGAACACGACTTCATTCCAGTCCGCCGAACTCCACGTTTGCACGGACAGCGCAAACTGCAGTCGCTATGTCCTCTGCCTCTCCGTGATGTGGGGTTTCTGGGCTGCAGCGCAGTTTTTAAGGCCTGCTTCCACCAATCTTCTTCGGATGGTGGAAATGGACGCATCCAACTGCAGAGCGTCTCTTATGCCTTTCGCAGATATATGAGGGTCCGCTACTACAGCGGCAACAATTAGTCTGTCGACTTCATCTTCTGTGCACCTGCGCCTTCCACCTCGCTCGCTCTCTGCGATTCGCCTCGTCTCTCGGTAGGTTTGGACGACACGGTTTACCGCAGTTCTCGACCTTCCGAGCAACCGGCAGATCACCCGTTGGGAAAGGCCTTGGATGCTTAAATCCACTATGCGCCTCTTCTCGTCGGCTGGAACCCATGGCAGCATTCTCGAAGACAAAGCGTTGACTTAAAGCGCTCCTTTTTTATATTCTTTTGAAAACGAGATTGACCAATAGCATTAGCTAGCATGTGCATGGTCTGCCAGTCTCACTTCGGTTAAACGTTATCTTCACTGCGCATAAATGGCAGCGAAATAAGACAACATATGACTCGAGCGCAGTGCTACTGGGTCCGTGCTGCAAGCACGCGGGCATCTATCGAGTGTCCGATTTGCAGGGTTCATTTTAAAATGAATACCGTATTTACTCGAATGTAACGCGAGTTCTTTGTTTTTTTGATTTTCCTACCTAAAGTCGACCCTCGCGTTACAATCAAATAACGAAATTCTATTTTTTTCTTCCTGGACGCAATGAAAGGTCGCCCGTCGCGTTACAATAGTGGTCGCGTTACAACCGAGTAAATACGGTACTTCGCTAGGAATGTAACAAACCAGTCAAGCATTTTGAATTCAGTTGTGCTTTCCTGAAATTAGCCGCAGTGTTTTTTCAAACAAGGCGAGCGGAAACCACACAGATGCTTGTACAAAGGAGACATTCACAATTTAATGCCACTTCGCCTTCAGCTGCTCCGTGTGGAGAATGTGATGGTCATCTATGGAAATGTAACCAAGTGTTGAAATTGGTGACGCATCTTTAATCTCTCAGGATTCCTTTAGGTTCCCGAGGTAACATAAACCACGCCAGTTTTCCGTTCACTACTCTCCGTCTATTCTACAGCGGCTCGATATCCGAATGTGTACGAACCTATAACATGTATAAGGAGTACTAATAAGTGCGTTGGTTTACCGCAATAGAGCGCAAAAGGCATTGCTGCTGAATAACCTGATCACAAAGGTCGATTTTCGAAAAACTGACGCCGTATGCATGTTTCCGGCGCCGTAGAGCGTCCGGGACGAAGGCGTAGAATGCGGCGCGCACCGAGCATTGCCTGTACAAATTACGTGTTTTCGTCACGATATCACCGGTCGGTGTTTCCGCGACGGCGGCAGAAGTGGCACCTTGCGCTTATTCTAGCATTCTGGTGCGCGCGCTGTTGAAGGCAGCGAACGAGCTGGCTGGCAGTTAAAAAAGGGTGCGCGTGCGCATTGCGCGCTCTCGAGCTTCCCAGGCAGCCGTCAGAAGGCGCCGCGGTGCTGTTCGCCACGCGCTCCCGTGGTCCGCAAAATTTTGAGCGCCACTGTACATGCGAACCATCTCTTCACTTGATCCCAAAGCTTCCTATGAGGTTTTAACGGAGTACTTGATATAGTACTGCATCATGGCACAAACTTTGCATTCTGAGTACCAAGGTGTTAAAAGCTATGCTATGCTTAGTGGCCTGAATATAACTTGAACATAATTTCTTTCATTCTGTTACACCTCTATTCATGCACCCCTACTTTATGTCACTACAACATAGATAATTTTGAGGCAACAGTTGAAGTCCTCCCCTGTACTAACCTTGGCAGATTGGACATTCAGATATGTTTCGTGACATTCTTCACTTTCATCAGTTAACTTTTCACTTAGTTAACTGATGATGAGTAACCACTAGTGCACCCCATCATTTACCACTTCAAACTTGAGCCTTTTTTGATTCCACAGCCACCGTAGCCCTGTGTAAAGTTTTTTCATTTACCACCATTGCGGTTTTCACTGCTTAAACTGGACATGCACACATATATGAATCAACAAACTTTTCAGCAAAATTGGGGTGGTTGCTGCGACGGCGTTTCACGCTAAGAGTGGCTTTGAAGCTGCGCTATCTGGCAGGTAAGGGCATGAAAATGCACATCTTTCAGCATGTTCCATAGACTGCCTGAATTTACTAATAGAACATGACCAAGGAAACAGCTAGTTAATTCATTACCGCAGAAAGATGCTGCCGCACGGCTTCCCACTGCTGGGCATTATGCAGCAGCAGCTGCTCTTGCAGCGCCAACAGGCGCCTCTGGTCTGCCGCCAGTTCGGCCGCGGCGGCATGTATCTGCCGCACTGGCGTTTGGCGGCCCGGGTGCAGTGGCGGTGTGGGCCTTGGGTGCATGGCTGCGCACAATACATGATGCCTTCTAATTAAGAAATTCAGTACCTGACACATTTAGCTCAACATATCAGAGTATGCATATTGCATGATGTTATAATTTGTCTTACTTATATTGTCTCTTGCTAGTCTTAGGCAAGGGCTGCTTTAATGGTGGGCGACCTGGGCACTGTCAACAAGGACGTACCACTTGGCACCCACATAATATCGTTCAGCTTTCTAATTACCTGAAAGAATGCCTGAAACTATGCTGCTGGTTCATTGCTGTTCCTTTTTGATGCAGCTTTCAGTTGACAGAACCTTGATGTTGTGGCACGGTGGCATGCTGATTGAGTAAGCGTAATTTTTTCCTCAGCTGTTATGTCTATATGAAAAAGCGGAAGAGGCGTGCAACAATGACATCAACCGGAGTGCTTCTTGCTGTATGTGATAATGGCTGTGAGTGATAATGCAATCACACTACACGTGAAGACTGTTGAGGTAGATTGCTTAAATTGAGTTGTATTTTATGCACTTTAGCATCTTGTCTCATTTTAGGTGTGTTGTGTGAATGTACTTATTAGTGATCACTAAAATTTCTGTAGTAAATAAATGTCACCATCTGATAGCAATAACGTATTTCTTGCCTCAATGCTTGTATTGTTTTTCTCAATAATTCAAACGTACTCTATCCTGTGTTACTTTTTTACATGGTGTTGTAACATTGTATTGTTGCCTTCATTGTTTCATAACTGAGGATATTTTTTCACTTAATGTTTACCGCCTTGTACGTACAAGTGCAAACAAGCTTGTAAAAGAACGTGTTAACTCGGGGTGGTGATGCTTACGCACTTCAAAGAACACAGCACATTAGCATAAACGCTATATGAAAAATTTGGTTTACACTGCACCGTTTGTTGAGTTGAAAGATCACATACAAATTTGGATTTGTGTAATTGTAATTCACATTTCGCCTGCCTATTAATTATAGACAGAAGCCCTCCAGGGCTCCAGGGAACATAAGGTATTGCAGGCTGCGAAATTTCTTTGAGAACGATTTCAACTCAATGACAGCATAAATGATATGATTTGCTGTCATTCGAAGCTCACGAATCATGCAGTAAGGGGAAAAACTACTAAGTGCTTGCTGCTGCTGGTCACTACACGGCCACCATATGATGACAAATGTTCACATGTCCCGCTCCTCTGTATTTATTGTGTGTGTGCTCTTCTCGAATCTCCTGTCAAATCATCATCCAACAGCGCTTATTACAAAGGGGACAGATGCAGCACGTGCATTGTTTCCAATCATTTATCATCGCCACTGCATTGAAATAAATAAAAAAAAAACATAAAATGCAGAGACATTGAGCACCGCTTGGATTATGTATCATTTTTAAACAGTGGTACAGTCACACGGAGAAGTGAGAACACAAGAACAAATGCCGTGAATGTTTTCCCTCGTCTGTATTTTAGCGCTGTTTACAGACGTTTCATATTTCGGCCATTAGTCACTTGCTCTCTTTTTGTGCTGCCATATGCGCTAAGGTTTTCTATGTGCTTATGACAGTTCTCTTTATTGTCGTACACCACAAACCTGGCTGCACTGTCCCCGTGTAATCATGGTCGAGCAGATGGGCTGGGGGCCCTCCAGTGTTTCTGGCGACTCTTCGGCACTGGCGCTTCGAAGTGGTGGCCCGCTATGACAGAAGGCAATGCAAATGACAACAAATTTATGTGTGTGTTGCATGATTGGGTAAAATGTCCGTGTAATGCAAGTTTTGGCATATCATTAGTGAACGGTGAGCACGAAGCGCATTGCCAAGCTTCTAGCCTGCGCAGTGCTTAAGGAATGCCACAAGTACCACGTGTCTCGTATGAAAGGCCTGTTCATGTAGTAATCACATTTACGAGCAAGAGCATAAGCTCGGGCCCGTTGGTATTGTATGCAAACTTTTATATCGCACAAAAGGAAATACTTCAGAAAAGGGTGACACGGACACAGCACCGACTCCACGTCACCTTTTTCTGTCCCGGTTGCTTCTGCGGGCTATAAAATTTTACGAACAACGGCAGCGTGTGTTATTTCAGAGAGTGCTTCGAGACGAATCATAATCTGTATTGATTGTCCAGGTGTTTTTCAGATATCGCCTTGTTTTTCCCATAGCTCTTGAACAACCACTTTATGTTTTGGTTCACCCTTATGATAATAAAAAGTTGTAAAGCTGTGGCATAATTTTCATTAATGTCTCATCATTGACTGCTTCCAACAACAACAAAGGATGCCGCAAATACTTTGCCAGCCAGTTTTTAAACATGGTTATCAAGAAAAAATACATCTCTTTGCATGCTGTTTCCGACTTCTTATCTGCATGCTATAAGCAACGTAGAAGTGCCTTCCATCATCACCATCTTCGGGGCTGCATTATTCTGTGGATCGAGATTCGCCTTGACTATATTTTTAATATTTAAGTGATCGGGCACTACATGACGTCTTAAATCGTAACTCTTATTGCACGTGCTTCTGCATATTTACATGAAGCGTAACTTTCATTTACTTCCTCATGTGTGGCAGTAGTACACATCCTCAGCAAAACATATAGCACCATCTTAAGATCACGGCAGTTAAAGAACAAATTTTTTGAGCATTGGAGGCATTGTAAATAGCAGAACTCGTTGTTGGGCTACTTGGTGCGTTACTTCAGATTACCTCTCCATTATGGCCAGCAGCATCCATGTTCCTGGACGCCGGGGGCCTAGGAAAGGAAGGGCCGCCGCAGCCCAACACCGAGTCGACGCCCACAATCGCAATAATGCGGGCGTCGTCCTCGGAAACATGCGGACGCCAATTGTAAGGCCCTCCGCCTGTTCGCCTGCAATAAGCATGTGCATAGCTGAAGCGTCAAGACCACCCGTGTGAAACGGATGCTTACCTGTACTGCGCTGCCGCCTCCGCGCCTTGGGCTCGCGCTGCGGCCACCTTGGCTTGCCACAGCCGCCGCCAGTCCTGCGGAGACCTGCTGCTCGGGCCCATGCGGTTCAGCTGCTCTGCCAGCGCCTCCCACAGCTCGCGCCGAACCTCGGGCCGCATGTCTGAAGCAGCCCTCCCCATCTGGGGGTGCTCCGTTATAAAATCCAGCATAGCGGCCCATTGTTCGGCGCTCTGCCGCGGGGCATAACGCTGTCGGCGCTGGCTCAGCTGGCTATGCTGGCTCGCCTCGTTGTCGTCCATCTGCAAATATGGCGCTCGTTGCAGGCGGTATCGTCTGCTTCACGGCCTTAGAAACTACACGTTGGTCCACTTTCATTTTATTTTTTTATTCTTTGATTTATATTTGCAGAAACAAACTGGTACTTAATTGCACGTTCCTTAAATACACGCTTAGTGGCTAGAACAGTTGCTATGGCTTTGTCGGTCATCTCCAAAAAATGGCGCTGAATTGCAGACGATATCGTCTGCTTCACGACTTTAAAACTAAACGCTTCACTTTTCTTTTATTTTTTTGTTGTTGCATTTACAATTACAGAAACAAAACGTTGCTTAATTGCTCGTTTCTTTGTTTTTATATCCCCTTCGCTTCACGTTTCGCAAGCACTTCATGCGTTTGCGTCATCACTGTGTACACGTCACGCCTACACAAATTCGACAGAAACCGGCGGAAGTCCAGGATAGCACCCCTGCTTCGCCTTCCTTATCATATGGCAGCTTATAGCGATGGCGGCGGCTTGCAACAAATCGACGGCGAATGAGGCCGTAAGCACACGTTGTTGGGATAGTCGGTTCATGTTCTTTCAGAAGCATTCGCTCCCCTTAACCCTCCCCTTGTGTTTTCTTTGCGCGAAATAGCCACATCCGTGGCTTCTGAAAGAATGAGGCCGTGCATGGGCTCGAGCTCATTGGGAAGCCCAGCTTTCAAGCTTGCCACGCAACTTGATCTACCGGACCAGGAAGATCGTCGAGGTCCACGGTTTTCTGGACTCAGGAGGCTGAATTGACAGCCGGACTAGTTGGTCTTGATTCATCTTGAATTGTCTTGTACAGCGCAGTATACAACTCGGATGGCAGTGAAGCACAAACACCCAGGGCTGTTCTTTCTCCAACTCTCTCAGCAAAGCTGCGTTCGTAGAATTGTATACGCGGAGAAACAGCTCAACATTATTATACTACAACGGAAAATATTTACTATACTTATATGAATTCATCTCGCCTGCTGCTATAATTAGTCTCTGCGTGAGCGGCGGGCAGCCTTCCTGAATGGCTTTCAGAATGAGACACTTTCCGGCTATTCCGAAAAAGGTGAGCGATAGCTCAGTATAGTATTGCGATGTGTAATGAGCATACGTTATTTTAATGCCGCGAGATTTCACATATTTGTGACGTCCCGTAACAAGCAGGCGATTTTAGGCACACCAAAAAATTTTTGATGAATGACCAAGAACCAATGGTCAGAAATATGCTGCATTGAATATAGTGTGTTCTCTTACTTTTTCACGCAGTAGTGCATAAGTGGTCACTAAGCGACTGGTCATTTTCACGTTATAGTTGCATCGCGTTACGAGCAGATGTTGGGTGCATGAACCAGAAAATTTCGACCAGCCATAAACAGCTAACGACCAATGCGGAAGGAAGTAATGCGGGGTAGTGTAACGTTTTAATCGTCCACATTTTTTCAACGAAAATTTGTGCTTACACTCTTAGCGTAGGCGCATTTACTTAGAAGGGCCGGAAGGCCCTCCAAGTCACAAATGCAAATACGTTGAGTATAAAGAATGTACTGCGGCTCTAATAGCACAAATTGTTGCATTTTAAGGGACACATGTGGTCGACAAGTTAACAGCAATGGTAATATAGCAACGCTCGAATAATAATAATAATAATAATAATAATAATAATAATAATAATAATAATAATAATAATAATAATAATAATGCACTGCAAACACTATTTCGACTAAGGTCAAATAAGGCAAAAAATAATATACGCAAAACTGAATGTGTGCAAGAAAGTGCAGCATTAATTAATGAAAAGGTGCACTCATTGCTACCAACATTAAAAACGCAATTATTAGTGAGCAGCTTTTATACGTTAACGAAATTTCATTGAATGATACAAATCTATACTGCTGGGAAGGCCGCCATGACGATAATTGTATTCACGCATAAAGTTGTGTCATTAATGTATAAAAAGTGATGATCGTAATACTATTACATGCATAACACGCCTAACACATGCACTGTTGTCCCGGTGTATGCGACGTAAGACTGACTGTACTTCTATGATATTATTAAGTATAGCAAAGCAATTTTTTTTGCAGATCAAAAATCACATCACACTGAGTGGGAATGAAGTTCTCGCGCTCTCGCTGTCTGCGTGTATATATATATATATATATATATATATATATATATATATACGGCCGATGGATGGGGGGATGCTAACCCCCCCCCCCCCCCACTCGCAAACAAGCTGGTACGCCGCTGTCCGACGCGAACTCACGCCAAGATGCACTCCGTCGGCTATTTCTGATGGTAATGAGGCTGCATCTGACTCTTCTGACGCGAGGCTGTTGCCAATGTGGTTTCGGTTTCGTTTTTAAGCGCTGGCAATTTTCGGAATCGTTTTGTCGAAAGAAGAGCGTTAGACTCGATTTTTTAGGAGCTGGCTCGCCAGGTTCTTAAGCTGGGGCAATGTCCCCCGTCATGAGCGTAACCTTAGTTCCATAGGCGACCGCTACAGGCGCAGCTCGCGCGAAGGAGAAGTCTTCTTCCTCTTCTGCTTCGAGCGCCTTGATGATGATATTAACGCAGGCAAAACCACAAATAGCATAGCCAATTGTAGCATGCGCATACTCGCGCGAAAGAAAAGTCGAACCACAAGCGGTCGCAGACCACTTGTGGTTCGACAACAACCTGACAACGATCGCTACTATAAAAACGGGTGACGTCTTTATATGACAGTAGAGGAATTGTATGGAGCATTCACGGTTTACCCGATAATCTCCGAGCCAGCTCCTCAATCATCATTCACTTTTTCTTTGAGGTTACAATGAATATTCACTCACACCTGCCCCAAATAAATTGTTAGCTGTAGTTTTTATTAATTTATTCTACCTTCATTGGAGAAGCGCAGGTTAGTAGCCCGGGCTTATCCAGGCGATCTCTACTCTGTTTTTTGGGCAAGATTGAGCACCACTGCCTGTATTCTTACTTTTTCGATTATACGGCGCCCAGATAACGCAACAATATTGCATGATCCCCTCGAAGTCGTATAATCTGGGTTCCAATGCGCGCAATCAGAAATAAGGTGAATAAAAATGAAGATTATGAAACCACCTCATGGCTCCAAGCGATAATGTCATAAAGTTGTATACCAGGGGTGTAGCCAACATTTTCTTTTTTTTCCGGGCAGAAAAGGGGTTACCAACTTCACTGGGGATGGGGGAGCAGGGATGAGCAGGCCATATACTAGCAAAGAAATTTCGAGAGGGGCACGTGTCTGTTATGCCACTGGCACCAGGTGCCTGCTCCTATGCTCATGTGCCAAAATGACCAAGGCTGGCCTAAAAATTTTAGGGCCAGCCTTACAATACACTGACCACAAAGAAACTGACCGGCGGGACAACATCGCATTATCTCTATCATTAGAACGTCATATGCAGAGTACAGAGATGAAAGTTTGATTCTACCTGCAGCATGTTTTTTGTTCAAATTATCTCTACGTTTCAATCAAACATAGCAATCAAAGTGGCCATGAAACCTAATTTACAATCATTGTCTGCATT
The DNA here is from genome assembly GCF_013339695.2 of Rhipicephalus sanguineus. Taxonomy (NCBI): domain Eukaryota; kingdom Metazoa; phylum Arthropoda; class Arachnida; order Ixodida; family Ixodidae; genus Rhipicephalus; species Rhipicephalus sanguineus. The sequence goes on from NC_051176.1 coordinate 61,633,077, forward strand.
GCGGTAGTTAATCTTAGTGCATTCAGAAACAAGCTGGGAAAATTTTACTGTAATTGGTCATGCACTTAATTTAATGGAAAAACTTTATAAACATGCGTGCGGGCTGAGAGTCGGGCAACACTGACGCGCACATGCATTCCGGCAAACAACTTTTTTTGCATGGTCGGCTGCTTGTGCAGTCGAGCTATATCAGCTTCCTTCAGCTTGCCATTAAAAATAAACAATCTGCAACAGCTGAAACACTGCCGTCGTGCACAGCAGCAACACATTGACTACGTGTGGTAAGTTTGCAGATTTGGTAGCAGACGATGGCCTCGCTCCATGCAGGACATGGCGTCACACACGCCATGACAAAATGGCGGTCACCGTCATTGGGAGAGAGTGGGTTTATAGCTGGCAACTTGTACTACTTATTATGGACGAAAGTGTGTTTTACAGTCCATTTTTCATATATATAAAGGCATAATAGACCCTCCAGTTATATTTTTCGCTGAAAGCTGCAAATTGTTGGCCAAACTTGTCATGGCCTCTTTAATTTTGCCTACATTTTCTCAATCTTACATCATACAGTTGTGACAAAAAATAATCGAGCCCCTTGTTATCCCGTAGTTGTCGCTTCAGACTAGATGTAGTAGATATAGGCATGTAAATGTGCTTGAACGCATTTACCAGCATTCACATGCATCTAAATGACCCTTGTGTGTTTTCCCTCTTGCATCAGTAAAAGCTGTCACTTCCGCATCGTCCGCATGCTCCGGCACAGCCTCACATAGCTGTTGGCATGCTCTGGCAAAATCATCGCCGATATTTTTTTTAATAAAGAATATCAAACTCCAACAGCAACTAAAAGTAAAAAGCAAGAGCATTACCACAGGTTCCCTGTAAACCACAAAACGGGGGCATACCGAAGGCTCTGATGCCAAAAATGGAAACAGCACCAATGCCTCCGAAATGATGAGGTTTCAGAGGCGCTCGTGCCGCTCCTGCGCAGTGGCCAGAAGGCGTGACCTTAAGTCGCTTGAGTCGCTTAAGTCGCTACAGGATAATGCTGCATTATCCTGAAGCCACTGATTGTGTCGCTCCACAGATTCATTGGTTTCGCCATAGACGACCAGATCGCTGGAGTCCTGCAATGTATAAACATAATTGCAGAGCCAAAGCTTTAAAAACATGGAGTTCTTCCAGCCTAATGATAGAAATACCATCTCCGTGGCTTTCATACTCAGCGGCTGGCAAATAACGCTTAGCATGTAGCACTGCACAGATATGAAATGCACTGAAATGCACTGATATGAAATGCACTTGCAATAGTCCCTCTCGCTGTTTACAAAGACGGACCCTGGACGGCTTCCGGTTTTGTACGCCGATGTAGCATACTAGCATTGACGGGGAAGAATAGTCTTGGCGAGTAGCCCTCAGCTGTTCAACGCTTTTCTGTGTGTGTTTAGTCAGATATCCCAAACAAATATTATTCTAAGCTTTACAAAAGATTACAAGAGGTACTCTTGAATTTTACGCTCCCTCCTTTTGCCCAGAAACTTAAAAATAGTCTTTTCTTACTCTGACACAACTTAAAACATGGTTTCCTCTTTGGTGTTAGAGAAGGATAATTGAAGTGAGCGGAAGTTTCTTGGGGGACTACACTTGCTGCTGCTATCGCAACCGCGAAAACGTCTATAACCAGTGCACTTTGCATATGTCGACATGCAAACCATTCAACTGCAATCCTTCATACACAAAATTTGCGAAATGTTAGTTTTCATGTTACCTACCTATGCAATGCGAACAAGTTTAAGAAGTTCTCAAATGCATTTTCTGCCCACTTAAAATGTACAAAATAACACAACAGCAGAGTTCTGCAGTGTTTCTGGCAGCATATCAGAACAGTTCGCTTAGAGCGAAAAAAAAAATGCGGTGTCCTGTTTTCTTCTCTGTCCGTGATCCTCTGCGCTACAATGACTTCTGCAGGTTTAAACCAACTCACCCAAGAATTTTGCTCCATCTTGACTAGTCCGAGTCATCAGAAAACCATATAGAATTGTTTCAATAAGCACTGCTTGGTCTGAAAACAACAAGTAATGCACTGTGCAATACCAGAATATTCGCTCAACGAAAGAATCACTGGGTTTTCTGGTTGCAAAGAAAGCCAAGTGGTGCATGCGGAGTTTAGCCTAGTAACAGGCCAGGCGTGGGTTTCCTGCAAAAATGAAGAGGCATGCAATAAAAAAGTGAGAGGAAAGGAAAATCTACAAAAGTATACTTTTATGAAAAGCAGCCTCGTCTTATTGAGTGTAAATACAAGCACAAAGAACTGGCAGTAACAATGAGTATTAGTTGTAATACTGTAGTAATAATTATGTGAAAAAGTATAAGTTGTTTTTGGGAATGCAGTGTCAAATGAATACATAACACTCCCGAAAAGGCGGCACTACTTCTTGCTAGTAATGTGTGCTTCTGGCTACCGCGGCCTTTTGTGCTGGCTCTGTGCCCGTTTCTCCGTCATCCCTGCTGGGCAGCTGTCCACCTTTTTGCGCATATTTTTAAGTTTGTTGCGCCGGCTGAGAACCAATGACTCGTGTAAATGATATAAAATAGCAACACATTAAACACTACCTAATGGAGACACAAGTGAGCTATGTGGCCAAGAATACACATACAACAAGGAATCAAAATGTTTGGAGACTGGTTCTGTTTTGAAGTAATTTTTGTGCGCCTTAGAGCTGTTGCCTTCAAAATAGTTCTTTCGTGCAGCAAGAGCATGCTTCCAATGTCCCTGCCACTTTGCAAATATATGCTGAAGTGTTTTGCGGGAAAGATTCAAGCGCCCTACATTTCACCGTCCGGCCCACTAGGCGCTTTGATGCAGATATAGGTCCGATCTATGCACCCTGTCACCCCGGGAAATTTGGCGATGCGGTAGAACCCCACTTTCGTTTCGCAGAACCCGTCGCCAGAGTAAGGGAACTTCACGACGTCCGGGAACAAGTGCGTGGCGATCAGCTGCAACACACGTTCAATAACGCGGCTCACTGTTGGCTGTGACACATTCACGAGGTCGCCCGCCACTACTTGAAATGTGCCCACTCCATAGAAGCTCAGCGCAATCAGAAGCTGCATCATTGGTGGAAGAGGGTGACTACGGTTGCTGCAGCTCTCCTCAAGGGGCAAGCACACAAGCAGCCTTTTCACGCTGCTCTTCGTGAAGCGGAAGCGCGCGAGGAACTCGCTGTCCGCGAAATGTTCCATGGGGTTCAACCGGTTCCTGAAGCGTGGTCGCGGTATGCCCACGCAGTCCTCTACGTCGCCGAACAGCTCGTCAACGCGGAGCCCATATTCGACAAACGAAGCGTAGTCCTCAAGGGGCGAGCACTCAAGCAGCTTTTTCACGCTGCTCTTCGTGAAGCGGAACCGCGCGAGGAATTCGCTGTCCGTGAAATGTTCCATGGGGTTCAACCGGTCCCTGAAGAGTGGTCGCGGTATGCCCACGCAGTCCTCTACGTCGCCGAACAGCTCGTCAACGCGGGGCCCATATTCGACAAACGAAGCGTAGTCCTCAAGGGGCGAGCACTCAAGCAGCTTTTTCACGCTGCTCTTCGTGAAGCGGAACCGCGCGAGGAATTCGCTGTCCGTGAAATGTTCCATGGGGTTCAACCGGTCCCTGAAGAGTGGTCGCGGTATGCCCACGCAGTCCTCTACGTCGCCGAACAGCTCGTCAACGCGGGGCCCATATTCGACAAACGAAGCGTAGTCCTCAAGGGGCGAGCACTCAAGCAGCTTTTTCACGCTGCTCTTCGTGAAGCGGAACCGCGCGAGGAATTCGCTGTCCGTGAAATGTTCCATGGGGTTCAACCGGTCCCTGAAGAGTGGTCGCGGTATGCCCACGCAGTCCTCTACGTCGCCGAACAGCTCGTCAACGCTGGGCCCATATTCGACAAACGAAGCGCAGTCCTCAAGGGGCAAGCACTCAAGCAGCTTTTTCACGCTGCTCTTCGTGAAGCGGAACCGCGCGAGGAATTCGCTGTCCGTGAAATGTTCCATGGGGTTCAACCGGTCCTTGAAGAGTGGTCGCGGTATGCCCACGCAGTCCTCTACGTCGCCGAACAGCTCGTCAACGCGGGGCCCATATTCGACAAACGAAGCGTAGTCCTCAAGGGGCGAGCACTCAAGCAGCTTTTTCACGCTGCTCTTCGTGAAGCGGAACCGCGCGAGGAATTCGCTGTCCGTGAAATGTTCCATGGGGTTCAACCGGTCCCTGAAGAGTGGTCGCGGTATGCCCACGCAGTCCTCTACGTCGCCGAACAGCTCGTCAACGCGGGGCCCATATTCGACAAACGAAGCGCAGTCCTCAAGGGGCAAGCACTCAAGCAGCTTTTTCACGCTGCTCTTCGTGAAGTGAAAGCGCGCGAGAAATTTGCGGTCCGTGAAATGTTCCATGGGGTTCAACCGGTCCTTGAAGAGTGGTCGCGGTATGCCCACGCAGTCCTCTACGTCGCCGAACAGCTCGTCAACGCGGGGCCCATATTCGACAAACGAAGCGCAGTCCTCAAGGGGCAAGCACTCAAGCAGCTTTTTCACGCTGCTCTTCGTGAAGTGAAAGCGCGCGAGAAATTTGCGGTCCGTGAAATGTTCCATGGGGTTCAACCGGTCCTTGAAGAGTGGTCGCGGTATGCCCACGCAGTCCTCTACGTCGCCGAACAGCTCGTCAACGCGGGGCTCATATTCGACAAACGAAGCGCAGTCCTCAAGGGGCAAGCACTCAAGCAGCTTTTTCACGCTGCTCTTCGTGAAGTGAAAGCGCGCGAGAAATTTGCTGTCCGTGAAATGTTCCATGGGGTTCAACCGGTCCTTGAAGAGTGGTCACGGTATGCCCACGCAGTCCTCTACGTCGCCGAACAGCTCGTCAACGCGGAGCCCATATTCGACAAATGAAGCGCAGTCCGCCATGATACTTGACTCAAGGAACGATTCAAGGTAGCTCCACGCTCGAGATTTCCTCAAGTCGAGGTGCTTTTCGAGTGAAGGGCGATTTGTGAATCGGAAAACGGCCCTCAAGGAGCGTTTAGAGTGAAGGTTCGAGTCAAGTAGCGTTGATGAATACGGGGTTAAGTCCTCATGCTCGTACCCCTGACGCACGGGTACTCTAAAGTCCTCGAGATAAGATGACACTTTCCGGAAAGGCGCTCATGCTCAGTGACAGACCAGAAAGGAGTATCTTTCTACCGGCAAAGCATCTTCGCCAGAAAACCGGATCTCGCATCTACTTTTCAAATGTAAAGGCGGTACTCTCACAAGAAGCCTGCACGACTCATTCATGCACAGTCTCAACGGAAAAAGATTAGTACAAGTGACCGGTGTCCGGAGCCGCAATATCGCGACACGCGGCGCTGTTGTTCACGAGCACAATGATAGCGAGATTGCCAAGCACTTTCCATATTTCAAAGCAGGGGTGGCCGGCGGACCGGCGGAAGGCAGCCCATCATGCTGTTCGCCGATCCAAAGGCCGATATCGTAAAGAAACGCTTGTCCATCGCTTATCGGCAGACGTGGCTACGCATATGATTTCTTTTTTTTTCTTTTTTCGCTGGAGTTTCAAGCAACCGTATATCTTTATCGCAGTTGCTCCGAGAAAGCTGTTTCTTGGAGTGCTTTCTGCCAGCCACTCCTGCTTTGGAAAATGGAATGTGCTTGGCACTCTCGTTATCGGATTGCTCGGGAAAAAATTGGCCGCGTATCTGCGTGCTTCGCTGCAAATGTCCTCGAAAGACTACCCTAGCAAAAATGCCAATAGAGATTTATATTGGTCTGAGAGAAAAATCATATTGGTTCTATAAGCGCTTTATTAGGACTCTACCGGTCTTATTAGAGTTTTATTGGTTCCAGTAGAGGCCAATAGATGAAATGTATACTTACCAATGGGACCAATAACTTTTGTGTTGGCACCAATAGGTGGTGGCTATTGGGCACTTATAGAGCCAATAGGTGTGTGCCGGCACCAATACGTATCAGCTATTGGTGACTTATAGAATCAATAGGTGTGTGCTGGTACCAATATTTGCCAGCTATTGGTCACTCATAGAACCAATAGGTGTGCACTGGTTTCAATAAGTCAACTAAAAGTCGATTATAAAACCAATAGCAGTGCAATGGCACCAATAGTTAAACGTGTGGAAGCCAGGTCGTGATGTACTCATACATGTTTCACTTCAGTGGGGCTGGCATTTATATGATGGTTCAGCATCTTGCAGTATATACATTTGTTGTGGACCTAAAGGACTAATTGTGTTTGTACCAGCAGCAAACTGCTATTAGCCAGCTATGTTCATGTAGAGGATAGATGGTTAAAACCTCAAAACGGTGTTTCATTTGCGAAGTATGAACAATGCAGCAGCTTTGAAGGCTCAATCACACTGCACCTATTTTTTCTTACTTAAATGCTACCATAATTATTAAAGAAACCATTACCTGTGAAATTGTACAAATATTGTGCTGAGGATTATGGTTATACTTGTAGTATAAATTCAAACAATACAGGTTCACAGAATAAGAAAGTTATCAAATAGTATAACCATAAATGCCGTCGAAGCTGATGTTCAAGAACGAGACATCTTTATCAAAGCAGCAGTTGCTCTCTTTGGCAGCGTTGATCTGCATGTAACTCAGACTCCCTAAGTGGTGTGGAGAGTAACCTGTTAGTAGAATAAGCGAAGCCAAGGTGAAAGATAGAAATCTACACTGCCTGCTTGCACGTATACATAATTTTCAGTTTTTCCCATCTTAATTCATAAGTAAAGACAAGCACAATGTGAAGATTTCCAACAAAACATTTATTTCACAGGCAAGGTCAGTATGAAGAAACGCCACTGTATAATAGTTACAGTCACTTATGCTTACCTCTGATGCAGTGGTGTAGTAGTAGTAGTAGAAAAACTCTAATATATATGCAAAAACCAGATCGGCTGGAACCCCAGTGCCCCATAGGAAAACAGAGGTGAAAAACGGAGCCTGTCCGGCAGGGTGGTGCTCCAATTCCAAGGCCCCACTGGCGCGGGCCACCCGTAAGCAGAAATTTTTTTCGGGGGAGGGGAGGGGAGAGGGGGGAGAAGGCACGGGCCCGGAATGCCACCCCCTGGCTACGCCCCTACTCGATATACTAGCAAATAAAAGACATAAATGCACGTTTCATGAGGTGAGATGTAGGAATGACAAAGAGAACAATATACAGTAAAAGCTCGTTAATTTGGATTTCATGGGACTGGAAAAAGTGTCCGAATTATCGAATGTATCAAGAAAACAATAAACAAGTGTATATTACGTCCATACACTTTCATTTTCTCGAATACATAAGTCCTGAACTTTCTTTGCTCAAGAGTAGTGTAAAAGCTTCAATTTTCGCCACTCGCGACATTGTTCACAATGTGACTGCCGCGCAAGACATCCCTGTCGTAAATGCGCTGACCTGAAATTGACACCGTTACCGGCGTTACTGAATAGTTCACACTGATGACGACGGCAATGTAGACTGTGCTGGCTCGTTTCGGTTGTCTGCAAATGCTGTTTTCGCTTCTTTGAGTTGCACATTTACGGTGCTTCGCGTTCTGACAATCATCCGAATTAATCGAATGGCTACAAATGAGACCGAACCAACGAGAGCTTTGTGCCATTAAACATTGTACATGCGGGCCGGGAGCAGAGAATGTGTCCGAATTGTCAGATTTTCCATATTAACGGGTGTCGAATTAACGAGCTTTCACTGTAGTAACACCCCTGGTCATATCAATTTCTCCCACCTGAACATTCAAGCCCATTGTCGTCAGGACATCTTATTTGCTCTCGCAAAAAGAGTGAGGAGAACACTACTCACCATCACCACAAGAAATTGAAAAAGTGCTCCCGCAGCCATGTGTAGTTGACACTTCGACGCATAAACCACAACGCTAATGTATAGTCCTATTACGGCGCAAATTATGTTACACAAGGCCTTGCACCACACTAAACACTGAGAGCGGCAGCACATGCGCATATTTCTGAAAAACTACAACCAGCATTACTCTAGTGCACTAATAGGGCAGTATCCGTACGATAACACTCAGGAGGTAATGTATACTGCAAGAGCCTCCTTAAATAAAGAAAAGTAACAGGATTGAGGCAATGCAATTTGACAAATACACAATAAGACTGAGAGAAAAGACAATCCACAAAGATACTATTAGAAAAAACAGAATTGCAGTGCAAATATTATACAACACTAAGTAGATAAAAACACTGATAAAACTAAGGCAGCTTTATACAGGTAAATATTAATACATCACAATTTAGCAGAGCAGCTTGAAATGGTGACGCTATTCCACCAGAGCGCACACAGCTGACCGTAAAGACTACCGCTCAGCAAATGATAAAAAACTAGAAGGGAATTTTTGAAAGTATCACAGGCAACCACAGGTTCTACTTCAAGAACATCATCTCGCTGCTTTCAGAATGGTAGTGCAAACATGATGCTAATATGATGAAGACTAGTTGCAAAAGAAATACAACTAGGCAAATTTACATATTAGGACTAGGAACCCAGAAATTACTTATGACTAGAGACCGCAACTTCAGGCAAACAGCCTATTTTTTCCTAGAGTCCGTTTAGAGCCTATTTAACATATAAGCATGAATCAAGGCAAAATAAACATTTTAATGCAAAATTTATTGTGCCTAAAAGTGCCTATTTCGACGTTCGCGCCTTATCCGCTTTTAAGCGCCTAAAAATGCCTATCTTCGTGTTCGGCGAGTACACATTTTTAGCAATGCTCAAAATCGGGTCAAAATGAATAAATATCTAATATAATATAATTAACGGAAATAACCAGCAAGTAATCGAATTATTTAATTAAAATTGCGAAAACCCCTTCGAAAACATGCGGCTGACACCCGCGCCACGCAGGAGAGAGCGCCACCACACGCCAAGTGCTTGATTGCTTCACCACCGCCGCTTCTCTGACGTCTTCGTCACTACATCTGAAGGGGGAAACAACCTCACGGAACTCGCTATAGATGACCTGTACCTCAACTGCCGTGACAAGCAGGAAGTCGATAAAGTGCAGCAAAAATTCGCGTGCATGTCGCACGCCGAGTTTGCGATGCCCGCTACTGGTAAGAAGATTCTACTCATGCTGGGGAAACCCTTCATGCTTGCTTTAAACATTGACGTCATAGACGGCTTGGTAAACTGTGCAATGGGAACTATACAAATGGGAATCGCTGGGTGCCCGCGCTAAGCACCTCCTCATCTTTCACAGTATAGTAAAGCTGTATTTTGCACAGGATTTATAGCTACACCATGCGCAACACTATTTTCAGCGCCTTTAATGGACTGATGAGCTTTAAGCAACGTTTCAACTGCTACTAAGGGTATGAGTGCATGACTTCATGGCATGCATTTGGCATGAATAATAAGCACGGACATACAAAGTTACATAATAAAAGCTGGTGCACTTCTCAAGGTCTTTTATCCAGAATTAGTACACGTCACTTGTCCCTCCCACGGGATTCATCGGGTCTTTGAAGAGCTGAGAGAGCCATTCAGCTCTGTTAACGAACTAAAAGCTGTAAGCATGACAGTTTTTCTTAGAGCGCCTTTGCACATTCGTGCTTTTAAAGAGTAGTTGCCGGATGTGCCTATTCCACCAGAGCCCACTGTTACCCGCTGGGGAACTTGACTTAAGGTGGCGGTGTACTACAGCGAACACTTCACTGTTGTTAAGGCTGTTATTAACAGGTTTGCAGCAGACAAGAGCGTCGTCGTGAGGAAGGCCCAGATTGTTCAACAGCAGGATACACTTGAGGCTGACTTGGCTTAATTGTGTGCTTTTTTTACTTTGCTATAAGAAAGCATACAGAAACTTGAAGGTTTTGGCGCCACTCTGACTCGGAGTATTGAGCTGATTTGGGACATTTAGGGAATGTTCGCCACCGTTTCCAATAGACCTCTTGCTGAGAGGGTTATCTCAAGAATTATATCTGTCTTGGACAGAAATCCAGTATTTCCAGTGCTGAGATAAATGTCCCAGGTTCTGAGTGGTGAACATCCAATATTCCAGATGCAATTAGAGCATCGAATGTTCCGCACTATACAAGTACGCTCCACTAACTTCCATTGACGTTGAGCGTTCTTTCGTGCACGAACAAATACCGACTGAAAGAAGTCACAACTTCAATCCCAAGAACCTTGAGGTAGCGCTGGCAGGTCATTACTTTCATAGCCTTTCTCACAGTGTCCGATTATCCTAGCTTTCATGTAAATCTGTTCAAATGGCGAGTCTAGTCCGGCTTTTCATGATAGATAGATAGATAGTTAACTTTATTCAGGTCCGGAAGAATCTTCACCCCGTTTTTATAGGGGCAAGACTGCGGGCCGCTCCCACGTTGGGACAGAGAGGCCAAGCCTCACCGCCGCATCGTGGGCCTTCTGAGGAAAATAAAATTAACATTTACAAAAGCACGATATTTATCTGTTGCGTTCATTGGGAGTCCTGAAATACGCTGTGAAAGTATTCATTAATTGAGCCTATATATGCCTAAATGACAATTGTGAGGGTCTATTATAAGCGCCTAACACCTTGTTTTTTCGTGCCTGAAGTTCCGATCTTTACTTATGACTATGAATTCTGACACTCACTCGCGTTCTTGCATGTTTGGGATTTCTGAAACGTATAGGACATTGTCCACATTCATCGCCACACATATCCTGTCCACTTCACTTGTATTAAGCAGCACCTTCTCCTCAACCCCCATGGTCATGTACATGTGTGAGACCTTCCTGTGCACTTGACACTTGAGTTGTTGACACACCAGATAACACATGCCATCTTCCAGCATGAGCACTCTGTCAAGCACATAATGCAGGCCATCTGTGGACTTAAGGTAGGAGTTACAAGTTCGCTTAGTTCGATTATAACTCTGGACATAACTCCGTCCTTTCAGCAGTAGCCTCTTGTATTCCACCACATTCTTAGGGTGCTGCCCAAGCTTAGAAAACAAAGCCGCCTCATGATCACCAACTGGCAAAAAACGTCCTTTACCGAGTGGCTTGTGTTCTGGGCTCTCTTTTGCATTATAGCCAGTCATGGTCTCACATAATGCCCGTGCCTTCTGTGAAAGACTCATGGTCTGCAAAAAGCGACGGAGCTGAAGGGTCATGGTGAAGCGCTCCAGGACTTGGAGTGGCACTCCGTTTGCATCACTGACCAGATTCAGTAGTGAACCATTTACCGACTCAAAAACAAACGTTGAATGAGACCACAATGGTCCCAGCTGCCGAACACTTTGCGGGAGGTGCACAAGTTGGTGAATGTTAAACGTCATGGCCTCCAGACCATATAACTCTTCTACTTTATACACAAATTGAGATAAGTTGCTCATAGCAACTTTCAAGTAATCTCTGCTGATGTTATCCTTCAAGAGGAGGAAAATGCCATTGACTAAAAGGCAGAAGTGCTCAAGGTAGTCTGTAGGCAAAATACTATGAAGGCACGGCACAGAATAAAATAGCAGCCACCATTTCTATTCACTGGCCTTCCACAGACTACGATCCTCAACTGTTCGTGGCAGCCTCGTGAAGAATTGAGGTGGCTTAAGATTAAGCAGTCGTGACGTGACCATACGCAGCTGTGAAGGTGTCCCTATGTATGCTGCTGACTTGACAGAGCTAAACCAGATATCAGCTAGTTGTTTTGTCACCCCCTCCAAAACGCACTGCATGTAATCGGGGCACACTCCCCACACCAAGTCAAACTTAGGAAGGTCAACTAAGGGTGTATATCCTTTGACACCATGGGATGGCTTGCCTGTAGCCAGTGCCAGCTGCATGTCCTTTTTCACCCCTCCCCCCTGGTGGTCCGTGTGGCAGGAACTTCCCTTTGAACGGGGTACTTGAGAGATCCTGAAAAATCTTTATACTAGTATGTACCAGAAAACCCTACGCACAACTTCTATAAAAGACGTAAAGAAAAATGCAATCAATTAACATATGACACCAAGACGTAAACCTTTAGCAAAACTTACTTTTGTGCCTTGTCCCTTTGTGGAGACAGAAGCTGCACCCAAAGTAGCCATTAAACTGTTTGATGTTCAGAACTGCAGCACGTGCCGGTGCGTCAACACAGCAGCAAACCACTTGCACACTTGATGCGAATTCTCTGTCGTTGATTTTCCATTTGACAGAACCCGTTGCAAGGACCTCCTTGACAAACACGTCCAAGAATTTTGTCATCTCTGGGTGCCCCTTACCAAAGCAAAGCCCCCCTAGGAGAACATTGTTCCAGCGCAGCGCCACCGGCAGCTCGGTCACTACACACTGAATGGGCCATAATGAAGTTTTGTTACAGTTGAAAACTCTGGCACCATCCGTGTTGAAAGTGAGTGTGATATCGCTCCACTCGCTTCCCTCCATGTGCTGCTTACACAGTTCTCCATCCGTGATGTCAGAGAGGATGGTACTTTTGCTTCTCTCACGAGTACTTTTCTTGTCAAGCGAGCTGAGAAGTGCCATTGCCACTGCCTTGTCTGAAAGCAGTACTTCGATTTGTTGCTTCAAATTCAGCCCAGCAAAAAAACTGTGAGCCGAATTTGAGGCATTACAGTTCGAACAAACAAAGCTGCGTCCTTCAGGATTAGACGCAGCTGTACTGCAGGCAGTGCAAAAGTAGTAGCGTGTTATCAATTGTTTTTGCCAATGCTTCCACGCCTTTCTCAACAAGTACTGGGATGATGGCAACACATCAGCTCCAAGAGAAAGGTTCATCACATGAACAAGCTTCTCCATGCCGCTCCAGTTCAGCCCTGCTGATGTCGAGTAGGCCATCAGCATAACCATTGCATCGGCAACACTGAGGTCAAAATGCGGGAGACGTTCATGCGAGAACAATTTGGTGAAGTCGTCTTCGCCGACCGCCGTTTGTTCGTCGCTCTCTCCAGTGCCTGCGTCCCAATCGGCAGACTCTGTCAGCAGCTCCTCTACACTGCGCGGTGATCCCCGACTGCAATCTTCATATGCGGTTTCATTTTCGGCGATGTCGTCTCTATCAGATGACGAGGTATCCCCGCTCTCCGACTGCCGGCTGTCCTCGGCGTACGCCGGCGAGGACCACATCAACGGATCGACAGTCGAAGCTTGTTGGTCGCCCGAAGTTGTAGCGGTGTTGGGTGCACGTTGGTAGAAAATAGTGCTTCGCGGAACCACTAAATCGGCTCCGGGCTCCAAGTAGCGCTTGCGCTTCCGCTTACGATGGTGCACATCGTGTTCCTCACCGTGGCGTTCCTGCTCGCTGCCACTGTCCATGGCCAGCAGAAAAACGAGCAATTTTCGAAAGTACAGTGTGGATCAACACGTCGACGAATCTAAGTTGTTGGCAGTGCTGTGGAAGGTACGGACACCCTCAGCCATAGCTCTTTTTGTTTATTTAGTGTTTTTTTATTTAGCGGCATTTTTTTCGCGTAAACTTCGATTGTTTCCAGTGCTGAAATGTTTTAAGCGTTATAAATAAAGCAGAATATTGCAATAGATTAGCAAGAAACGAAAGGCATAAAAAGCAAATTTAGCACGATCCAGCTGATCCAGCATAGCCTACGAGCCACGCTACCAGCCGATGGCAGCCAGCCACGTCCAATGCCATAGCCACGTTAGCCACGTGCAGCTCTCACTCTTGGTGGCTGTGTTGCTTGTTGTGCGGTCGGGGTCGCGGATACATTAGTTAAATATGTATGCGTCAGTAAGGTTTCGCGACGATGACGTAAAGGCAGTCGTGAGTGTCGCAGACATTAAACATTTCAGTCCGAATAGCGTCTCCGACTACGACAGTAGTAAATGGTATCGTGTGCGCTGGCAAGATGACCACCAAAAAGGCTTCTTCCGTGCACAGATCGTGCGGCTGTTCGGTGAGTGAAATTCTTAATACATTTGGTTCAGTAAATGAGTTGCTTCTGTGTAACGTTTGATTTTGCTGTGCTCCGAATATCCGCAGAGACAAAAGAAGCGGCCAGCCAGTCATCAAAGCGCGTCCCCCTACCACCGCGACCGTCGGACAGCGAGGAAGAGACCGATAACTCGGTATCGGAATCCAGTGGAGATTCTTTGCACGAGGTATTGAAGTCTGCCCGCCCCGCCCCCCCCTTTTTTTTGTTCTGAATGCGCTGTAGTATGCATGTCACCCCAATTCGTAAAATGTAGCAGCAAAAAATAGTAGTAAACAACTTCTTGTCCCGTATGAAGCAAGTTTCACGGCCGTATCAATTACGACTGGGGTAGAATTCGGAATAAAAAGGAAAAAAGCACGAAAACTTGGCATGGTGGACTGTTAGGCTTGAGAATAGCTTGCATCAGCTTGGGCAGAAAGAAAAATCGGTCAACATTCTAGCCCCATTTCTTGGACCTTAATTTTTCTGCTCGCCGATACAATCACAGGATGTCTACCAACCTGAAAAATGTTGAAAACCTGTAATTGTCATGGAATTAGGACATGTCTAGAAAAGTCGGGGAATTTTCAGGGAATTTTTTAGAAACCTGGCTGTGTCATGGAAACTGACTGGTCACAGTATGTGCGACTGTCTTGAAAACAGTGTTTATATTTGATCAAAGCTTATGAAGTCGCTTCTTTTTCTGCATCTACAGTAAATGGCTGAATAGAAGCATTAAGAAAAGGACAGTGCATACAGTTGTTTCATATCACACGACATATGTCAATTTCTAAGCATGATGCTACTCGTGCCGATAAATTCTGGTTTGTCTTGGCCATAGCCTGAGCTCGCCTTGAAGGCATTCTAGTTTGGTAGAAGTTCTTTCAGAAGAGGCTAGCCAGACCGGGTGAAGCTCATTTGCTGGTGATGCAATGATAGACATTCTCAGTTCTGTGCTCTGTTGATTCAAGTGCCCTAATTATTTTTCCCTTTTTCATTTTTTACCTCTTGAGGGCTTGTTTACAGTACAGGTAGTCACTAGGGTCCTTATTAGGTGGACTAGTTGGCTCATTGACATTATGGCAGGGCAGCGCAATATACGGGACAGTGAACACGCAGGACACAATGCTGTGTCCTGCGTGCTTCATTGTCTCGTACTTTGCACTGTGCTGCCGTTATGACGGATAGTCAGTTTTTCAAGTAGGCCTGCCAGTCAGGTAATATGCTTAGAATCATCATGGAAAACCTGGAAAAGTCGGGCATTTTGGAAAAAGTAAATTGGTAGACACCCTGAATCAATAGATGAGTAGTTTACATATGCAGATGCTGGCGCAGACGCATGTACGCCCGATTTGCCCTAACCTCGAAAATAATTTTTTTTTAACAGCGAAGCTGTTGAAGCTCGCCATAATTTGTCTGTCGGAAACAGAAATGATAATCATCATGAACTCGCACGCGCTCTGCATGTGCGTCTTCGCCCTCTCCTGCATAAATAAATGGAAATAAACAGAAAAAACAGAACAAAAAATTACATTTGCAGAACAGCAAAAGCCAGAACTACATAGGTGCCCATAAGCTCCGCTACCTCTTTAGTATTGTACCTCCTGTGCAAGCTGCGCTTTTTTTTGTCACTATGCCAAATAATTCACCGAAATAAAATTTTTTCATGCTGCACAGAGCATATATTCCTCCACTAAAAACCTACATGCTCTATTTTTCTTATTTGTTAAATCTGAACTAGCAACCTCTGTTGAGTGCACATGGATGCTTAATTTATGCCCACATGCATTCAACACTAGGTATTCCGAAAGGCAGCAAATCGCTGCGCCAGAGGGAAATCTGAGGAGCCCTTCCGTAACAACCACCTGCAGTCACTGTTTAAGAAGAAAGACGCACCAGACCGCTGCGCCAGAGGGCAATCTGACGAGGCCTTCCGTAACAACCACCTGCAGTCACTGTTTGAGAAGAAAGACGGCAGTCGAAATTGTCAGGAGGAAGTTCAGCAGCTTAGAAAGGAAAACAGGCTTCTCAAAGCAGAAAATGAAAAACTGCTACATGAAAACAAGAAGATGCACAGCAGGCTTGAAATCCTTGAGAAAGCATTGTGCAGCTCAGTTTTTGACACAGGTTTGGCTTATGTGTTTTAATATTTGCATGCAGACTTAATTCCTGTAATATGTTGGCATGCATTGTTTATTTCTGTCAATAGTGTATGCTTATTTAGTATCATAACACATGCAATTTTCTCTAGAGTATGAGAGAAGTGACTTTTTATAAATTAACTAACATCATCATGTGTTCTTACAGAAAGTCGCTTATGGGCACACACGGCCCGTTGCTCAACTGGAGCTGTGGCTTCACAGGCCTCACCAATGGAGCCACAAAAATATCAAAAGCTTGCTGCAGTGACTAGCCCATCTTCTGTGCCAAAGATGTGCAAGGACACCCCTGACCTGTCAGCAGAAACAGCAGACTTGCCGTCTAACCTTTCGCAAGACGAGGAAGTTGCCATGCAGCCTCGGTGCACGGCAGTTTCTATATTGGGTGATAAGGTAGGCACACTTTCCTTAAATTTTATGGGCATAACGGTTTGGATTAACTCGTGCTCTTTCTGATGCTTTACTATTCAGAGCTGGTCCATGAACTCGGCTGTCCTACTGTGTAGACCTGGCCAGTCGATACTTGTCCATCTAAGCTTTTTCAAGGCGCACCATACACCGTGGTGTATGTCTGCGCTGCAGGTTTGAATAAAGAGATTGAGTGAAAGGGCCAGTTTAAATACAAGAAAAGCATGAATAAATTTTCACTGCTTAAGGTTCAAGCATCCTTTTGCCTTGGCAGTGGCTACAATGCTGCTAAATTAACTGCAGAGAACTGTTCACCCGCTCATTTACTTCGTAGGTGAATGTAACTTCTGGCTGCTGCAGTGGTCTGCTAAGAGAACTTCCGGCGCTTGTTGATGATGTGTATTTGGGCAGCTTCCAGTCACACTCTTTCATCGGGTTTGATATACGGTCATTTCTGACCAAAATCAATGGCAAGAACAGTACAAAAAACCTAACAACGAAAAATAGCAAAAAAAGCTAGCATAATAACTATAACAAAATGAAAAACTTGGTGTGACAGCCAAAAGATTGCCTTCAACAATTGTCAATCCAATAATTTAGTTGTCTGAATTTTTTTTTACTTTATTTCAGGTGCTGTTGGGGAGTAGTGGTGTGCATGTACCAAAATCAACGTACGAACATTTGATGCAGCGTCCAAAAGATGGCATTTTCGTCCGTGAGGCCTGCGTTCAAATTTTTTCTACTGCAGGCCTCATGGGCAAAAGTGTCACTGGCGCTGCATCAAATAGGACCAAAGGAGCACTTAAACCAGCTTTGGATGCATCGAAATATGATGAACTAAAAGGTATGCCTTATACTTGTCTATGCCTATATGACCAATTGGCACCAAACAAGGAAGATTTGTTATTTAAAATTGAATCATAGGTCCCTTTTCTCAAGATTTGGGGACCTACTTTGCAGTTTGCTGTATTGTTCCAATCGCTCAGAGTTTGCACCATAAAAGGGTCAGTTTCAGCACCATTTCTTCATGGTAGTTTTCTATTGCAAGCTTCCGTTACCAACCTCTCCAAGATTTGGTGCAGTGACTTAGGACAAGCTGTTGCTCTGGTGCTGGAATTTGAACTGGCATGTCCCTATTCAGCATCAGCTACTCTGTTCATTAGGCTACAGATTTATGCATAGAACAGCAGCATAACAAATTTGCCAGTTTTTCAGTTATGTGGTTTCAGAAGAAAAAAAAGGAAAAGAAGCATGATGTGGCTAATGATATTTCAAAAACGCCAAAACCTGCAAGCTTGTCTTCAATAAATCTCAATACATTGACCGAAATGTGTGCCAAGTTATAGTGATAAATTGCACTCTACTATACTCGCAGACAACTTTTCTTGGCAATGAAGTGAACATTACAGAGCCAAATCGCGCGTATCTTAGCTACTACGACTGAATGTAACGTTGCATAATTGTGTCCGTATTTCCAGCATGAGATACAAAAACTTATTTATTTTCTACATGTAGCTCTTTGAGACAAAATTCAGCACACACCAGTGAGATATTTGTGTGTATTTCACTTTATATGTGGCCACTTCGCGATTTTGATGCCTGAGAAAGTTTTTTTACATGCACCTCAAATGCTAAGCCATCCATTTCCATATAGCGTTAAGAGACTCGCTCCCAACCGAACTACATCCTGTAGAAGTTGTGCAGATGCTCAGCCCCCATAGCTTTAACCCTTCATTGCCAAGAAAAGTTGTCCGCGTATATACCAACATTAAAGGATCACCCATAAAAAAACTTCTGCAGTTGCCCGCAATCAATATGAGTTCACGCTTTCTGGACCCTTTTTTGCGACAAGCCTAGTCGGGGGTCCACTGACATATGGCTGAGAATATGGCTTGGGGACACAGTCATCGTTGCTTCCACTTTACATTCGACAAGAGATGTGCCGTTACTGTTCCATGCTGCCAGCCCGCCAGAATTTCCTTTAATAACTGAATCTGTGTTGTGTTGTATGTTTCCTCTAAGTAGTGCTTTACATTTTTTTTAAGTAGCCCTCCTAAATATTTTTGTTCTTAATTCCTGTCCTTTTGTATTTCAGTTTTCTTCACACACTACCTGGAGAAGCGGTGCAGTGACTCTGAACTCACGAAGAGGCACAACATGCTGGGGAAGCTTGTGGCAGCAAAGATCGCCGATCTTATGAAGCAGAAGAAGTGATTTTGTACATTTACGACAGCAGAAGAAGGATTTTGTACATTTTAAAAATATAACACATGCCTACTTTCTAATGGGATTCGCTCATTTTATAGAGGTTCTGCTACATTGCAGTCCTCATGTGATGAAGAAAACAGGCTCATTCTTTTTATGCCTATACTGTGGGCCGCCAGTAGTACTAGTACAACACTAAAAGGCTAGCTAGTACACGTGCCACACACTACAAATAGGCAAATACAGTACTAATAGGCCAATAGGCAAATACAGAATAGGCCAATAGAGTGCTTATAGGCAAATATACCAATAGACAAATAGAGCTCTAATAGATCAGCATGTTACCAACAGACCTATAGATTACCAACAGACCAATATGTTCAATAATCCGATAGGCTATTGGTTTTTCTATGGGTGATTTTTGCTAGGGTATAGTCAGGCCTCGGAAATTCTCAAGTTCCAGCCTTCGCCGAAGGGGGGCGAAAAAATTGACCTCGTCGCAGCTAAAAAAAAACCATAGTGGCTCCGTTCAAATCTGCCCTCGGGGACGCCAAAAAATCCGCCAGAGGCGCCGTAATAAAAGCAATATTTAAGAGAAATACAGCTATCATTTGCGCATAAAAGTGCTTTTTCTTGCGTAACTGAGAGTAATGTTTGAATGAGGAGTAAATTTGTTGTTTAGTGATTGAAAACATGGACTGTCACGTGACTTCTACCCTGAATTCCTCGATTCAAACGTTTTGGCGCGAGATTTTCGGTTCTGGCGGCACGTACGGCCAGGACTTCGTAAGCTGCGTTGCAAACTTCGTAACTCGTGGTCCAATGCTTATGGTGTTCTTCTGCTGACCCGAAAGTCGTGACTGAGGAGACCGCATTTAGGTAAATGCGAAAATCTGCAGGTCCGTGTATGCTCTATACTGAAGACCTCCAGGTGGTCGAAATTTCCGGAGTCCTCAACTACGCTGTCCCTTACAATGACATCGTGGTTTTCGAACGTAAAACCGTAGACATTATCGCTTTACTTTGTTAGCTGCAACGCTGAAGTGTGAGCAGCATTGTAGGGCAACATGACTTGAAGTGTTATTGAAGTGGTAGGTTGAAGTGGTGTCTGCTGGCGAAAATTTGCCCGTATGAGAGAGTGACGTTCGCTGCAAATGGCATTAAATTTGCCGAGTGACAGGCGTATAAGTTTGTGAGGTCTTACGAGCCAAAACAAGGCCGCCGTAGTGGAGGGCTCCCTAAATTTCAACCATATTAGGTTTTTTACCGTGCACTAGCGCATGCACACGTGTCTCTGACGTTTCGCCTCCATCGTAATGCGAAGGCTTAGTAGTGTGGTAAACTCTAGGTAGAGTTGGGTCGGTCAACAGGACAGCTCTTGACTGAGCCCCACAACAATGCTGTCGTCTTCATCCAATCGGTGTAATTTCGTCGCCCGTGCCAGGGCGACATTCCCATACCCGTGACCATATCAAAATGGCAAGCGGGTTCTGCTACACACACGCTCATTAATTAAAACGTAGAAATCTGCAAAAAACGTGTCTGGTGGTCGGCAACACCCGGCTGTCCCTCCCCCACTATCAATTAGTACCTGAATGCAGCTTGCTTCACTTCATTAGGGGTAATTTTGTATGTTTAATGACTGGCACGTATGTATGCCATGTTAGGGAAGATGAAGTGTAGCCTAATGTGGGTTATGTCTTGACACGAATGATGGAATAAATAAATATAACCGTAGTTTATAAACTTCGCCATGTGTTCTTGAATATTACGAAAGTCTGCGTGCCGTTTTTATTTTTGAGGTTAAGGAGTGTAACGGTGGTGTGTCCATGTACAGCAGACGTTCCGCAAGGTAGAGGTACAGCGACAGCCGTGAATTGGCATATTTGCCAATGTGACCGCCGTTGAATACTGGGTATCGCCATGGCAACGCTGGATATGTCTGCCTTGTCGCTCACCGCTGACAACCGGCGCGCGGTAACGAGCAAGCGGACCGTCGCCGTGACCAGTGACGAAGCGCAAAAAGTGCGCCGCTGCGCCGCGGGTGCCGCAGATAACGCGCAGATTATGCGCAGTTATCGTCCGGTGGTTGGCAGCTGGTTTGCTGCTCCCCGTTTTCTTGAAAGTTCTATCGTTAATGTTGTCTAAAATACGCATGAAAGCTTTTTAATTCACCTATGTAATCAAATTGCAATTATGGTGGGCAGTCGCTGTGCTACTGTATGGTGCCGCAGGAGCTGCGATACCGGCGAAGGCGTCAGTTTTCACAGGTTCTTCTACGATGGCCGGTACACGTACTTTCAAGCTCAGCGTTTTTCTTTCTGCTTTGTGACCTCGTTAACATATCACACTTCACTATTCTCGCTTTTGAGTTGTATGCTAACACATGTGGACAAAGCTGCTATTTCACTTGTACTTGCAAGGTCTGGTGCGCTCATATGAACGAGTGAATTATGCGATGGCATGAGCACGACTTGGCCAGACTGTTCATGAAGCCTACTTTCCAGTGGCGATGTCATGATAAGAGAATGACCGGGATAGAAAATTGTTTCTCCCTTCTCTGTATTTCTGCACCTCTTTGAGGCCTTGCATATGTCCCATTTATGGGTTGTTTCATCGGTATCACGTGTTAAAATGCTAGTGTTTTCTGCCATTCTGTAGACATCCGCTATATTGTGATTTCTCTGTGTGAACCTGCTTGGTATTCTCAGCCTGACCGCAATATGTTGTAATAACAACAAACCCGGGGGTCTTCAGGCGTACTCGTTGAAAGCAAGTACTGAAACTGTAGCAAAAAAAATGCTGATGCTTTACGCCTGTCCTACAATACAAGTTCGTTATTGTGAGCGCTAGCTGACGGTGGAAACGGGCAACAAACGCCATCTAATTTGTTTTGTCTCTTTGAAGTACTGCGAAGGCTAGTCGTTTACGAGCTCACGATGTCTCAACAAGGGACTTTTACCGCTTGCTCACTGTCAATAAAGACTATCGTTCCTTCTATTCCCTCGTGAATTGTTCTTACTGGTGCCAGTTCCCAATGTATGCCTTTCGGTTCCATGTAACCTTCGTACGCACAGGTACTGCGTTCCGAAGGGCGCTTTGGCGTGCTGCTGGGCGTATCGACGCGCTCAAAACAAGCGGGTGAAAGATACCGAGACATCCGTAGCCATACGCGAGTCCCGGCCTCTTTCGTCCACTTCTGTTTAAAAAGGATAGAATAAAAAACCAGCCGAGGCACCCGCGCATGCGCCTACGCACCCGGTACGGAATGAAAAAGGCAGCCATTTGCTTTTTTCTACCTTAAAAAAACAAAAAACAATAAATTTTGTTTTCCGCTTCCTGCTTACGCAGCGCCATCTCTTGGGTGCCTTCGGTAGTTCCATGCGCTACCGCTGCTTATCTTTCGTGCTGTTGTCAAGGCTACAGTTTCCCTTCTCTAAACTGGTTCTTTATTCTATGCTATAGTCTTCTGCCGGCCGTACTACACGAGTGCTCCTCTATGATGAATCGCCGCATCTGGCTCATAGCGTCGCATTTTCAGCGCAGCCTAAGAAACACTAGCGTCTTGAGCGCAGCCTAAGAAACATTAGAGTATTTAGAATTACGTATCTATGTATTTTCTAGTAAAGGAACACACCACCTAACACTTACGTACTGATGTTGCGCCTCAGATATGCGTAATATTTGCTTTTTGATCGACAATATTCACGAGTATGAACGCCGCTACCAGTTCAAGATGGCTGGGCGTTCAGCAAGTGCTTAAAATGTGGCCGGGTGGCTGAACTGTGTGACAGACAGACAGACAGACAGAGGGACAGACCAAAATTTCTGCGTTCAAGTATCCCAAGAAAGGCTATCGTCTTTAAGGCAGCACTACGTGTCGCACTCTTGCCGCTCCGGCAATCAGTCACTTGTGCCAATCTTTTTCCGTTGAGACTGTACCTTTCAATGAAGGCTTTCTAGCTGCTGCCATAATGGTGGGAATCATTTTATACATCTGCCTCAATTTTGTTGTCACGAAGCAGTGCTGTGCATAAAATTGACATTTTAGATGTTCTCAAGCACTGACCTTTCAACCAAACCAAGTCTAATTTGCCTTTAGTGTCGCTTTAAAAAAATGAGAGCAGCACTACCGTGCAGTTCATTACACGAAGTTGTTATACACTGACAAATATGACAAACTGAAAGCCACAGTTGGACAATCATTAGAAAAAGAATATTGATGCTTACAAAACCGCTTGTTTGACCACCAAGTTTGTCGGTGAGATGTGGTTATTTATGAATAAGCCTTTCGGCTGCCGTTCTGTACAGCTCTTTTCATGGATACCTGTAAGCAAATTGTTGATATTTTGATGTAGTGCCAGCACAGCCTAGCAATAGTACTTTGGAGAATAATCCCAAACTAAAGGGATACTGAACAAAATTCTTTCCGCCGAGATTTTCAGCGAAATCGAAAGATTGGGTGTTGAAATCAATAGACATAACCTACCTTTCAGGCAGAAACAAGAGGAAAATAATTATTTAATGCGTTTTTCACAAACTGCCGCGTCTTGCAGCCGCGCCGTGAACTAGAGGCGATGTTTGGCGACGTTTCATACACCAGAAACGGGCATGCCACCAATGCCAGCCGTCGCCCGCGTCTGTGAAGACGCTCAGCTCTTATTACTGTAGCTCCCACTGCGGTTCCTAGAAACACTACGAACAGCACCGGCAGCGACACTGCTCATGGCTGGGGTAAAGACCCTAAATGGTGGGGCATGCCTCAGTGCCTTTGTGGAAGGGTGAGTGCACGGTGTTAGAAGTACAGGTGGAACGACGCAGCACCGGCGCCATGCGCTCGCTGCGTCGAACTTCGGTTCCTCCGCGCCGTCACGCCGCGAGATGGCAGGAGCAGTCAAGAGGCTCACAGCGGCGCGCGCCGGCCTCTCTCCCGACAAAGCCACGGTGACGAAGCAGTTGTCGCCACATTGCTTCCTCGTTTAATTCTTTTTGTGCGATGGCAGGTCATGCTATTCGAGTGAGAAAGCCGTGAAATGGGCAAAAAGTGTTTCGTGCCGCGGTGCAACTCTGTGTACAAGACCTGCACTGAAAAGTCGATTTTTCTGCACCCCGAGATGCGGAACGCCTGAATGTTTGGCGCCATGCGATTCCGCGCAAGGACCGTGTGCTGCAGTCGACTGATTACGTGTGCGAGAAGCACTTCGAGCCGAGGTACATAACGAAGACGTGGGAAGCAGTGTACAAAGGGCACGTTTGTGTGAGCACATCACGAAAGGCGGCCCTGGCTAATGACGCCGTGCCGACGAAGTATTGAGTTCGTTTTGAGTTCATCGTCTTGAGTTCATCCACGCCGTGAGTTGGCCAGTTTTTTTTAACACCTACGTGCGTGTGCAGTCTTTCTCTCTCCATGCGAAAGCTACGCTTGTTAACAATGAGAATATCTGGGGTTTTACGTGCTGAAACCACGTTATGATTATGAGGCACGCCGTAGCAGAGCTCCACAAATTTCGGCAATGTGGTGTTCTTTAACATGCACTGACATCGTAGAGTACACGGGTCTCTAGCATGCCGCCTCCATCAAAATGCGACCGCCGCGGCTGGGATCGAACTAGGGAACTTCGGTCAGCAGCCGAGTACCGTAACCGGTGTACCATCGCGGTTGACTGGCTACGCTCGTAAAGACTCCGCACACCGTGATCGACGTGTTCCTTGAAAGACGAAGTAGTAACGCTGTCTTCGGGTGACTATGCGAGACATAAACAGTGAAATATATTCCTCAGTTGGCAACAGAGAAGAATCGGGAACATATATCCACCATTCATAATGTCTCCCCTTCTCGCAGTGCCAAACCAGGATGCTTTTTCATATCCTTCGTCGGTGCCTCAAACTTAGCTGCTGGCATTCGCTAAAATTCAGTGTTTTATGCACGACCAGCTAAAAAGACGTATTCGTGACACATTTCTTTATCCGCGATCAACGACCGCAAATTACTTCGAATGTTCGCGACAGCAAAGACAGTGTGCATTTTCTGTTGTAATACTACGGCTAATGCGGTATTTTTTCTAACTATCTAAACTATACTTCTACAAATAGAACTAATATTTGTCATATTTCAGCGTGACGTCACTCTCATATCTTTAATTGTCCGAACGAGGAAAGCATATGTTGAATTTGCCACCGCCAACCTTCGCGGTGGCAAATTCAACATATTCAACAGGTAGCGGCTGTATCGTCCAAATTTCGATTTATTCGAAGCTATTAGTTATTTATTTATTTTTGCGCTCGTTATAGTGCGAACGCACAGTTTTTTTATTCATTTCGAGGGGCGGTCGCGGCTCCGAAGCGACCACGCCTGATACCGCTCTTGAGCCACCAGTAGTGTAGCGCCATCTAGGGGCCTGTGAACAAGACGCCACAAACCGCGGACAGAAGTTCGCCGCTTCCGGAGGCGCCGTCGGTCCACCTATAATACTTCTAACACCGTGGGTGAGTGTGAGATGCGAAGGAGAGGTTGAGAAAGGGAAAAGGAGGACAGGAACACGAAAAGTGTTCTGCTCCTTGACCATCTCCATTATCATCGACTCCTGGCGAACTCGTGCTCGTTTCGTGAAGGCAGCTGGCTTCGCCGAACCCATACCTTCTGCTGGTATGGGTTCACCTGATGATTGTGGAGAGCTTTGGACAGCCGCTGCAGCTGTTTCAGCCCGTGAAGTTGCAGAACTTGGGTCTGCATCGACAGAACGTGTGTCAGCATCTGCATTTCCAGGCGCTGCAGTGGCTGTGAGCCGCTGCGTATAGGACTCACTGCCAAGCTGCTCGTCGAGGTCATGGCCCGTCTCCATTATGTATGATCTACGAAACGTTACAGATGTATTACTATGCGTCACAGGGACTGCAGATGCAATTTGTTGCAACCATTGCAGCAGTGCTCGGGGGAATGCACATACTCCTGAAGCAGGGCACAAAAGGACACAATCATGCACACATAAAATGGCACAAGCACAAGCACTGTTGCGTCATTTTATGTGTGCGTGATTGTGTTCTTTTGTGGACTGCTTCATCAACTATCATAGCTCACAAATTAGCCCATCAGCACATATTAAGTACATAATAACCTTGGAAACACAGGCCTCTGCGGTTGCTTTCTACACCAAGGCTAGCGTCGTTCACAGGCAAGAAACCCAGAAACTTGTGCATAAGCCAATAAAACAGCCACGATAGTGCACCAGAACCTGTTTTTCTTTTTTTTTAGAATGATCTGTAATAAACAAAACTGCAAGCTAATTTGTAGTGACAGAAGCAAGTCGAAACAATACTCGGGGTATCTGTGTGACACCACCTGAACGCACCAGTGTTTGTTTGATCAGTGATATAACATTAGGTTAAACTGTCGCGCATACTGCGCGTGATAATCAAATTCAACAGGAGTGTTACGATGGCAGCAGAGACGCCGCCGGAGACATGAACAAGTCGGTGTCACCAGGCAGAAGACCGGCGTTTATTGTGCGCTTCTAACTTATATCATGAAAGGAGGGGAAGGGTGCAAAGGGGGGAACAAGGCAAGAGAGAAGAAGCATGCAATTTCTGTCTTGCGTCCACTTCGGCAAACGCTGACGTTGCAACACTTCTTCCGCCTTAGTAACCATAACGGTCCACCGGTTTTTTTGTTCTCGTTGACCGTCGTAGTAGTGCTTCTGCAGACGCGTCCTTGGCGTCTTCGGTCGTCGCTTTGTTGTCAGGTAGCGCCGATTCCCGAGTGTCGTTGCTCTCCAAAAACAATCCTTTGTCGCACCTTCGTACTTGGTCCATATGTCGACGGACAATCCCTGCCTCAGTCTCCACTTCCAAAAGTCGAGCACCGGTCATGGCCCTGACCCTTCCCGGCGTCCATTTGTCGCCCATTCCATAGTTTCGCATATAGACGGATTGACCGGGGGCGAAATTCCAGTCGGTGTCTTCCGTCGGCTTGGTCGAGACACTGTGGTGGTTCCTGGTAGGAAAAGACAAGTCCAGCCTTGTGCGCAACCGGTAGCCCAAAAGCCTTTCCGAAGGTGACAGTCCGGATTGTTGAGGAGTATTTCTATAGTTACAAAGCACGCGGGCAAGGGAGGTCGTCAACTCGGCGTTTCCAATCTTCTTTAATCCGTCCTTAACAGTCCGCACAGCGCGCTCAGCCAGCCCATTGCTCTGTGGGTGATGCGGAGATGTTCTGATATGTACAATGCCATTGCGCTCCATGAACTGACGGAATTCGAAGCCCGTGAAAGGCGTCCCATTATCTGACACCACCGTACGTGGTATTCCAAACTGGGCAAACAATGTTCTCAAGATCTCGACGGTACTTCGGGAATTGACATGTGCTACCGGCACAGCCTCAATCCATTTGCTATGTGAATCCAGCACAATTAACACCATCTTGCCACGCAGAGGTCCCGCATAGTCAATATGGAGCCGCGACCACTTTTCGCCCGTCTCCGGCCAGTTTACAGGAGTTTGTGCTGGTGGCATAGGCAGTGCTTGAACGCAGTTGTTACAGTTGGCAGCTACGCGTTGGATGTCCTGGTCCAACCTAGGCCACCAAAATATCGATCTTGCTCTAGCCTTCATTGATGACACTCCCTGATGGGAGTCATGCAGTAGCATGAGAAACTTCTTGCGGGCGGCCGTAGGTACCACCACGCGATGACCCCAGTACAACAGGTCGTTTTCCACCGACAGCTCATACCGCTTCTTATAATATTCTGAGAGCTCGCCGTCTCCTTTAACGCCCCGTGGCCAACCACTGCGGGTGTACTTGCATACTTGAGATATGAGGTCGTCTGTCGCCGTTAGTGCTTGCAACTGTTTAGTTGGCACAGCAGCGATGTCCTGCTGATCTAGGGATAGGACGACTGGCGTAAAGTCCTCCAGTTCCGATGCATGCTGTGAGGGTATGGGTAAACGGCTCAGTGCATCGGCGTTGTACAAAAGTCTCCCAGGTTTATGCTGCAAACGGTACCTATAGGCGCCTAGCGTGATAGCCCATCTCTGTATCCGAGCTGCTGCAATGGTAGGGGTTGGCTTGTCCACCCTCAAGAGACCCAGCAAGGGCTGATGATCGGTCATTAAAGTGAACTTTCTTCCAAGTAGATAGTCTCGAAACCATGTGACGCCGTAGACCAAAGCCAGTGCTTCTCGCTCAATCTGAGAGTAATTCTTCTCGGCCGAGGTCAAGGTTCGCGACCGAAACCCTATCGGTCTATACTGCCCATCCACTCGATGAAAGAGAGCGGCTCCTACACCATAGGGTGAAGCATCGCATTCTAAAAACAGCTGCTTAGACGGGTCAAAATGAGTGAGTACTGGGGCGGTACACAATGCCTCTTTAGCTTTTTCAAATGCATCCTTCTCTATTGCTCCCCATGACCATCGGCTTGTTTTTTCCAAAAGTCGATACAGGGGTGCCAGTAGAGTCGACAGGTTCGGTAAAAACTTGTTGTAGAAGGTCAGCATGCCCAAAAATGATCGGAGCTCAGTAACATTCCGAGGGGCTGGAGCAAGTCTGACGGCCTCCGCGTTCTTTTCTGTTGGGTGCAATCCTGCGGCGTCGATTTGGTGACCTAGGTAAACCACCGAGGCCTCGTTTATCCGGCACTTGTCAGCGCGAAGTTTAATGCCGTGTTCTCTGAATCTTTGCAAAACTTGTCGAAGCCTTACGTAAGGCTCATCAGCAGTCTCCGCGATTAAAACGTCGTCCAAGTACGCTTGCACCCCGGGTATGCCTTGCAGTATGGACTCGATCGTTCTCTGGAATATTGCCGGTGCTGAAGCGATTCCGAAAGGCAACCGGTTGTAACAAAACAACCCTTTACGTGTGTTTATGACAGCCAGCTTTCGCGAGTTCTCGTCCAGTGCAATCTGGTTGTAAGCATCTCGTAGATCCAGGATACTGAATTTTTCTCCGCCTCGAAAGTTCGCGAAGATGTCGTCTATGACTGGCAAAGGGTATCGCTCCATTTCACCCACAGAGTTTAATGTTACCTTAAAATCTCCACAAATGCGCACGGCGCCGTTGCTCTTCAATACCGGTACTATTGGTGTTGCCCATTCTGCATACGGTACCGGTGATATTATTCCAGCTTCGACCAATCTATCCAGCTCAGAGGATACCTTATCCAGCAGTGCAAAAGGAACTTTCCTTGACTTGCAAAATTTCGGGACTGCAGTGTCCTTGATGTAAAGCCTAGCTGGGGGACCCTTGATTAGACCAAGATCTTCCGTGAACACGTCAGCATATTCTGCGAATATGGCATCAGTTCCTGCTGGATTCTGTTGGCTTGCCCCGCTCGGTGGAGTAGTGACGTGCAGAACCGGCGTTCCTTCTGCTGCAAGCTTCTGCAATAAGTCCCGTCCACACAGGCTGGGACCTTCACAATCCAGCACAGTAAGGTTACAGTCGACCTCCGCTGACATATAATAAGCCTTCATTGCCAATGTGCCTAAGACGGGCAGTTTCCCTAAGTAACATGAAAGTTTTAAGTGAGTATTCTGCAGCTGGGGCCAATGGTCGCGATGTGCCTCATACGTTGCTTTAGGAACTATGCAGACAGGAGAGCCTGTATCCACGTCCGTCTTTATGGTGACACCATTCCACAAGATGAACTTCCTTATGGGTGGAACCAGAGGCTCCATACCAGTGACGGACCAAATTTGCAGTGTGCTGGAGTCACTGTCATCACTTTGTTCTGAATTTTCTGTAGTTAATGCTAGCGTTTTTCCGGTGCCGCCCGTCTTTTTACACATGCGAGCCAGGTGCCCTTGCCGACCACAACTGTAGCATCGACGGCTCTTTTGAAAGCATGTAGAAGCTTTATGACCGTACTTGCCGCAGCATTTGCATTGTCGCGGCTCATTCTTTTGCTTAGTCCTTGTGGTATCGGACGCGCGCCGTTGGCTAACTTTCAGAACAGTTGAAGTATCATTGTGCTTATCTATCTGCTGCAACCGTCTTCTGCGCTTTCCGCAGCCAAAGAAAGGGCTTCTGCTTCTTTAAGAGTCAAGTCGCTTTTCGCCAGCAACTGCTTTTGCAAACTTTTTGAGCGAACGCCACATACGATCCTGTCTCTCAATATTCTGTGTAACATAGACGAAAAATTGCAGTTCTGGGCAATCTTTCTAATTTCAACAATGAACGCTTTCACGGACTCCCCTTCTTCATGCTTACGGTGGAAAAACTTGAAGCTCTCTGAGATTTCGTTAGGCGTTGGAGCATAAAAGTCATTCAGCGTTGATACCACCTCGCTGTAGCTGAGAGCGTTCGGCTCACACGGCGCCACTCTTCCGCACAGGGGCGTAGCCAGAAATTTTTTTCGGGGGGGGGGTTCAACCATACTTTATGTATGTTCGTGCGTGCGTTTGTATGTGTGCGTGCCTATATACGCAAGCAAAATTGAAAAATTTCGGGGGGGGGGGGGGGTTTGAACCCCCCAACCCCCCCCCCCCTTGGCTACGCCCCTGCTTCCGCATTAGACTTCTATCGTCTTAGACCCCAGCGCAGCGATCAACAATGCCCTCTTCTTAGCTTCATCAGTAACTTCATTGGCTTCAAAATACGCTTCAACTTTTACAAGATAAGCGTTCCACTTATCTGTTTCTTGGTCGAAATCCGGGAGCCTATGTGCCATGGCTGTCGCTGGGTCCCGCGCAGAGTTAGCGTTGCAGAGCTCCTGTCGTATAGCCAGCGTTGAAAGGCCAGCGACGCAGGGCCAACGTCGGCATAGGCGTTTTCCGTGGGTCGCTTCTACTCGTCGCCACTGTTACGTTGGCAGCAGAGACGCCGCCGGAGACATGAACAAGTCTGTGTCACCAGGCAGAAGACCGGCGTTTATTGTGCGCTTCTAACTTATATCATGAAAGGAGGGGAAGGGGGCAAAGGGGGGAACAAGGCAAGAGAGAAGAAGCATGCAAGTTCTGTCTTGCGTCCACTTCGGCAAACGCTGGCGTTGCAACAGGAGCATCCAGGGGGAAGATGACTGGACCAACTTGAACAAGCACCCTCTAGTTCACGTGCAGCTGCATAATAACGCTGCCAAATCGTTGGAACACGAGGTGTCACTAGAGCCAACGTTTTCACAAGTGGACTTGTCTTCTGCAGGGCTTCAATTGCAGTCTCGAAGAAGACAAGTCCGCTTGTTAAAGTGTTGGATTCAGTGACACCGCTTGTTCCTAGGATTTTCCATTGCTTCAAAAAAACTTCTTCCCCTGAACTTGCACAATAAAGACACCTATGAGGACGAAGTACTATTTCATCTATAATGTAGCGTCGGAAAGGCGACACAATCAACGCGGCACAAATTTGTTTATATTTACCACTCGTGTCCAGGAATTCGGGACATCGACAACTAGCGCCATCTGTTGCGTTGGCTGCTGAGTGGCAGCGTCACTCAATGGGAACCGACCTTTAAACATTTATTGTAGTGTAACGCTTCAATATACGCTTAAATCACTTCGTCCATACAATATGGGAGTCATTATGCCACAGTGCGAGAAGTTTTGCTTTATTCCCATTAACTTCCTGGGTTCGAGAGCCACTTTTATGTGCTATGTGAAACTCCATAGGAGATAATTTTAAAATTTATATAAAAACAATGCGCCCTCACCTGCTTAAATCACTGAAGGGACCCAATCTCGATGATTCAATATTCGTACCTGTGAAGTTTGGTGGATGTCGGCGAAGTTTCTGAGGTTCGACGGGAACTTTTGTCTGAGGTGCATTGCAGCGAAACCACCTTATAGGGGTGCATACGCTTCATAGTGTTTACGGTTGCCTTAAAACAGGTGAAAATGTCAGTGTTTTTATATAAGCTTGTTTTTCTTGAAGCTGCTAAATATATGGAGGGTATGAATACTGTGGAGGTCTTAAGTTGTTAATTAGCAATGAGAAGTCTTACGTTAATTAGAGCAGATGGTCAAAAATGAGAATAGCTCCTCGTAATTCAAAGTAGGTAAGAATTGACAATATATATTGATACGAATACCAATTTTGCTCCACTGGGTGTAAGTAATCAAGGGTACTAATGAATTTACTAAAAATAAATTAAAAATTAAATTAAATTAAATTAATTAATTAAATTAAATTAAATTTAAAAATTAAAGCTTATTGGTGAAGGCGGTTAGTATAGAAGGACATGTATATTATATATATATTTAGATATAGTATTGCAATGCACGCCAATAATATTACATGGCTGTCGCATGCAAGTAACTAGCAGTAGATACTGTTATAGCTAATTAGTAACCAAAGGTGTAAGAGATATGGTAATTGTACTCTGTCATTATTAATACTTACACTTTGAGGTAAATAGAAAAGGGGTAAATACGAATCAACTAATCGGAGGATTGCGTTGTAATGTATCAGATGGAAGTGGAGACGAAGAGGATCAAATATATAAGAATCTTAGGTTGCTAATTAGTGATTAGGGGTCTTTCAGCTTAATTACTATGGAAAATCAACAGAGTTGACAATGACCCCCAAGAATTCACACTGAGTGAGATTTACTCAGCAACATTATGCACATTTGCACCCTGACCACATAAGTAATCACTTGTAATGAATTCACCAATTTTAAGGTTATAATAGAAGTCTTTCAGTATAGAAGGATATGTACATGCTAAATATGGCTATTCAATGTATGAAATTACCATCCGAGATAGATAGTAACAACATGCAATTATCTTTAGTGATAGTTATCGATAATTAGTAATCAGGGATAATTTGGGGAAAATCTATGGAACCTAGCAATTAAAGCTATCAAATAAAAGATATGCCAAAGATGACGATTATAGTTTATTAGTGATCGTTGTAGGCAGTTGCCAAGTGCGGGTATATGGTCAATAAATTAATAGGTCGACAACATAGTAATGCATCAAATGAAAGCATATAGGAAGAGGCTGAATACATTTGGAATGTTTGCTAATTGGCATTTAGGGGCTCTGCAGCGTAATTAATATTAATATTTTTTTACAGCAGAGTTATGTCCACGCTTTGTACTACTCGCGAGGTAGACAAAACACAATCATCATTATGCCGGCGCACTCAGCATAGCTGTGCCTAGTTAAGCCATGTTAATCATAGTCAATTGTAATTAAGTTTTGTTGAGCACGATGAAAACTAATTAGCCAAGCATAATACAGCCAGAAGGCTAATTAGCCCTAATTAAGCCGAGTTGAGATTCTAGTCTGCGTAGTCATGCCGAGCTCGGCAAGAGATGCCGAGCGATACCGATATATCGGTATCGCTCATTCACAATTAATATATATATATATATATATATATATATATATATATATATATATATATATATATATATATATATATATATATATTAATTATGAATGAGCCTAATTACTATTAATTACGTTAATTAACTCATTGGGTCTAGACTGACTTGCTGTGAAAGCTCGTCGAGATGAAGCCTCGAGTATGTAGATTATACGAATTAAGCTCATTAGCGTAATTAAGCTGATTAATACATAATTAATGCTAGCTTGACTAGGGATGCAAGTTAAGCTAGACCAAGTTCCAAGTGTGCAAATGAGACCTATTACGCTAATTATCCCAATTAATCTGATTAAGCTAATTAACCTATTTGGTGTTGTGACTGCCGAGCGATACCCAATCGAACCCGATCAACGCCTAGTCTATACTCGTGATTACCAATGTGACCCCGTGAACACTTCGTGCATCGGCGTGTGAATGCACGTGTGTCTAGTCAAGCCAAGACTAGCCAAGTGCCGACCAGCTCTGCTCTAGCCCAGGTTTGCGCGACTCAGTGCAAGCTGCGCAATTTTTTTAAATTAGGTCAGCTAAGCAGAATTCACGGTAAGAGTATCTTACTAATGTTGATCTACATTCGCACCTTGGTACACAGTGCATTACTAATGAATGGTGACAATGAATTCAAAATATGTTCAATTTAGGGGTGAAAGCTGTCAGTGTAGGACATCAGTAAAATAGATAGATAGTATCTAATCTATGCAGCTATATATCTCAATCTATGCAGTTACAGTACAATGGTGGGAAGTAGTAGAACATCATTGATTATTAGCAGTCATAAATATCATTAATTCGTAATCAATTATAATTATTCGTTTACTATAGATACCATCTATCACCGACAAGTGTCAAGAGAAACTTTTACGAGAGATGACGATTTAAAGGAGTACTGCGTTGAACACGGCGCGAAAATTGGACGAAGGCTTAGGAAAAAACACCAACACAAGCGCTCGCACATTAATGAGTTATGCAAAACACTGGGTGCAGAAGAGCCTGGTGTAAGAGAAACAAATTGCAGAAGGGTGTCTTCAAGGGCCAGTTTACTGCACTCAAAACCGCGCGAAAGCGGCACGAAGGCTAACGAACAAAAGAACAGCGCTTCTGTTTGTTCCTAAGCCTTCGCCCCGTTTTTTCGGTGTTTGAAACGCAGTAACATGTACCAACTGACCCTTCAAGACACCCTTCTGCAATTTAAAGGAGTAATTAAATCTACTGATAGTTTTAAGAAATTAATACTTAAGTGCAGATCATGTCCAGGAATTCGGGACATCGACAACTAGCGCCATCTGTTGCGTTGGCTGCTGAGTGGCAGCGTCACTGAATGGGAAACGACCTTTAAACATTTATTGTAGTGCAACGCCTCAATATAAGCTTAAATCACTTCGTCTGTATAATCTGGGAGTCATCATCTCACAGTGCGAGAAGTTTTGTTTTATTCCCATAAACTTCCTGGGTTCGAGAATCACTTTTATGTGCTATGTGAAACTCCATAGGAGAGAATTAAAAAAATTATATAAAAACAATGCGCTCTCACCTGCCAAAATCACTAAAGTGATCCAATCTAGATGATTCAGTCTTCGTACCTGTGAAGTTTGGCTGATGTTGGCGAAGTTTCCGAGGTTCGACGGGAACTTTTGTAAAAAGGTGCATTGCAGTGAAACCACCTTATAGGAGTGCATGCGCTTCATAGTGTTTTCGGTGGCCCGAAAACACGGGAAAATGTCAGTGTTTTTATACAAGTTTGTTATTCTATAAGCTGCTCAAGATATGGAGGGTATGAATACTGTGGAGTTCATTCGTTGATAATTAGCAATGAGAAATCGTGGGTTAATTAGAACAGATGATCAAAACGAGAATAGCTCCTCGCAATTCAAAGCAAGTAATAATTAACAAGAGACATTGATACGCATGCGAATCTTCCTCTATTGAGTATATGTAATCAAAGGTACTAATGAATTTAACAATTTATATAAAGCTTATTGTTGAAAGCGGTGAGTACAGAAGGACATTTATCATATATATATTTATAGGTAGTATTGCAACGTACACCATTAATACTAGATGGCTATCGCATGTAACTAGGAGTAGCTACTGTTATAGCTAATTTAGAATCAAAGGTATAAAAGAGATGGTAATCGTACTCTGGAATTATTAATACTTACACTTAGTGTTAAATAGGAAAGGGGTAAATAAAAATCAACTAATCGGAGGATCACGTTGTGATGTATCACATGGAGTGGAGACGAAGAGGATGAAAGATATAAGAATCTTAAGTTGCTAGTTAGGGATTGGGGGTATTTTAGCTTAATTATTATGGATAATTAACACATTTGACAATGACGTACCCGCAGGTATCACACTGACTGAGGTTTACTCAGCAACATTACGCACATTTGCACCCTGACCCTATAAGTCATCACTTGTAACGATGATTAATCACCAATTTTAAGCTCATAATAGAAGGCTTTCAGTAGAGAAGCATACGTACATGAAATCTATACCGTATTCAATGTATGAATTTACGATAAGGGATACATAACAACACGCAATCATCTTTTGTGGTAGCGATCGATGGTTAGTAGTGAGGGATGATTTTGGGGGAAATCTATGCAACCGAGTGATTAAAGGTGGCAAATCAAATTTTATGCAAGAGAAAAATATTTTATCGTTTATTAGTGATCGTTGTAGGCAATTATCAAGTGTGAGTAGATGGTCAATAAATTAATAGGACGATATCATTGTAATGCATCAAATGAAATCATAGAGGGAGAGGCTGAATACATTTAGAATGTTTTGCTAATTGGCAATTAAGGACACTGCAGCACAATTAAAATATTTATTTTTACAGCAGAGCTGTTATCCCACCCTTTGTCTGACTCGCGATGTAGACAAGCAATCATCATCATGCCGGCGTGTTCAGCATAACTGTGCCTAGTTAAGCCAAGTGAATCATAGCCAATCCTATTTAAGCCTAGTTGAGCAGGGCAAAACCTAATTAGCCATGCATATATACTCAAAGGCTAATTAGCCATAATTAGGCCGAGTTGAGATTCTTGTTGCATAGTCATGCCGCGCTCGGCATATGCTAATTAGCGAGTGCTA
Organism: Rhipicephalus sanguineus; assembly: GCF_013339695.2. Taxonomy (NCBI): domain Eukaryota; kingdom Metazoa; phylum Arthropoda; class Arachnida; order Ixodida; family Ixodidae; genus Rhipicephalus; species Rhipicephalus sanguineus. Next base: position 61,669,200 of record NC_051176.1, read on the forward strand.
ATTAAGACTTAATAACGCTGATTAAGACAAAATTAGCATTAATTATGCTAATTAGTTCATTAGCCTTATATTGACTTCGAATGCAAGCTAGTCGAGGCTGAACCTCGAATGTGCGAGTTTGGATAATTAAACTAATTAAGTTAAAATTAAGGCTAGTCTGACTTGGGATGCAAGCTAATCGAGACCAAGTCTCCAATGTGCCACTAAGACCTATTAGGCTATTGCAGTTCGGCGGGCTCGTTGGTTTGTTGGCACTGTAACGAAAAAACAGCGCGTGAATACAGGGACGGAAGGGGCACACACACGAGCGCTGTGTGTGTGCCCCTTTTGTCCCTGTGTTCTCACGCTGTTTTTCCGTTACAGTTAATTATTATAATTAATATGCTTGAGCAGATTCATTTGGTGTTGTGATTTACTGGTGTTGTGACCTACTTGGTGTTGCAATTGCCAAGCGATACCCAATCGAACCCTGTCAACACCTAGTCTAGACTCGTGATTTACAGTGTGATCCCGTGAACACTTCGTGCATCGGCGTGTGAATGCACGTGTCGACACTTGGCTGGTCAAGCCAGGACCAACCAAGTGTCGACCAGCTCCCCTCTAGCACAGCCTTGCGCGACTCAGTGCAAGCTGCGCGAATTTTTAAAATTACGTTAGCCCAGAATGCACATTAGGAATGACTTACTATAATGTTGGTCTATAATCGCACCTTGGCATGAAGTGCATGACTAATGAATGGCGACGATGAATTCAACATATTTTAAATGTAGGGGTGAAAGCTGTCAGTGTAGGACATAATCAAGATAGATAGTATAAGCTGCACTAGAAGAGAAACTTGGGCTAGTTGGTGATTAATCATTGTGAAGGAAAAAACAGCGCTACAAAAGCGCTTCAAGATTGCGAGTTCAGCGCCTGTGTCGTGTTTTCTTCCTTAGTCCTCGTCCATTTGTAGCGCTGTTTTTCCTTCACAATAGATAGTATAATGTCACGTAGTCGTGACGTCGACGACGACCGCAGGCGACGTGTCCAAGATGAAACTCTTTATTTGCCCGTACTTGTGGCCGAGAAAGGGAAAGTTAATTTACAGCAATACACACGGTATGCACTGATTGCGGCGAACAGAGCGTCGACCGTCGATCAGCTGACAAGCGGTGAAGCGCGTCGCATTTATACATGTGCCGTCGAATATTCCAGCGTTATTGCTGGTTATCGCGCAAGTTCTAGAATAAGCTCGAGTGTTCGCGACTTGCGCGCAATCTTAACAAAACAATCTACAATAATCGCGAAGCTTCTCGAACAATGATGCGCGGTGTGCGCTGAGCGTTGCTGACAGTTTTGTGCAGTTATAGTGCGATGGCGGGAAATAATAGAATATCGTTAATTATTAGCAGCGATAAATATCATTAATTCGTAATCAATTATAATTATTCGTTTAATATAGGTGCCATTAATCACTGACATGTGCCACAAGAAACAGTTACGATAGATCACGATTTAAAGGAGTACTGCTTTGAAAACAGCGCGAAAACTGGACAAAGGCTAAGGAAAAAAATTCGGCAGATCTCACGCGTTGTGGGAATCGGTTTCATGCGAAGCAGTCATCGAGTACTTTTATGCTGTATTTTATGGCTTTGAGCCTAGCGTTACTAGGTGGATCAACGTGCTTTTTTAAGTGTAGTAACTGTGCGCACAACGTGGGCTTACCAGGCACGTAGACAATACTGACGTTTAAAGGGTAACGTACAGTGCGACGTAACGTCAGCCCTCACGTTAGAACGCATACGTCAGTATTTTCGAAACTAAGTGCACTTTATGCTGCAATCATGTGAATATCATACGTAACTTTCGCTAATGTGTTCCGCCGGGGTCGAGAAATGCTTCAATATAGCTTACTGAATCATAGAAATACAAATGTAAGGTTTATTAGACTGCTATAAAAGCAGAGCCAACGAACCACATCAATTAATCTGATATGACGCCTGTATCGTAGGGATGCATATGCAGTGTTTATTGCTTTCTTGTAAAATTAGATACCCAGCACCACAACCACAATGGATGTTGCACCGACATTACGCCTGCATAGTCCGTTTCTTCGAACTAGTTTGTAGCCCTGGCGTGGCTCTGTGATAGAATGCGTGACTGCCACGCAGAGTTGTGCTTGGGTTGGGTTTCTGCTGAGATAATAATCGTTATTCTGTCCATTTGTGAGGTCAACGCTGCCGATATTGGTTTCTCTTAACGCTCTAGCATTTAAATTACCAATGTTTGTTTCGCCGTTCCTGATATGAACTATCTATCGCCTGTGGCGCATACCCATACACCGCGGCACGTGGTAAACGGGTATGTGCCACATGTGTCTGCAGGAAAGTGTTTCACGACGTACGCGACAGGATTTTCACGTTATTCACGTCAAGACCCGACAGTCATATTCGTGAAATCCTCTTACCCTCCCCTGCAAATTTCGGTCTACACCAAGTTAAGGAGGCGATCAACAGAGCACCCAGACGTATGCGGATAGATAGATAGATAGATAGATAGATAGATAGATAGATAGATAGATAGATAGATAGATAGATAGATAGATAGATAGATAGATATGCCCAAAGTATCAAGTGTTCGCTAAGAAATGCTTCGCATTTGAAACAATACAAGTGCTGGCACATTGATGTGTTATACAAAGCACTGGGTGCGAAAGAGCCTGCTGCAAGAGAAACAAATTGCAGAAGGCTGTGTTGAAGCTAGGGCCAGTTGCTACACGTTACTGCGTTGAAAACACAGCGAAAAAGGCCCAAATGCTAATATAACATAAGTGCTTGTGTTGTTTGTTACCCTTGGTCCCGTTTTCGCGCTGTTTTCAACGCAGCAACAGGTATACCAACTGGCCCTTCAAGAGATCCTTCTGCAATTTAAAGGAGTAATTAATTAAATTGATAGTTACAGGCAAATAATAATTAAGTGCAGATATATAGTAAAATTAATTGAGGGATATTATTGCAAAACTACAGATGATAGCCTAAGGAAAGAGGGTGAATGCATTGGGAGATTCTTGCTAATAAACCTTTTTAAGCAATCCCAGAACGCCCCGCGGGAGCGTGAAGCACTATGGGAAAAGTGTGTACATCGAGCGAGCCAGCCATTCGGTCGCCCGCTGCTCGTTGGCTCCGTGGGATCGCGAAACGAAAAGAACACGTTGAATATTCTTACATCGTAAAACAATTCACATATCCGAACGCATCTGCATGTATCTCTACGCATGAAATGTGAAAGGAATAACGCAATCAGTGTAGGTATTGCCGAGCGTATGTATGTATATCGGACTTAGCACTTAAACGGCATGTGTGTAACCGCGTGCCTATGTCGTCAAGACGTTCTGTTGTCATCAATATGAGCCGAACACCGAATTATTCTTTAGTGTACGAATACTTGTAATGCACTAATGTAAATGTAACGCACTGAATCGCCATAGACACATTTCCATTTGAGCATTTGGTGTCGTGAACACTTTTGCGCTTGCTCGCGGCGTTTAGCCGCTATGGCCTATTTAAAAGGTAATTTCAGAGTTGCAGGTCATCTTGCTCACGACTATACATATCTGCGGCATACATTCACCGGCTAGACAACACGCGAAAGCACAACCAGCGTTTCTAAAATGCAACTGCAGTTAGTATCAACGAAGGGTGGCAAAAGCTTATCGATTGATGCATATATGGTGCGAGCGACGCGCACGCGGTCTATCTGTAGTTTATTTCAGTATACTTTATACTTCAATGTATACTTTATTTTAGCAAACGCTAACTATACGCTCTCGAGTACTCTTTGAATATCACAACCTCACCTTGAGCTGGTCGACAGTGTCGATGGACGTTGATTCCAAATGGATCCGCGAATAGCATAGACCGCTCCTGAACTTCATCTAGGAAGCCGAATTGTATTGTTTTACTTAATTTATGGTGCAGGGGCAGGGGACATTGCCTGGCTCGCGCGTGACTAACTTCGTCCCACGTTTCTATTAGTCATCTCTAGAACGGACGAAGCCTCTAAGCGGTGAAGTGAAAACTGGGCACAGGCAAAAACCAGATGTATGTACTGAGGGACAAGGAAGGCAAAGGCACTAACACAAGGGTAGGATAGCTTAAACAGCTGAGGAGTTTTACGGAGATCTGTACAGTAGCCGGGGCAACCAGGAAGATAACGTAAGAAGTACTAGTAGCCCAGAGGAATCGGGCATCCCACCGGTAACGACAGGGGAAATAAAGAAAGCCTTGGAGGGAAAAAGAGACAAAGCCCCTGGTGAGGATCATGTAACATCAGATCTGTTGAAAGAGTGGGCAGACTGTGTTATAAAAACTGGCCACCCTGTATACAAAATGTCTCTTAACGGTGAGGGTACCCGAATCTTGGAAGAATACTAAGATCATCTTAATCCATAAAAAAGGGGACGTCAAGGACTTGAAAAATTGCAGACCGATCAGCTTACTGTCCGTTGTCTACAAGCTGCTTACAAAGATAGTAGATAATGCAATTAGGAGAACGTTAGAATTCAGTCAACCAAAGGACCAAGCAGGATTCCGTACAGGCTACTCGACAATAGACCACATTGACACTGTCAATCAGGCGATAGAGAAATGCGCTGAATATAACTAACCCCTATATATAGCCTTCATAGATTACGAGAAGGCATTTGATTTGGTCGAGTATCAGCAGTTACGCAGGTGCTACGGAATCAGGGCGTCGACGAACCATATTTAAAAATACTGAAATAAATCTTAGGTTTAGGCGCACGTTAAAGAGCCTCTGGTGGTCAATAATTCCGGAGCCCTCCACGACGGCGTCCCTCATAATCATATCGTGGTATCGGGACGTTAAAGCTCAACAGTTATTATTATTATTATTATTATTATTATTATTATTATTATTATTATTATTATTATTATTATTATTATTATTATTAACAACACTTGATACTGGTAGAGTGTTGGTTTATGTAAATTGAATTACCAAAAATGAAAGCTCGAAGCGTTTATATTCAACCTGGTTGAATGTTTTCTCCGCAGTGCATTGTGGTTTAAACCGCACTCGTCTTAAGCGTCTAGTCGTGTTTTGGATTTCTCATCTTGCAATATGACTGAAAAAAAAAACATACAAAGACCAGGAGAAGCCATTTCTTGACTTGCACCCCGCGAAAATACACACTGCGGTGTAGCTTTTCGCATGCGACAGCAGCGCCAGAAGATGGCCTAGCGAGCAAAGCAAGCAAAACTAGAGGAATATCATAATCTTCTGCCTTTATATATGGTTTTTTTTATCCTGCGACAAGAGCATCTGTAATTCCGAATTGTCCACGTGCGCATTCACGTGGCTACTTGAGAATTATTATAATAAGCAGATGATAGGACATGGAGAACATTAATTTAGGCAAAACTCGGTATGTGACACTATCGCGTTAATGACGAAGCGTGTGTACGGGGTTGTTTTTCACGTATTATTTCTGTTGTCGCCGAGCGGCCTATGTAGTAATAATAATTTAAGGGTTTTTACGTTCCATAACCACATTGTCATTATGAGGCAAGCCGCAGTGGGGAAATCTGTAATAGGTTTAAACACCTGGGGTTCTTGAACGTGCACCTACATCAAAGTAAGCTGGTGTTCTTGCATTTCGTCCCCACTGGAATACGGCCGCCATGGCAGGCAATCGAACCCGCGACCTCGCGCTTAGCAGCGCCCACTTTATCTGCCAATCGCTCCCACGGCGGACACATATTATGTAGGTGGCGCTGTAATAAAATTTAACCCCTATAGCTGACGCTTATAAGACCACAGTAGGCTATGCTCTGGAGAGACATTCATAAATTAAACTACTTTAACATTATTAGTCAATTGCATTGGTCGTCCCACCCTCACCCTTAAGCATATTCCACCTCACCCGTTGTAGCACAGCCTCCATCGGCCTACTCGAGTTTTGGTACCAATGGTGGTCGCGCTGCCCAAAACTGGATTTTTAAAATCACGAGCCATACAACGCTCTCGCCTTAATGAATGATGGTTACTTAGCGCTCTCTGACCGTACGAAGTGTTTATTGACATTACTGTATGACTGAGACGATGGTAATGAGGGATGCGAGGAAACCGAAGAATTTGATCATCTAAGATTCCTGACCAATTAGGTCAGTAGATTAGTAGGTGAACATCGTGTCTACCAAGTATGAAAATAATAAAAGGTAGTCCGTGCATCTCAGAGGGGGCCACACTTCCTGCGAGATGCGAGTCGCGCACTGCAGCACACTGCTTTCAGCGTCATTTCTTACAGCACGTGACTTCAGTTAGCCTCCCACTGCGAAACTCTCAGTGCGGTCATTCTAAAGTCGCCGCGAAGAAAAACAGATAGAAGGTGGGGCTCGTCATGTAAGCAAAACAGGGCACATTGCCTACAATACGTAAGGGAAGGCAGGGGGAAAAAACTCCGCTTGCAGAGTTCTTTCCCTGCATCGCCTTGGCAAACGTAAGGCCAGCGTTAATAACAATATCTGGGGTTTTATGTCCCAAAACCCCGATATGATTATAAGCGACGCCGTAGTGGAGGGCTCCGGAAATTTCGACCACCTGGGGTTCTTTAACATGCACTGATATCGCACAGTACACGGGCCTCTAGCATTTCGCCTCCATCGAAATGCGACGTCCGCAGCCGGGATCGAATCCGCGACCTTCGGGTCAGCAGTAGTGATGCAGAACTATCGATGGTACTATCGATACTATCGATAGCTGAGTCACTATCGAACTATCGATGGTAAAAAATACTATCGATAGCGCTATGGATAGTAAAAAATTCGATGGTACTATTGGTAGTATAAAATCAACTGCGCGGACTCACTGCAGAATAAACTTGGTTTCCCGCGCGCGTGGTACATAGTGGAGCCGGAAGAGCAGGATGGAGAGCAAGAAAGTTGGCATGCTTGTGTTCTTCACCCGAGTGCTTTGCTGACACATGATCATAAAGTGAAATTGTTCAGCTATAGCGCAAAGGAAGCCTTTACATGTGGTGGGACTGCGCGGCTTCAAACTGATATTGCATTTTATGATTTCAAAACAAAAAAATATCAAGAAGTTAATTGTAAGATGTAACTGGTTGCTTTTGGATACGAATTTATTGATGAATATTTCCCGCCATTTTCACTGCGGAAATATTTAATTTAGGGGTGTGCGAATATTCGAAAGTTTCGAATATTCGCCGAATATTACATTCGAAATATTCGTATTCGATCCGAAAATCGGGTATTCGAAAAGTTTCGAATATTCGATAACTTCGAATAGTCGAAAAATTCGAATATGCGATTCGATTATCATGAATAAAATAACTCTTCTTCCACATTTCTGCTGCGTTCGTATCAATAAAAACGTTGCCGAGAGGAGCGATAAACATCGTAAGTACACGGAGGCACGATATCTTCCTGCGACGAGCGCCCCAATACGTACGATTTATTGCTGGTGCATCTCCGACGTGCAGCGCTCTTGGCGATCATGTAACCGTACATTTTCAATATTATACGGCCGTAACGTGCCGCACTACCACTCGTTCACTATGCGGGACCACTTCTGAAGAAAGACAGAGCCACTTCCGTTCCAAGCGAGCGTGCCTTTTCAGTGGCAGGGGGGAGGGGGTTGTCTCTGTTACAAGGGAGCGCCTGCTGCCTGATCATGTGGAGCAACTCATATTTCTTCATGATAACATGTAGTCAGTACTTTCATTGTGCCGTGATATTTGCCTTTGTTGTGATGTGCATTGTGCTAGCCTGGACATTGTGTTCTGGAGATAGCAGTGTATGTTGTGCTGCCAGTCAGGCTGTTAATGTTTTTTTTCTTCAAATAGCTACATGTTAAATAAAATATCGTTACTGTGGAGGCATTTTTCCTTTGATATTCGATATTCGATTCGATATTCGAAGGTGGATATTCGTATTCGATTTGTATTCGAAAAATTTGATATTCGCACACCCCTAATTTAATTTCTCTACCAAAAATGATCATAAATTAAGCGAAGCTGGTAGTAGGCTATCGCAAATATTTTGGCAATATGGCCGGCCAGCAACCGCATCATTATTCACACCACTATCGATAGTATTGTCACGTGGTTGTGACGGCGAGCTAACGAGGTTGTGACGGCCTGCTAACGTGACGGTTGTCACGAGGTTGTGACGGCCTGCTAACGGCGAGCTATTTATATACACTATTTCCTTCAGCATGCTTTCTTATTCGCCACATAAATAGCGCGACGTGCGCGCGTTGCGCGCTTTAAAGTTCATCGCCCCGCTCCTGCGAACGCCGTTGGTCTTCGTCCTACAGGGCGTGGCCACCTTCGTGCGCTTATCTCGAGGAAAGAAGGGGGCGGCCGAGGGGGAAGCGGGCGGTTGTATGTCTTGTGCTCTCCCCGCGAGGTCCGCACTGCTGAAGCCACAGAGCGTACGAAGGTCACTTCGCAGCGGCCGCGTTTGCGAAAGGAGCGCGCTGTTTAAACAGAAATAAATAACAACTGTGACAGTTCGCGCTCGTCCTGTGTGTGCCTGTTCGTTCGTTTCGTCAGCCCTGCTTTATGTTTGAGCAGTGCGCTTCAAGTGTCGAGCTGTGACGCATGATAGTACGCGCTCGTCCTGTGTGCGTTCTTTTCGTGCGTCCTTTGGGCTCGAGCGACGCGCTGAAATTTTCGAGCTGCTTTCCATTCTTCGCGTTACATTCCAATTTATTGCTATCGCATTCATTGCTTCGCCGTAGCGGCGAAACTGTGACTTTTATACATCAGTCATCAAACCTTCCAGCGTTATCGCTGGTGTTCGCGTAAGCTCTCGAATAAACTTGACTATTCGCGTGCGGCGCGTAATCTTAGCAGAATGATCTCAAGCAATTGTGAAGCTTCTCAAAGATTACGGCGCGGTCTGCGTCAAACGTTGCTAACAGTCTTTGTGGGTGAAACCTGAATACAAAAACCAAAGCAATGAACACGCGTTCCAGTAATATCGCTATAGCAATAATAACGATGGTACTACCGATTGCGCTATCGATAATTTGTTTACACTATCGATAGTTTCAAAAAAACTATCGATAGTCAATTTACCGATAGTTCTGCATCACTAGTCAGCAGCCCAGCACCATAATCACTGCTCCATTGCAGCGGACAAGGCCCGCGTTGACAGCAATGTTTACCTTCTGGCGGCACGGTAACAGGGCAGTTCAATGCCTTCCTACTCTTGCAATAGTGAACAGCAAACTTATTGACAAAAAAAAAAAAAGACATTCGTGAAAGGTTGCTCAGCTTGCCCCAAACATCGCCTGGTGAGTCTTACGGTAAACAAACACGCGACACAGAGAATAAAAATAAAACGGCTTTTCGAGGTCCCTTGCTCACATAAATTAAATATTTCAGCTCGTAATCAATATATTAAACGGGTCCTGACGAGGGGCCTTTTAGCGAACTTTACCATGTAAAAATAGAAACGCGCTATTCTGTCCCGAAGAAAGCTAGCCGCAAGAGCCGGGTTTCAAGCCGCGACCGCCTACAATTCTGCAGACCAGCATAGGCAGTCAAACAAGAAGGCGAGTTTCTCGATACTTTATGTGAATCTAATCTGTTTCATTACTCTTTCACCAACACTTAGCAGAGAGGGAAACGCGGCCTGTGTAGCATGTCATGCGTAAGTCAATGCACTTTGCGACGTATAGTTATGTTATTTAGAAACAAAAAGCGCGCTGTTAAAACTAAAACGACTTTATTAAAACCATTCTTTTTAAGATGATCGAACAATGTTCTGCTTGCAAAGGTATTCTTCCTTTACTTCTGCTGCTTATTGAGCTTTAAAGAAAATGTCTATGGCAGCGAATATAACACGGCCAGGCGTCTTCACGTAATAGCGCAAAATATTGATTTTATAAATTGAGGCCAACAAAAATTAGGGACGTCAAGACTCCGCACATTCGCAAACTCGCGATCGTCATCACCGTCTCCCAAGCTTGCATTATTTTCTGGAAGTTAGTTTTTTCACATTACAAAAACAGCAGCGCTAAAGGACGCGTAATTTCTTTAAGAAACCCGTCGGAGCCAACAACAATATCATCGGACGAAATATATTGAAGAGGCAGGGGATGAGAAGAAGGGCAGCACGCTCTTTCGAGAATTCGTAGTTATCAAGCACAGCCAAGCGCCTTGTATGTGTGCACCCTTTCAGTGCAACAGAACTGCTGACTCACAGTCGAGCAGCGCAACCGGCCGCTCGTCGCATGCGTTGCCGTTATCACTCGGCGGCTGAGGTTCGCGCTCGCTGGTTGTATATCGTCGTCGTACTTTCTTTTATGTATTGTGGTTTTCTCAATCCGCGCGATCACGGCAAGCGTTATCGCGCGAATTTTGAACGTTGAAGGTCCGTACGCCACGTGGTGTGAAAAACGGTGAACTAGAAGCGATGTCCCGAATTCCTGGGTATGATATGATAAAAATAAATTGAGGCATATGATTGCAAAGCATCAGATGATAGTCTAAAGAGAGAGGGTGAATGCATTGCGAGATTCTTGCTAATGAACCTTTTCAAGCAATCCCAGAAAGCCCCGCGGGAGCATGGCGCACTATGGGAAAAGATTGTACATCGAGCGAGCCGGCCGTTCGGTCGCCCGCGGCTCGTTGGTGCCGTGGGAGCACGAAACGAAAGGAACGTACACGTCGTGGCTTGTTGAATATTCTTACATCGTAAAAGACTACAATTATCCAAACGCATCTGCCTGTATAACTATGCATGAAATGTGAAAGGAATAACACAGTCAGTGTAGGTATTGCCGAGCGTATGTATATCGGACGTAGCAGTTAATTGATATGTGCGTTATCGCGTGCCCATGCCGTCACGACGTTCGTTTGTCTATAATGTGAACGGAACACCGAATTCATGTTTAGTGTATGAATACTTTGAAGGTACTAATGCCAATGTATCCTATTGAAATGCCATAGAATTTTCCGCCTCAGCATTTTGTGTCATGAACACTTTTGCGCTTGCTCACTGCGTTTAGTCGCTATGGTGTATTTTAACGATAATTTCAGTGTTAGAGACTCATCTTGCGCACGACTACACATATCTGCGGCATGCATTCACCTGCGAGCAAACACGTGAAAGTACAACCAGCGTTTCTAAAATGCAACAACTGCAGTTAGTATCAACGAAGGGCGCTAGAATCTTATCGTTTGTTATATACATGTATATGCGGTGCGAGCGACGCGCACGCGGTCTAACCAGTCTCTCGAGTACTCTGTAAATATCACAACCTCACCTTGCGCTCGTCGACAGTGCCGATGGACGTTGATTCCAAGTGGATGCGCGAATTGTATAGACCGCTCCTGGACTTCATCTAGGAAGCCACGTTGTATCGTTTTATTTAATTTTTGCTGCTGGTCTGGGGTCTCAAACGTGACTCGCACGTGACTGACTTCGTCCCATCCTTTTATCGGTCATCTCTAGAACGGACGAAGCCTCAAAGGGGTCAAGAGGAAACTGCGCACAAGCAAAAACCGGACGTATGCACTAAGGGATGAGGAAGGGAAAGTCACTGTCAATATGGATAGGAATGTTAAAATAGCTGAGGAGCTTTACAAATATCTGTACAGTTGCCAGGAGAACGAGGACGATAACGTAAGAAGTATATTAGTAGGCCAGAGGAATCGGACCACCCACCAGTAATGACATGGGAAGTAAAGAAATCCTTAGAGGCAATTGCCGCTGGTTAGGATCAGGTAACATCAGATCTGTTGAAAGACGGGGGTCATATTGTTTTAGAAAAACTGGCCACCATGTATAGAAAGTGTCTCTTGACGACGAAGGTACGAGAATCTTGGAATAATATTAAAATCACCTTAATTCACATCAAAGACGACGTCAAGGGCTTGAAATATTACATGCCGATCTGCTTACTGTCCATTGTTTACAAGCGATTTAAAAATATAGCAAGATTCCGTACAGGCTACTCGACAATAAACACATTCACACGATCAAGTGATAGACAAAATCGCGGAATATAACCAACCCCGATATATAGCCGTCAGAGATTACGAGAAGGTATTTGATTCGGTCGAGATGGCAGCAGTCATTCAGGCACAACGGAATCAGGGCGTCGACGAACCGTATATAAAAATACTGGAAGAAATCTTAGATTTAGTTGCACGTTAAAGAACCCTAAGTGGTCAATAATTCTGCAGCACTCCAATACGGCATCCCACAATCATATCGTGGTTTTGGGACATTAAACGCGACTAGTACTACTACTACTAATAAAAATAATAACAATTATTATTATTATTATTATTATTATTATTATTATTATTATTATTATTATTATTATTATTATTATTAAATGCGAAGCATTTCTTAGCGAACCTTTGGCACTTTGAGCGTTTCTATCTACGTATCTATCTATCTATCTATCTAGCCGCCTACGTCTGGGTGCTCTCATGATCGCCTCCTTAACTTGGTGTAGCCCAAAATTGGCATGGGAGGGTAAGAGGGTTTGACGAATATGATTGTAGGGTCATGACATGAATAACGTAAAAATCCTGTCGCGTACGTCGCCAAACCCTTTCCACTAGACACGTGTGGCACATACCCGTTTACCACGGGCAGCAGTGTACGGGTATGTGCCACAGGTGATTGGCAGTTTGTGTCTACCCAGGAACGGCGAGAACTGACATCGGTAACCTAAATTCTAGAGCGTTAAGAAAAACGAACATTGGCAGCGCTGACTCGAGCCCAAGCATTCTGCGTGCCAGTCAGGTATTCTACCACTGTGCCCCGCCAAATCTATAAACTGCTTTGGAAAAACAGCCTACGCAGGCGTAATAGCGGTGCAACGTCAATTGTGGTTGTTGTGCTTGCTATCTAATTTTACAAGAAAGCAATAAACACTACATGATACTCCTACGATCTGTACTCCTACGATACAGGTATCCTATCAGATTAACGTCTGTGGTTCCAGTGTTGGCTCCGCTTTTAGAGCAGTCTAATAAACATTACAATTGTATTCCTATGATTCAGCAAGCTATATTGAATCATTGCTGGACTGCGGAGGAATATATTAACGAAAGTTACGTATGATATTCACATCATCGCACCGTAAAGTGCACTTTTCGATAATACTGGTGTACGTCGTTACGTCAGACCATAAGTATATCCTTTAAACGTCAGTGTTGTCAACGTGCCTAGTAAGCCCACGGTGTGCACACGACTACTACACTTACAAAAACACGTCCATCCAACTTGTAACGCTTGGCTCAAAGCAAAAAAAAAAAATGCAGCTTGGAACTACTCGCTCACTGCTTCGCATGAAACCGATTCCCAAAATGCGTGGGATATGCCGAATTTTTTTATTATTATTATTATTATTATTATTATTATTATTATTATTATTATTATTATTAGTAGTAGTAGTAGTAGTAGTAGTAGTAGTAGTAGTAGTAGTAGTAGTATTACGAAGGCGTGAAACTGGTAGAGTGTTGGTTTATGTAAATTGAATTACCACAAATGAAAGCTTGAAGCATTTATATTCAACCTGTTTTATTGTTTTCTCCACGGTGCATCGGTTTAAACCGCACTCGTATTAAGCGTCTAGTCGGGTTGTGGATATCACCACTTGCAATCTCACTGCAAAAAATATATATATATACAGAGACTAGGAGGAGCCATTTCTTTGCTTGTACACCGCCAGAATACAGACACCGCCAAAATACGCACACACTGCGCTATAGCTTTTCGGATGCGACAGCAGCCCCAGAAGATGGCCTAGCGAATAAAGCAAGCAAGCCTAGAGGAATATCATAGCCTTCTCCCTTTATATCTCGATTTTTTAAAATGCGAATGCATTTCTTAGTCGGGCTATGTGAGGCGTCCGGCGTTGTCCGCGCGCCTCTCCGCTCTCACACCCCTCCCATAGCAACAGCTGCGGGCGCGCGCGCTTATCCTCGCCCCTAGCAACCGGAGCAGGGGGTGCGGGCGGAGTAGCGGAGAGTGAGTGGAGAGGAGGAGCGCGCTCGCATCGCGGGAGCTCCCGCGTGTGTGGAGAGAGTGTAGGAGAGGGTAGGTGCAGTGCTTCGCCGCTCCTCTCGCCGTTCGCTCTCTCTCCTCCCTGCGCCACCGCCTCAATGGAGTGCGTTTGAAACGCGTTTGTAGCGTTTGTGCTGCCTTGGCACAGCCTGAAAACAGCGCGTTCTAAACGCGTTTGTGCTGCATTGAAGGCGGGGGCAACATCCCGGAGGTGATTACGAACGCACGTAGGAAGCGTTCGTTGAAAGAGGCGCCCAAAAGGGATACACTTGAGCGCGTCGATGTGTCCAGCTTTACGCCATTATAATTACTACGCCGTGTACTCTCGGCGCAAGAAATGCATTCACATTTCTTCACGATTCCCTTCGGGGAGGTGTTTATCCTACGGCAAGAGCATGCGTAATTCCGAAGTATCCATGTGCGCATTCACATGGATACTTCCGAATTATTGATAAGCAGATGCTTGTGATGGAGCATGCAGAATATTAATTTAGGCAGAACTCTGTGCGTGACACTCCTGCATTAATGATGACGCGTGTGTACGAGGTTGTTTTTCATGCATTATTTTTGTTGCCCCCAAGCGGCCTACGTAAACAATATTAATTTAAGGGTCTTCACGTGCCATAACCCCATTGTCATTATCGCCAAGCCGCAGTGGGAGATTCTGTGATACCTTTAAACACCCGGGGGTCTAGAAAGTGCATCTAACAGACCTAAGTAAGCCTGTGTTCTTGCATTTCGTCCCCGCCAGAATACGACCGCCGTGGCAGGGAATAGAACACGCGACCTCGCTACTCAGCAGCGCCACACTTTATCAGCCAATTGCTTCCACGGCGTTGGTGGCGTCAACAAAAATTAATCTCGTGATGACATCACGATGGGACGTTATTATGACGTCACACATTTCCAAAATCACGTAATTATGACGGCATGATGACGTCACATAACGTGACTTCATCACATGACATTGTCGCATTGCACTGCCTCTGTGATCGGTTGGCCAATCACGGAGGCAGTGAAAACCACGTTAGGTGCGGAAAGCTTTTGCACGAGGGTGGGGCAGAACAGACACATCGAATGACGACAAGAAGAAAACTTTCACCTTCGAGTCGTCTTAGTCTAATGCATAAGGGGCCCAGTGCGTTTTTTTTTATACGAATGATAGGCCTTAGTCTACGAGAAGTACTTCTCGCAAACGTAGTCACGAGGCGTGCGCTTTCGATCTTTCCTTGGTATGGCACGAGCCCACGCTTCCAAGCTCACCGGGTCACTAGGAGCTTTGAAAATCACAAGCCATACAACACTGCCCTCTTAATTAATGATATTACTTAGCACCCTCTAGTGTTTATTGGCATTACTGTACGATTGAGACGATGGTAATGAGTGATGCGAGGAAACCGAAGAATTTCATCACGTAAGATTTCTGACAAATTCGGTCCGTCACTTAGCAGGCGAATATCGTGTCTACTGAGTATGAAAATAATCAAAAAAGTAGGCCATGCCTTTAAGAGGGGTGTCGCACTTTCTGCGAGATATGAGTCGCGCACCGCAACACACTGATTTCAGCGTCAACGACTGAAGCACGTGGCTTCAGTTAAGCTCCCATTGCGAGAAACTCAATGCGGCCACTCTAGAAGCGCCACGAACCAACACAGAAAAAAAGTGGGGCTCATCACGTAAGAAAAACAGAGTATGTAGTACATTGCCTACGGTACGTAATGAAATGCAGGGAAAGAACTCCGCTTGCAGACTTGCAGACCATCGCCGTGGTATAGGTAAGGCCTGCGTTAGTAATATCCGGGATTTAACGTCCCAAAACCACGATATGATTATGAGAGACGCCGTAGTGGAGTGCTCCGGAATACTTGACCATCCGGTGTTCTTTAACATGCACGCACTAACATCGCACAGTACACGGGCCCCTAGCATTTTGCATTCATCGAAATGCGACCGCCGCGGCTAGGATCGAACTCGCGACGTTCCGGTTAGCAGCCGAGCACCATATTTACTGCTCCACCGAGGCGGACAAGGTCTGCGTTGACAGCAATATTTACCTTCTGGCAGCACGGTAACAGGGCAGTTCAATGCCTTGCAACTGTTATAATAGTGGGTACACCCCGCTATTATAAGTGTTGCACACACACTAGCGATGTGTATATGTGTGCTTCTTTTCGTTTTCTGTCCCCTCTCGGCGCGCTTTTTCACGCTCAACAGTGAACTAATTGACTAAAAAAAATAAAGATATTCGTGGAAGGTTGCTCAGCTTGCCTTTAATAACTTTCAGTGTAACTATTTGAGAAACATCGCCTCGTGAGGTGCTACCTTGTCTATCGGTAAACAAAGGCACGACACAGAGAATAAACATAAAACGGCTTTTCGAGAACCTTCCACGTCACTTGCGCACATAAGCAAAAGATTTCAACTCGTAGTAAAAATATTAAATGGGTCCTGACGAGAGACTTTTTAACGAACTTTACCATGTAAAAATAGAAACAAGCTATTTTGTCCAGAATAAAACTGGCCGCAAGAACCGGGTTTCAAGCCGCGACCTCCTGCAATTCTACAGACCAGCATAATATAATAATAATAATTGTTGGGGTTTTGCGTCCCAAAACCCCGATATGATTCTGAGAGACGCCGTAGTGGAGGGCTCCGGAAATTTCGACCACCTGGGGTTCTTTTAACATACACCGAAATCTAAGTACACGGGCCTCTTGCGTTTTCGTCTCCATTGAAAATATGGCCGCCGCGGCCGGTATTCGATCCCGCGACCAGCGGGTCAGCAGTCGAGCACCTTATTCACTAGGCCACCCTGAAGGGTTGCAGATCAGCATAGGCAGTCAAACAAGAAGGCGGGTTTCACGATACCTTATATCAGTCTAATCTGTTTCAGCCCTCTTTCACCAACACTTAGCGGAGAGGAAAACGCGGCCTGGGTAGCATGTCATGAGCATAATGAAGTCGGTGCTTTCCGGCGTCTTTAGTTATCCACTAAAACGTGTTCTTGGGCTAGTTGGTGCATGGTCTGACAAAAATTTGGAGGCACAAAGGAACGAGGACAAGAAATGACAGGAGTGGTGCCAAACTAAAAACTGTTTTATTGGAAAGAACATTGCATTCCAGGTAGCTTCACGCGCATGGGCGAGTCGCATTGACAATCACGGTAACAGAATGACATCCTACTTTGAGTTATCAAGACTTGTCTAAAAAGTGCAATTCGTTGCGATGTAAATTCAAGGAAGGCACACTAACACATTGGGCACTCTTCTCATTCATGCAAAAAGCCTCCAACAATTCTCTGGCCACCTGGTTTCGAATTTTCCCAAGCACCGTGGTTTCGAAAAACCGGGGCGCGCATGCGCAGGACTTGCAGTGCGAAGGCAAGTGTAAACCAGATACATTGTTAAGGGAGGCTTCATGTTCCATTAATCGGATATTTAAACATCGACCAGTGTGGCCGATGTATGTCCTACCACAGCTGAGGGGTATTTCGTAAACCACCCCAACTACGCATGGGCAATACGGTTTTACATGCTGTATGTCACAGGCGGCCTTATTGTTTTTCTCAGACACACGGACGCATAGCCGCGAGAGCTTGTCAGGGGCGCTGTTGAAAGTAAGGTGACTATTAAAATGATTCTTTTTAAAAAGATCATTGAACAATATTGTGCTTGCAAAGGTATTGCTGCTTTACCTCTGCTGGTAATTGAGCTTTAAAGAAAAATGTCTGTGGGCAGCGAATATAACACGGCAAGACGTCTTGTAAAAGCGCAAAATATTGAATTCATAAATTGAGGCCAACTGAAATTAGGGACGGCAAGCGTCTGTCTACACATTTTGAAACCCGCGATCGTCATCACCACCTCACAAGCTTGTATTATATTCTGGAATTTAGCTTTTTTCACACTACAAAAACAGCAGCGCTAAAGGACGTTCTTGCTTTAGAACTTTTAAAAAACCCGTCGGAGCCAACAACAAAATATCGGACGAAATATATTGAAGAGGCAGGGGATGCGAAGAAGGGCAGCACGCTCTTTCGAGAGTTCGTCGTTATCAAGCGCAGCCAAGCGACATGTAAGCCTCCTTTCATTGCAACAGAACTGCTGATTCACGGTCGAGCAGCCCAACCGGCCGCTCGTTGCATGCGCTGCGGTTATCAGTCGTCGATTTAGGTTCGCGCTCGCTGCTTGTAGCGGATATCGTCGTCGTGCTTTTTTTTTATGTATTGTGGTTTTCTCGATTCGCGCGACTACGGCAAGCGTCATCGCGCGAATTTTGAACGTTGAAGGTCCGTACGCCACGTGGTGTGAAAAAAGGTGAACTAAAAGCGATGTCCCGAATTCCTGGGTATGACGGGCGCACAGTTGAGTGCTTTTATGCGGAACACTTCGAAATCCCGGCATAAGTCCTAAATACACGTAGGCGGCGGGGCAAAGCTTCAAGCAGTTTTTTCGTGAACGACAAAACATTCGGTGGGTAGCAGCAACCACTCCCAGAACACAAGAACGTGCACGCTGGTCACTATATCTTTAATACCTTATCTTGGCACGTGCTCGGTGTCAGCTGTTTGGCTATAAGCAGGCACGATATTGAAGACAAAATGGTCACCTGTACTTGTTCCGCAGATTTTCAGTCTTTGAGTACACCTGTGATAGCAGCATAGATTTTACAATTCCGTTTTGTCCGCGAGGATCACCAAGGTTTTCCTCGCAGAGCACTATCAGTGTCAATGTTTCTTCTTCGGTCCAGCTCGCGCGCTCATTGGAAGAAACCATCTCTTTGATATATATTTTTTGTTTAAAGCGAGCGAGGCTGCGCGTACGGGTCGGCTGAAGCGCGGCGTGCAAGGAATAAAAAATATGCTCGATGGCGATGGCGATGAAACTGCCCGTGCTGCATGATTGTACCAACATGATGATGATATGTGATGTTTATTGGCGCAAGGGCCACTTGATGGCCAAAGAGCGCCAGGTCATATTAACGAATATGAACAATGATTATGGTAAGCGGCTGTAAAAGGGCCGTAAATTCCTCGCGCAAAAGGCGGGTAAAACATATATGTATTAAAATCATGAGCGTGACGTGAAATGTATGGGTAGTGGGAATGAATAGCGAGGAGAATTAATAGCGTAATGAAACTACGGGTATATGGCATGAGCACGAATGCCTCGTCAACGCCCTTGAGACCAAGGGCTGCGAGGCCGGTGCTTCTTTAAGTGTGACTACCGCAGCAGCAGCCTCTGTTAGGAGGCCACGCTACGGAATGCCTGGGTAGATAACGTGAAAGTTACGAACTTCTTCTAAAAACGTGAGTAGTGATTGGTGTTTAAAAACCGGTTCCCTACCGATGAACATTGATGGGTGTAATGGAATTTGTTGTTGGTAGGGCAGTGGAAAGTGTTTTTTCCTAAGTGTGTCTAATTCTTTACACTGTATTAAAATGTGAAGCACGGTTAGTGCTTCACCACATCGTGCACACGAAGTGGATCTCCACCAGACAGAAGGTGTGTGTGTGTACTATGTGTGTGACCGATTCTAAGTCTGCAGAGTGTAACTTCCGTGTGGCGTGACTTCGATACTGGCGGCCAATTTCCCAGATGCGGTTTGACAACGTGTAGTTTATTTTGTGTCTGAATGTCCCATGTGCCCTGCCAAAAGGCCCTGAGCTTTCTTTTGAGGAAGGGTTTTAGGTCTAGTGTGGGAATAGCTATGAATGTATTGGGACTGTTTTCGTGGGCGGATGCTGCTAGCTGGTCTGCCAACACGTTGCCTTGAATCTCGCGGTGCCCTGGCACCCAGCACACTACGACATGTTGCTCGAGTGTGTATATCGTGCATAAAAGAGTGTAGAGCGAGACAAGTAACAGGGTTTTGTGTTTTTGCAAAGTTTTTAATGCTTTGACCACGCTTAGGGAGTCTGTGTAGATAACTGCCTTTGTAGTTTTAATTGTTCAATGTGTTTAACGGCCGCAAGTATCGCGTAGGCTTCTGCTGTGAAGATACTTGAATTAGGGTGCAGAATACCGGAATCGGAAAAGGATGGACCAACGGCTGCGTAAGACACAGAGGTATTGGACTTTGAGGCGTCTGTAAAGAATTCTGGACAGTGTATTTGTGCTGTAGTTCGAGGAAGTATGTACGGATATGTGCAATAGGCGCGTGTTTCGTTACTTCCACGAAAGATACATCGCAATCTATGAGCTGCCACCGCCACGGTGGTAGTTGTGGAGCGGGAGCCATTAGAGAGTGTTCGAAAAGTGGCACACCCATTTCCTCGGCTAAGCCCCTCACGCGAAGCGAGTAGGGCTTCTCACCGAAGGACGGTGGTCCAAAAAGGACAGAACTAGATAAATCTTAATTGTAGGGTGTGATGGGTGTTCCTTGTCTGCGTTCACTTTGAGGTAATATAAAAAAGACATGTAGGATCGCTGCAGGTGGAGCGACCACTCGTTTGCTTCGACGTAGAGGCGTTTCCACGGGGCTGGTGCGAAAAGCACCCGTAGAAAGACGAATGCCCGAGTGGTGGACAGGGTCAGCAATCTTCAACGCGCTCGGTGTCGCAGACTGATAAATTACCGCTCCATAATCTAGACGTGTGCGTATGAGGCTTTTATAGAGATTCAACAGCACTTCTTGTCACTACCCCACGTAGTGCGTGACAATACTTTCAGAATATTCATAGTTTTTATGCATTTGTTCTTAATATACTTTATGTGTGGTATGAAGGTAAGTTTCGTGTCTAGGATTACGCCTAGGAATTTGTGCTCCGTTTTCACAAGTAGCCGCTGACCGTGCAGCTCAATGTCCGGAGCCGGATGGACGCCTCTCTTTCTTGAGAATAATACACAAGTGCTTTTTTGCGGTTAAGGTTTGAACCCGTTCTCCTCTGCCCATTTGGTTACCTTGTTCAAACCAAGTTGCACCTGCCGCTCGCACATTGAAAGGTTGCAAGATTTATAACCGATCTGCACGTCGTCGACATATGTGGATAAAATATGTTACGCGGGATTGACAGGCGCAAGGAATTCATTTTGACATAAAAAGTGTACAACTCAGTACCCCACCTTGCGGAACTCCCGTTGTCTTGGACAATGTTCGGGAGAGTACATTGCCCACTCGAACACGGACTGTTCGAGTTCGACAAGTAACTTTCTATTATATCTACATTCTTCACGTACACCTAAGTGGGACAGGTCTCTTAATATTCCAAAGCGCCATGTGGTGTCGTAAGCCTTCTCCATATCGAGGAACACCGAAAGAAAAAATTGCTTGTGGACAAAAGCGTCGCGAATTTGTGCCTCGATACGGATAAGGTGGTCAGAGGTAGATCTACCCTCTCGAAACCGCACTGGTATGGGTCAAGTGATGTGTTTGCTTCGAGAAATGTATAAGTCGGCGGTTTATCATTTTTTCAAGAGAGTTTACAGAGGCAGCTGTCAGTGCAATGGGCCTGTAGCTCGCAACGGAGGATGGGTCCTTGCCCTTTTTAGAATCGGAATGATAAATGGCTTCTTGTCCAGGCCGATGGGATCTCGCCGGAAAACCAACAGCATTATAAAGTGAAAGGAGGGCTTTTTGATTTCAGATGGCAAGTGTTTCGCATTTCATATACAAGACGGTCGGAGCCTGGGGCGGTATTATTGCAGCAATTAAGCGATGCTTGTAGCTCAGCAATGCAGAAAGGTTCAATTGTATGCTTCGTGTGTTGTGGATTTGCGCTCTAGTTTCTGTTTTTCGATTCGTGTTTTGTATCGTTGAAAAGTTCAGAGTAGTGCGACGAGCTCGACACCTCTTCGAAGTGTGCGCCTAGGAAGTTCGCCTGATCTTCCAAGCTGTCGCCTTGTGTGTTTACTAGAGGAAGTGAATGTGCTTGTCTGCCTGCTACCCTGCTAACCATGTTCCACACTTTGGCTCCTGGGTGTATGAATAATGCCCGATAGAAACTTCTGCCAACTTTCCCTTCTTGCCTGTCGGCGCGTTCTCCTGCCTTGAGACTTTATGTTTTTAAAAACTGTCGAGATTCTCGGCTGTCGGGGAGTCTCTAAGCAACCTCCATGCTTTGTTTTGTTTTTTGCGTGCATTTTTGACACTCAGTGTTCCACCACGGGACACGTCGTTTCCCGGGCAATCCAGTTGTTTGTGGGATGCACTTAGTTGCGCATCCGTGAGAAAGGCTGTGAAGTACTCTACGGCTTCATCTATGTTTAAAACCACACATATCAGTCCAACTTAAGCTAGAAACTTTGCGAAACTTTTCCCAATCGGCTTTTTCAATGTTCCATTTCGGAAACTGTGGGGGGCATTCATACGTATCCGGTGCACTCAGAACTATGGGAAGTGGTCGCTTCCATAAGGATTATTACCGACTTTCCATTTGAATAAAGGTAGAAGTGATGGAGATGTAATGGTGAGGTCTATGGGACGAGTAGGTATTGTTAGCGAGGTTATATATGTTGGCTCTTTCAGATTCAACAGAACACGCACCGGAAGAGAGAGGAATTGTTCAATCAGACGACCTCGTGCATCGCAGCGAGAGTCGCCCCATAGACTTGCTATGTGCATTAAAGTCCCCAGAGGACCAGGTAAGGTTCTGGAGTTCATTTATTAAAGACTGAAATTCGTGTTTTTGCAGTTGGTAGTGTGGTGGTATGTAGAGCGAGCAAATGGTGACGAGTTTGTTCAAAAGAACCGCTCGAACAGCACTGCCTCGAGGGACGTTTGGAGTGGTAAGTGTGTACATGCTATTCCTTGATTAACTACAACGGCTACACCACCGGATGACGCCATGGCATCGTTCCGGTCCTTTCGGAAATAATGTAACTACGTAGGAAGTTGGTGTGTTCGGTTTTAGGGTGTGTTTCTTGTACACACAGCACTTTTGTGAGTGTTTGTTAATTAGTTCTTGGACATCGTCGAGATTTCTAAGGCGTCCTCTGACGTTCCATTGTATGATTTGTGTTTCCATATTGGAAGTGAAGTAGTGCTGTGTGTACGAAAAGGAGGTAGCTGTTTTCAAACGGAAAGTTGGAACTTAAGTAACAGAGCCGTCGGCGGGCGCTGTTATCGGCTTTTTTTGTTTTCTTGGCGCGCTCCAAGGAGCTACGCCTCTCTTTCGGTACCAGGGGTACCGAGTTGTGTCCATGCCTCGTGTGAGGCACTGGACGCCCGCGTACGCGAGCTGCTGGTTTGTTTTTCCGACCTCGCCTGGCGAGGCGTGGTCGTGAGGACCCGACGACCCTGGAGTCGCCTGGATCAGTGGCTTGGTAGTGGAGCAGTCTTGACTGCTGCCACCATGGGGCAGCCGCCACGGTCGGTGGCTCACTTTGCGTGGGCCGGGACAGTGGCGGTGGCCGATGCGACGCTGCCCCCGTGACGCGCCGCATCAGCATAGGTCTGGCCGTGAAAGGCCGAGGCGACCTTCTGCGGGCTTCCTTGAATGAGATGTTTTCTCAGACCTTCAATGAAATTATGTCTTTTCCTTTTTCCAGTTGGGCAGGCACGTGAATACGCAGCGTGGTCGCCGTCGCAGTTCACACAGTGTGGTGTTTCATTACAGGTGTCGAGGCGTGGCCTTGGACACCACATTTCGCACAGGTAGGTCGACCACGGCAGCTCTGAGAGACGTGGCCAAATCTCTGACATTGGAAGCATCTGCGGGGGGTTCGGGATGTATGGTCTAATAGCTGTTTTTGTGTACCCGGTTTCAATGCTCTGTGGCAGTTCACTTGTAGAAAAGGTCAGTATTAAGTGTTAGTGGGAATTTCTTGGTT
This sequence comes from Rhipicephalus sanguineus, assembly GCF_013339695.2. Taxonomy (NCBI): domain Eukaryota; kingdom Metazoa; phylum Arthropoda; class Arachnida; order Ixodida; family Ixodidae; genus Rhipicephalus; species Rhipicephalus sanguineus. Next base: position 61,693,027 of record NC_051176.1, read on the forward strand.
ATTTCTCCTGATTATAATTCGTTTCACATTGGTCACGTGCTGATCTTCCAGCCTTCTAGGAGTTCCGTCTCAGTAAGATCAAGGAGGTCTGTATCTGACACGACTCCACGTGCGGAATTCATTGATCGATGGGGTGTGACAGTGATGGGGATTTCGCCGAAAGTTACGAGGTTCTTTAATTTGTCAAACTGTATTTTGTCATGAAGTTGGAGAAGCAGGTCGCCACTGGCCATTTTTGTAACTTTATAGCCAGCACCTAGGGTAGCTGTCAGTGTTCTGGATACTACAAATGGGGACACGGTTCTAGCTGTTTTTTCAGTCTTTTCACAGTGCACTACGTGATAGGTAGGGAATATTTCCTTTTGTCGGCTTAGAAAGTTCAGGTCTTCGGTGCGTACACGCTTTGAAGCGGCACGATCGCTTATTAATGGGAATGCTCTATGCATAATAATGGAAAATGATTCAGCAGCAATGGCGGCCACCCACCCGGAGCCCAACATGGGGGACGCTACAAGATTCACGGAATTGAAACATGCAGACGCCAGCCGTACATCGCTACTATAACCAAATGCGCATAGACCAGGTTGGCTACTTGCCACAAGGTTAACCCAGCCACCTATGAAAATGCGAAGTAAGTGAAGGGAATAGGAGACAGGACAGCTACGAAAGAAGATAGGAAAGTGAAAGATCAGAGAGGGGGATAGGAAAAGGTGACCGCCGATTTCCCCTGGGTGGGTCAGCCCAGGGGTGCCGTCTACGTGAAGCCGGGGCCAAAGGGGTGTGTTGCGTCTGCCGGGGGGCCTTAAAGGTCCAATCACCCGGCGTCGGCTCAACCCCCAGGATCCCCTTTTCCCCGGACACGGCGAAGCCACGCACGGCTAGGCGTGGGAGGGGTCGAAACCCCCCCGTTAGCTCGGGTCCGTGGTGTCGCTACACACCAAACGCCTGCTTGCGCAGACGCCCCTGCGGGGGATTGTACCAACAGGAGCATGTCTTCTAAAGTTGGTTTTTTATTTGCATTATATAAATTTTGAAGCGCTTGTTTATGTCATTAGTGTAAAAAAAAGACCTGAAGAGTTTGTTTCCAGCTGAACAGGATGTCGTTTTATATCGGTGAGGTATGTCGCACTTCGTCAGCTGCGCCGTCGAGAGTAGGCATTTCTTGTTCGAATGAATTCTGCCGATAGCATTAGGGCGAATGCCATTTCATTAGTCCGTGTGGCACCGTGCAAATGGCATTAAATCTTAAGGCATTAGGAAGGTAATGTCAATTTCTGTGGCCGTACGGCCCGGCTATAACATCCATATTGGGAATGTAAAAATGTAAATTTTCATGTGCTGCACAGAGCCTATGCTCATTATTAAACAGATGAAACAACATAGACAATGGAACCTGAGCACTGATTGAGAGCATTAAAATAATATGAGAGTTAAAAAATTTATTACAAATTGCGACACATATACTTCGCAATGCCAGTATGCCAGTACAATCCAAAGAGATGGCATGCACAGGGAACATACTGTCCGCTTACACATGAAGACAGCTCGATAAGTCAATGAAGGCTTGCAGCACTTTTGATTGACTGCAATGACTGTACAATGGGCATATTGGTTTACCATTTTTATATTGCATTAGTTTGGCCTGAGACATGAAAATATGTTACACATAATTGTGCAGTTCACTTTCTTGTATAAAAACCTGAGGTGTCGAACATAGATCCGCCTGCCAAGATTTGTAAACACGGTTGCCTTTATTCAATATTTAACAAAATAATGCAAAATAAAAAATGTGGCTAGGGAACTTGGCATTAGTTCACAACCGCGATTCGCCTGTACTATTATGCGTAAGTAGTAGACCCGTGGTCACAATATTTCCATGCCAGCTAGTGTCGTCAACTACGACCGGCAATGTAGTTCCTCATCATCGTTAGCAGCTCAATTTATGGTTCATGCAAAAATACCACATGTAAAATGAATCCGAATACAATGATTGGAAACTTACCTTGGGGTTAGGCAATAACATGCTTTGGATCAAAAATTTCCTGTTACTTCTGGTGCTCTCTCGGCGAGGTGGGAAGCCGCTCTGCGCAGCTCCAAGCTCGCCGACCAACTCTAGGCAGTCCAGCAGGCCCGTGAAGCGGCGGAGAGGCAAGGCCTTGACGTCCCGACATGGGAGACCTGAGCCCGGGCCGTTAATCTGCCGGACAAACAATAAAGTTCTTCCATCCATCCATCTGGTGGTGGCTTGGAACATTAAAGCCAAGGACTGGATATGCCATGTGGTTCAATACAAATTTAACAGGCTATAAATAGAGGCTGTAAAACAGCCAAGAATTAAGCTTAGCAAATTAAATGAGTTTACATTCAGCATCGTTTCAAGCCATGCAATGTTTTCAAATGCAAGCTGTTATTGGAAAATTTGAACGCAGCATCGTGCATAACCCAGTGCAGCAGTCCAAGTGCTGACGATTCTAAATGCTGAAAGATGTACAAGGTCATCAATATAGTGTACTGCAAGGCACAGGAGCATTCGCAGAACAGACCGTCTTGTAGACAAACAGGTTGGCCAGAACTCTCGCTGCTTCACCAAAAGGGCCCAGCCTTCCTTCAAAAGATATCAAATAAAGAATTCCATTAGGCTTTCTGCATCCATACAAATGAATGTCTTAAAAGACTAACTCGACTTCTCTTACTGTGCACTTTTTGAAAAAAACCCGCAAAAATACAAAATTGAGGTGCTGCGAAGTGTTTTCCTGTGAAATATGCAATGAGTGTGCAGCACACTTTTAGTCTTGAAATATCTAGAAAGTTATGGTACAGATAGACGGGGCTCATATGCTCGTCCACGTTTTAGGGGCGAAGCAACTTGGGGCCGAGGCTTGTCCGTCCATCCACGTCCGGCCGTCAGGGTACACGAAACCGAAACCGACAGCGCTCGCGCCAAGGAGAAGTCTTCTTCCTCTTGCTTTTCGAGCGCATTGATGATGATAAGTGAGCACACTCTCACTCTCAAGTTTTGTTCCTCCTGTTGGCCAAGGCTTGTCCATCCATCCGCGTCCGGCAGTAACGGTACACGAAACCAAAACCGACAGCACCGTGTACAATCGAAACCGAAAACATCTGTGCAAAATGGTTAACAAAAGGTGAACAAGCACAAAAATAAAATGACAAAACACCGTAAGAACACCGACATTAAGCGCCCATCAAGCACGCGATACCACAATGCAGGCTGCAGTGAAAAATACACGAGAGTCACAGGAGATTTACGGTAACACTGAACGATCCCCACGTGCTTCGCCCACTCATCATCACTCACTTCGCGTAGATGCGGTGATTTTTTTCTTCCATGTTTTGATACATACAGCAAAAGAGCACGACACAGTAGCTAGTGTGCAGTGTTGCTTGTTGTTTTGTGAAAGCAACTTCTGTAAGAAAAATGATTCATTCATCATCAAAACTTACTGCAAGTTCTGCCAAATAAATTATTTAAAAACTTGTGCTACACGGGGCAAAATATATACACTTATGAGGCGTGCCACAGTGGAGGGCCTTGATTCTTCAGTGTACATTTAAATCTAAAGCTCTGCTAATGTCAACCCAACAGAAATTGGCCGACAGCCGATAGTTGGCAAACAAGTGGGCAGCGCTCGGCAACCGGCGTTGTTGGCCGACCAGTGGCGGCCCAAAGTGGGGCCCTGATCAGCAACCAATTACGCTGGTTATGAGTTGGCCTAAGACTATCAGCGAACGGTCGGCAAATGATAGGGAAAGAGTCGGCACCGAATGCTCGGGCGACCAAACATGGTCCTCCGTAGGGCCCTGCTTTGCTACCTACCACGTTGGCCAGGTACTATGAGCCAGCCACAAGCCGACATTGCATTATATCTGTATGGTATGATATGAACTTTATTAGGATCCTGAAGATCAACCCTTAGGTTGACGCAGGCGGCTCTCACGTCGGGGCAATAAGGTTTAACTTTACCTCCGTATCGTGGGCCTTCTGGACGGCCTGTACTTGATCTGAAAGATCGCATAAAATTTTTTCCTACACCGCGCGCATTATTTCTCGGTCAGCGAAAATTGATTGTTTGGGCGTTCAGCGTGAGTTTTCACTAGATTGCGCTAGATTATTCACACAAGATTATTTAATCCATCTGTGCACCACCTGATGTCTACAAGGTTGGCCTACGCCCTTGGGCATTTGTTAGCAGCCAGAGGTCGGCCGGTGTAAGGCCATTAACCAATTCCAACCTCGGCCTAACTCTGTCATCTTAGCTCGGGCCATGGCCGACGAGGTCGGCCATGCACGTTGGGCCAGCAGAGAGCCGTGGTCGTTTTTTCAGTAAGGAAGGCAGCCCCTAGACCTTGTTGTTAGTACTGCATTCTTGTCTGACGAAACCAACGGTGTACTTAGCACCTGCTCACAAGCACTGCACCATCTTGCTTCTGCTATCTTCGATCAGCTTACAGCGCAAAAACGACGAGGACAGAGACCAAGAATGCGACGACACGAGCGCTGGTCTCTTGGTCTCTGTCCTCGTCGTTTTTGCGCTGTAAGCTGATCGAAGATGAACTATTACCAACTAGGCCCAGATTTCCCTTCTTGTTTTGCTTCTGCTAATTATGAAATGCGTGCGCTCTGAAAATTTTCTACGTTTCTTACTGCTAGATGTTACCTTAAATGTTCTCCGGCCAACACTCACTAGATACGCAATTAATACAACTACCAAGTGTAAACGAATGTAAAAATCTTCCTAACTGTAATAGCTGAGCAGCAGCAGCATACACAACACGCTAGCTGGTGGTGGAACAACGTTTATTGATAGCACAGCTGCAATATATATAGTGCAGGGTGTGAAAGGGTTTTGGGCAAGGGAAACATCATATCTCGGATCGGAGCAGGGGTAATCAAAGAGGGTGCAAGACGGTGCGCGCGCACAGCTGGCTTGGCTGGTTGTAGCAGCGAACAACTAAAACATAACACTATAACACTAACAGTGATAACTAAAACATAACATTCCTTCCCTCTTAATATTAGAACCATTGTATAGGCTTCGGAATCCGTTTCGATCGCCTCAGTAGGGGCTGCGCGTGGTCCGTCGTTGCCGCCGTCGCTTCGACGTCAGGTACTGCCGCCCAAATCTTTAGCTATCCTGCGCGAGCGCCGACTTCTTTGTGCGTCAGCGCCCTACGACGGAGCCAAGTTGCAAACAGGGTGAGAGTAAGCGCATGCCCATGAAGTGCGCTCAGCTGGGCCCATCATCTGCTTGGCCGTTCCTTCGTGAGAACAGTCGCCCTGCATTAACTCACTTCAGACGGAGAGACAGCCCATCATGCCCGTATCTTATGTTCCGAAGATCAGCAAGCAACCGAGAAAATGAAATCCGCGGATACGTCACACGCCCCCGCGCATGAGAGAAGCTGACAATTGTGGATGGTTCATTTGTTATCTGGCGACGCAAATACCTTTTTTTTTGTTCACCTGTAGGAGATGCCGTTTCTACACCACGGGCGCTTCATAGTTTAGCGCTGCCGCGACGCTTTAAGGCCGATTTGAATCTTCGCATTACTGCTGCTGTTCTACAGGCCGTGCTAACGATAGTTTGCAACACTTGTCCAGAATGCCACCCCGTATACATCCAGCGAAAAGATTCCGAATTATAGGGATGTCACTGGGCGGCTCATCGCAGAAGGAAATCGCTCAAGCACTTGGAGTGAGTAAGCCTTCAGTGGGTCGAATCATACAAGCCTACCGAGATGAAGGACGAATCAAAGATGCTCCTCGCTACGTCACTAGAAAAACAACCGAAGAAGAAGAACTGCAGATTGTCGCCTGTGTGTGTGACAACCCCTTCGTAACAGCGAGTGAGATAAAGTCTGCCCTCGGCCTTAGTGTGTCCGACGAACTAATTAGGCAACGGCTGAGAGAGGCGGGGATTAGAAACAGGACGGCTGCACAGAAGCCCCTGCTTTTCAGAGAGTGCCAAAGCAAAGAGGCTCGCCTTCGCACAGGAGCATCTCAAATGGACAGTTACCATTGGCAAAACGTCGTGTTTACCGATGAAAGTAGCTTCTGTACTCAGTGGGATCAGAAACAAAAAGTATACCGGCCAGTCGGTAAAAGGTAAGTAATTTTACTTGCTTTCTTATATGACATACCATTAGATTGGTTACCGACTGTCGTTAATTTGAGTTACATTCATTTATTTAAGGTTTGATGCCAATTACGTCCAGGCCGTCAAAGGCAGTGGAAGGCAATCTGTGAACGTCTGGGGTGCTATTACGAAAGACGGTCTTGGTCCTCTCTACCGCATCGTGGGTCATCTATGCTCCGAAGATTACATGACAATCATTGACCATCAGCTCCTTCCTCACGTGCTGGACGGACCATACAATGATGGACATTTTCTGCTGCAGCAGGACCTTTCCCCAATCCACACGGCACGCTCAGTGACAAAGCATGTCGAAAACCTAGGCGTGATGACACTAGATTGGCTGCCCAAGGGAGCGGACATGAATGTCATAGAAAATGTGTTGGGAATTTCGAAACACAACTTGTCGAAAATGGGCCTCCACACAGCAACTCCTGATGAGTTGTGGCAGGCCATCAAGAGTGAGTGGGAGAAGCTCAAGGCCGACAGCGACCTCGTGCCGGCGCTCCATGACTCCCTTCCACGTCGTATGTCTGCCCTAGTGGAACTTTGCGGTGACTTCACCCACTCTGAATGGCCTGCGAGCACCGCATTGGTGCACACCTTCAACTTTATTTTTTTAATGTATCAGCAAGTGTGCTACACTTCATAAAATGCTTTACGAATGCATTATGTTTTGTTTTATTCAGATGCAACGACACTGCTCTATGATTTATGACGGTAACGAAGATTATTCCTTATGAGTCTGAGAATTCGTGCGTGAATCATGCCAAGTTTTTTTAGCAGCTTCCCTTAGCGATGGCACTTCGATATGTCTGAAGCATTGAAGCACGTCTGGCGTGGATATCGGCCATCTTACAAGGAAAAAAAAGCGTTTGCGTCGCCAGATAACAAATTAACGATCCACATTTGTCATCTTATCTCATGCGCGTGGGCGTGTGACGTATTCGTGAGTTAATGCGGGGCGACGTTCTCACGAAGGAACGGCCAAGCAGACGATGGGCCCAGCTGAGCGCGCTTCATGGGCATGCGCTTACTCTCGCCCTGTTTGCAACTTGGCTCCGTCCTACGGCGCTTACGCACAAAAAAGTCGGCGCTCGCGCAGGATAGCTAAAGATTTGGGCGGCTGTACCTGCTGCGCCAATCGATCCGAGTCGTAAGTGTGGCCCGTCGGCGGCTGTTCAGCCGCGCTCACTTCTTCGCCCTCTCCGCGAATATCTGGTGTTTTCGGGGCCACGCTGGTCGCACCAGTCGAAGTGGCAGTACTAGTTGTGTGAGCTCGCCCGTCTGACCTCTCACTTGTCGTGGTTCCGTACGCCGTCCTTCCAGGTGTACCTTCATGACGGTGGCGGACTTGGTCGACATGTCGCTGCACTACTCCGGCTGGAGTCTCCACCTTTACCATCCTGGCTCCGGACGTAGACTGTACGTGCCCAGGTGTCCACTTTGGCCCGGTGCCATAATTCCGCACGTATACACTCCTGCCTGGTGAGACAGCCCAGTCGTCAGTGCCTGCTGCAGAAGCCGTGGGCCTGGGCTGCAAACACGTGTCTAATCGCGAACGTAGCTGGTAGCCCAAGAGCAATTCCGAGGGGGACTTGCCTTCCCTTTGGGTGGTGCGCCTGTAATTAAACAACAGTCGCAATAGGTTATCTTCCAGCGCCCCTTTCGTCATCTTGCGCAACCCATCCTTCACAGTTCGAACAGCTCTTTCGGCGGCTCCGTTCGATTGCGGATAGAATGGCGCTGTCCGCAAGTGCACGATATTATTCCTTCTTACGAACGTAGCGAACTCCTGACTTGTGAATTGGGTGCCATTATCAGACACAATGGTGTGTGGCACTCCGAACCGGCAAAACATGCTTCTTAAACAGCGAACAGTGCAAGCTGTGTTCGCGTGCCTCATAGGAACTGCTTCAATCCACTTAGTATGTGTATCAACCACCACAAGTATCATCTGACTTGCAATCGGCCCTGCAAAATCTATGTGGATCCGGGACCACCTGTCAGATGTTTTGGGCCAACTTACTGGCGGGGCTGCTGCCGGCATGGGTAGGTTCTCCACGCAGTTTTTACACTGTGCCGACACGCCCTCTATGTCCCGATCAACACCAGACCACCAGAACAATGACCGTGCGACCGATTTCATGGACGATGAACCCTGATGCGTTTCGTGCAGAAGCTGTAACATCCTACCCTGTGCCGAAGACGGTATAACAACCCGGTTTCCCCAGTATACTAGCTTGTGGGCCCACGAGAGTTCTAACTTAACTAATACTGGGTCCTTGGCAGTTAGCTCTTGTAATTCGTGGGTGGTGACAATACCTTCATCGAGGGCCTCATACGACAAGACGTACTCGGGTGGGTCGCCATCCGACGCTGCATTTGCCGCCGGATCTGCCGCCTCTGCTGGAAGCCTGCTGAGGGCGTCTGCTGTCAGCAGTTGTTTTCCAGGCACATACTGTAACTTGTACTGGTAGCCGCCCAGGAACAGTGCCCACCGTTGAATTCGAGCTGCCGCCATCGTCGGTGTCTGGCGATCGGGCCTCAGGAGCCCGAGCAGGGGTTGATGGTCGGTGACCAAGGTAACTCCCGCCCTAAAAGATAATCCCGAAAACGAGACACGCCAAAAATAAGTGCCAACGCGTCTCGCTCCAGTTCTGCTCCGCCTTTGTTAGCGTTCTGGAGCGGAATCCAATTGTTCTATGCTCTTTGCCTTCAGAATGAAACAGAACTGCTCCCACGCCATATGAGAGGACGCGTCGCATTCTAGCTTCAATTATTTGTTGGGATCAAAATGGATTAAAAGTTGCGCGTTTTTTCAGGCCTTCCTTGGCTATTTAAAATGCAGCCTGATGCGGTGGCAGCCACTCCCAGCGCGCTTTCTTTTCCAATAGCCGGTACAACGGAGATAACAGCGAGGACATATTCGGCAAGAATCACGCATAATACGTGAGCATGCCCAAAAATGAACGCAACTCTGACATTACGTGGTCGAGGCGCTTGCGTGATAGCCTCTACGTTCTTTTCAGTGGGATGCAATCCTTCCCGATCTATGCGATGCCCAAGGTACGTGACGGAAGGTTGTCTGAACTTGCATTTGTCGCACCTAATTTACTCCGTGCTATCGAAACCGTTCCAATACTTCCTTGAGTACCCTTCCACTGTCACTGCTACGCTCCGCCACCAACACGTCGTCAAGGTACTGGCTAGACGCGGTTTGCGTGGCTGTCAACGCTTTTACACTGTGTGCCCGCTTTCTACCTTGCGGGTCTGCTGTCGGCGCCTCATAGCACAATCGTGCCAAGTGCCCGCGCCGCCCATAACGAATACAACGCGCTTTAGCACACTTGCAGGCGTTATCATCATGCCTCGAGCTTCCGCATCTTCCGTACGTTAGCGTTGCGCTTCTGTTGTGGTCATCCCAGAATGACCGAGGACGGGCTTGCACTTTAAGAACTGTTGGTGATTCTGCGCTCCTCTCATTAGCGTCTTTTTCCGCCGCTTCCGCGGAAATGACTATAGCTTCGGCCTCTTCTAGCGTCCACCCTTACTTCGTCGGCAGCTGCTTGCTCACTCCATTTGAGTGTACGCCGCAAATAATCCGATCCCTTCACATTCGGTCTAATGCACTGCCAAAGTTGCAATTGTCCGCTATGCGCCGTATGTCGACGAGGAACGCTTGAATCGATAATAATAATAATAATATCTGGGGTTTAACGTCCCAAAACCACGATATGATTATGAGAGACGCCGTAGTGGAGGGCTCCGGAAATTTCGACCACCTGGGGTTCTTTAACGTGCACCTAAATCTAAACGCTTGGATCGACTCCCCTTCCTGTTGGCAACGCGTGAAGAACTTGTAGCTCTCTGCTGTTTCGTGACGCTTGGGGTCGTAGTAGCTATTTAGGGCTGCAACTGCTTCGGTATACGTGAGCGAATTGGTGGTTTTGGGCGCGATTCGACCAGCTAGCACTTGAGCTGTTTGCGTGCTCAGAGCAGCCACTAGCAGTGCACGTTGCTTCTTCGAGTCGGTAATGTCGTTGGCTTCAAAATATGCTTCTGCCCTTAGAAGATATGGTTTCCACTTATCTCTGGTATCGTCGAACAGCGGTAGCTGAAGACAGGCCATGGTTCTCCTTGGTCCTTCACGTAGAGGCAGTCCGGTTTCACCGCTGTGTTCGTCTACTTTCACCGCATGGTCGGTATCCGTGACACTCGTCGCCACTGTAATAACTGAGCAGCAGCATGCACAACACGCTAGCTGGGGGTGGAACAACGTTTATTGATAGTACAGCTGCAATATATATATAGTGCAGGGGTGAAAGGGTTTTGGGCAAGGGATACATGATATCTGGGATCGGAGCAGGGGTAATCAAAGAGGGTGCAAGACGGTGCGCGTGCACAGCTGGCTTGGCTGGTTGTAGCAGCGAACAACTAAAACATAACACTAACAATGATAACTTAGACGACGAGGCGCATGCAGCCCATCCTTTGTACTGTTCAGCTCTGTTCAGCATATTTACTTGTTTGGAGAGTCTAACAAACTTGTCATAAGCTGGTTCAACCTCGTGATTTAAAGTTAGAAATCAGAGCATGGAGACAGTGCGTTACCTTTATAACTAACTTAAGGCAAGGTTTTGAATAAGCCCGATAGCCAAACGTATCTGTCAGCATGAAGAAAAACGTACACCTAAATTTCGTAGTTCACGGCTGAAGGAGCTGCAGCTGGACAAATATTCGTGTCAGAAATTATGTGAATGGTTTAGCAACTACCGAACACAAACATAAAGCTAAATGTCATAATAACAATGTGCTGGGAGCTGCCGAGTATCTCGATGTACATGCCACTTCATTGTAAAGGTAATGCATCACGATACTGATCATTTGGTCAGGAACGCTACGAATCCTTCGCAGTACAGTCCATTTCATGCTGGAGGACTCTTATCGAGACACTCCACTGTAAATCGAATATAGTGTTAGAGGTGTGACAGAGTGCAGGTGCAGGCTTCGTACTGTATCAGGGTGGCTGAGATAACAGCTACCATGAAATTGGACTCAACATAGTGGTACTCTCAAGGTTTTCATTGTATCAACGACTTGCTTCATTCAAAACTGGTATGCATTGCAGAATTCAAAATGCATTATATTTGGTCACACTGTCTTAACGAGATCGCTGCTACCAACCCAGGTTCTGTGAAGCATCCAGCTGAGCTTCATGAGTTCTTAGAAAGCTGCTGGCACGAGTAGCTGCATAGCGTTGCATGTGCCATCTTGAGCACCATATGCAAAGTAAAAAAAAATGTATGCTTTTTTTGTAGTGACTCATTATTTCATACTGCACTGATCAGCTGTAAAGCACACCTGTACCTGATTCAGGTAACTGGCATAAATTCAGTTTGACGTACATGCACGAAACACTTGTTTAGCTCCTGAATTTGTTATCCTGACACTCGAACACCAAGAACTAATTCAGTACATAATACACAAACTGCTAGTGTAGATAAAGCATTTCTTTTACTGCGGGAAAATAGATATCACAACTGTTAAATTTTTCTGATTACTGCTCCCGCTTTATGATAGCACTGAAAGCTTAGCTGCGCTTCTTACGCAAAAGTGACCTTAGAGACAGACTTTAAGAGGCATCCTACTCTTCTTTCCTGCTCTTTTTTCATTTTTCTGTAAAGTTTCTGTTCTATTATCATTTATTCCTCGTACCCCCTTCCTTTGCTCAGCATGGCCAGCCAGTTTAAGAACTGGCTAACCTGCCTGTCTTCCCACCTGTTTCTTTCTTTCCTTCCTTCAATTAAAATCTTAGAGCATTTCGAAATATACACATCAAGTTCAGTAGTGTAGTGTTGCCAACTGCACAAACATTCATAACCTTCACACTACAGCCAACCAAAATTGCACTGCCCGTCTGAGACCAAAAAGCAAACACTTGCAGTTTCAAGCTCACTCCACACCTTCTATTTGTTAAAAACGCAACATTTGAGTTTCGTATAAATTATCTTGTTTGCGAGGTATCAGGGTAATGAAAGAGCTCAAAACAAAGCATGGTATGGCATGGAGTAGGCGCACAATAGCGCATTCTTTTGTAGCGCTAGCTACACTTGCCTAGCCGGAGCCGATTTCGCGCGGATGGTCATGAGCCGCGCTGCGCGTGCGCGAGAATCAGTGATGTAGCACAGCTGGCTCACTGGAGCTGGCATCTCATGCGCTCTTCGACACCGCCGCGCGCGGCTCGCCGCTGCTGGTCTGCGCGTTCGGGAGGAGTGACGTCGTAGGCGCGGCAGACACGCGGGCGCCGGCGCGCGCGCAGACTCCGCCACCGCCGCGCGCGGCTCGCCGCTGCTGGTCTGCGCCGCATTCGAGAGGAGTGACTTCGTAGCCATAGACACAGTGGCGCCGGCGCGCGCGCAGCTCTTCGCCTTCGCTGTGCAGTCGCTGTCTGACACTGCGCTGGGGCCGCTTGATAGCGCCTCTGACTGCCGTTTGCAGGTGGGTAACGCCATGGAGAAGGAGAGCGCAAATGCTGCTCGACGGCGCAGAAGAGCCGAGAAGCTTATCTCATCGGATCCCGAAGTAGTTGCCTGGCAATTAGCGGTTCGGCGTACGAAGAATGAACAGAAGAAGGCTAATAATCCTAGACAATCTGGAAGGCTAAGAATATTCAGCTGAACCTTTGCTAACGCTACGTATATGCTGGCATAGCCGAGCTAAGCCACTGCAATTTTTTGAATTTGCGATAGAGCGATCTGGTGACCTGCGTGCCATTATCTACTGCTTTCTGGTGCTGCACTAAACTCAATATTTAGATTAATCGAGAAGCGTAACGTAGGAATCTTACATATGACTTATAGAAGTAAACCATAACAAATGACGAAAGGTGCCTTGTTCTCCCTGAACATTTTTGTACTGCGATAATGTTTAACGGCTTCTTAGCATTGTTTCAGAGCTTCATAATAGTCTTGTGCGAGTCACAATTTTCTTATGATTGTCCCTGTGCCATCAGGCTTGCGTTGAGCTGACTTGCAGTGATGTGACTTAATTAGTCTGGCGTAGATCACACATCTTGTGTCTGAGAATATTCACATGAAATCCAGGAAAGGGGAAGTGCTCATATGTGCCACTAATTAAGTGAAAATACCGCAAAAATGCACGTGCTTCATCATACGCGCTGTCGCTTAGCACACGACTGTCACATAATATGGCCATAATCATATCCCTGCAGCGTAATTTATTCGTTCTAGTAAATAAGTCCAACCGAATGACATTGTTACCCCATGGTATGGTATGTTGGCTCTTTTTTTTGTCTTAGAGACAGTCAAAGTGCGCAATGCAAAATTCTTATCAAAAGGTATTCTCACTTACTGATATTCTGTGCTGCCTCGATGAATCGTCACAGTTGCACGGCCGCAGAACAAGGACGCCCTGGGTAGTTCACTACTGTACCCACCATCAACTCTGGAAAACGAGAGCGTACGATGGTGCCTCATGCCTCGGTGATGCCTCAAAACACAAAGTACGAAAACTTATAATCACATTGATATCTGGGGTTTTACGTGCCACAACTATGATATAATCATGAGGGTCGCCGTAAAGAACGACTCCGGAAGTTTCCCCCATCTGGTATTCTTGAACGTGCACTGTCATCGTAGAGTATACGGGCTTTCAGCATTTCGCCTCCATCAAAATATACCGCCGCGGCCGGGATCGAAGCCGCGACTTTCTGGTCAGCAGCCGAGCACCATAACTATCGTACCGCCGAGGCGGACAAGTATGAGAACTGAATCAAATGAAAACAAAGTTGGCCTTAATGCACAGATGACGGCGTGATAACCGCAGCCTTTCGCTTAAGTGTATATTTTCCGAAAGCACGCTGCCGCATGCACGCTTTATGGGAGTGAGTGAGTAAAAACATTATTAAACATGTCCGACGTCATTGAGCGAGGTGGGGCTACAAGCACCTCGGCCTATGTGGCGACCTCGAGTCCTTGGACCCGGGCTGCATCCTGGGCGTGCCGGACGGCCCACAGTTGATCGGCAAGGTCCTGGCTGAGCAGAGCCGCTCCTCCCATCGCGCCTCGCGGTTAATAATATCTGGGGCTTGACGTCCGAAAAGCACAATATGATTATGAAGGACGCCGCAGTGGAGGGCTCAGGAAATTTCGATTACCTGGGGTTCTTTAACGTGCCCCTAAATCGAACTACACGGGCCTCAAACATTCTCGCCTCCATCGAAAATGCAGCCGCCGCGGCCGGGATTTGATCCCGCGACCTGCGGGTCAGCATTCGAGCGCCATAACCACTAGATCACCGTGGCGGGGCATCGCGTCTCGCGCTTCGAGACTGCATGTCTACCGGCTTCGTAGAGGACTGCTGCTCGCTACCTGTACACTTCAACAGCATGTGCTGCAGCGTCGCTCTGGCTCCGCACGCTTTACGAGCGTCGGACGTATAAATGTCTGGGTAGCAGAGGCGAAGGATCACCGGATTCGGGTACGTGTGTGTCTGTATTGGTCTCCAGGCAACCTGATGTTTCTTGTTTAGTTTGGCTTTGTGAGAAGCAAAGAAATTATATCGTACAAGATGTCTTTATCGAGCCGTACCCGCGCTTCGATAAACTGACCGTGCGAAGCCTGTGCCTTCACAAAAGCGTTTTAAACGCGCATCAGGCATCACACGTATGTGCGCCTAATGCTTTTCTTTTCTGCTTTTCATGGTACTTTCCACGCGACACACTGTGCAGTACTGCACACCTGAGCGACGATAGGGCGCCAAACAAAGAAAACAGAAGTACCACTTACCGTTCGTATTCCCGACTGTGCCGAACCAGGCGTTGGCCGAACACGCAGTCACGCAGCTGCAAGCTCGCGTGAGTCTCCAGACCATCGCAAAACCAACGCGCTCACAGCATGGGATGTGTCACTGCCGTTGCTACATGCTGTTCACATCCAGCGTCGAGAACAAAGTCGCGCACACACTGCGGACATACCTTAGCAATTAGAAAACTTCATTCAGCGACAAGAGGTGCCGAGAAACAGTATAGCGAGGACCACAACGTGGTCTACGTGGACGCAGCGGAATACGCGTCAGGATCCCGTATGGCCCTGGCGGTAGCTGACAGTCAGGCAAAGCTTCCAACGTCGTGCTCAATCATCACCAATTCCTCCACAGAGGCAGAAGAGACAGCCGTCACGCTTGCATTTGTCTCTACATCTGCCTCCACAATCATAAGCGACTCAAAATCAGCTATCCTGAACTATGCCAATGGCTTCATTTCCCGCACCGCTGCTCGCCTACTACGCTTCTGGCTGCCCCAGCGTTCCATAACACTCGTCTGGACGCCAGCACATGCTGGCCTCCCTGGCAACGAGGAGGCTCATTCCCTAGCCCGAGGTCTCACATTCCGGGCAGGAGAAATGGAGCCCTCTCCACAGGCCGAGGAGCGCCTGCTCTCCTTTCGAGATATTCTCTCGTACTATCGGGACCAACGAAGAGTATATACCCCCCCCCCCCCCAGCCCCATCCCTAACCATAGCACAGGCCGTACATTGGCGACGCCTACAAACTCAAACTGCTCCATACCCCATATTACTAAACGCCCGATACCCAGACCAATTCTTCTCTTCATGCAAACTTTGCGGCAAACCAGGAGATTTCCTACACATCCTCCTCACATGCCCCACCTTCCCTCATACCCCATCACCGGCTGTGGCGGTGTCTTACTGGGAGTCCATGATGACCAGCACTTCTGCTTTCGATCAGCGCCGGATCATCTCCTGCGCGATGAAGAGGATTGCGCTTCAGGGGCTTTCCTTCGCTTTGTAAGGGTGCCCCCTCACATGGAGGGAGCACCCGCGTGCCATGTAGGGGGCTTGGCGCCCACGTTCACACACTGGCAATAAATGTTTCTACCACCACCACCACCGGGCGACCTGTCCACTGCGCCACCGTGAAATTAGAAAACTTCGATGACCGGGCAACGGGACAAAATGGCGAAGACCGCGACGGGCGACGGCTGGACTTCAGCACACACGCTTCTCCTCTGCCGGTTTTTTCTTTTTTTTCTTTTCTTTCCGCGCTCGCGCAGGCGTAGTAAGGTTCCATTATGGTGTTTCCAATTGTGTTTCTATCTCAGGTGCGCATGTACAGCCCTTCGGTTTAGCGGCCGCTTGAAGAAATTCGCATTTATTTTTTGTTGTTTTTTATTGTTTTCGGGCTTTTTGTACCCAGGATTTTATTCAGTACGCTGCGGCGCGCCCCCTCAACTCAGTTTATATCTAGCACCCGAAAGAGAGCGTGCGTACGTGTGAACGAAATGACGTACATTTATGAACACAGATTCTTTGTGCATGTCAGCGGTTTTCGTCGCCACAAGAAGACCAGAACTGTTTTGCCGTCATTTCATCTATAGACCTCTCCCTGTTTGCAAACAGTGTGATGTCACTGGCAGTGTCCCGCCCCCAAGTCCCGCCTTCGGAGCAGGTGCTGGTTGGCAAGAAAGTTCCGCCGCCGGGATCTCTCTGCATAGCAGCGCTGCGTGTGTCTGCTTTACTTCGATAGAAGTTTTTTCAAATTGCTGTTTTCTGAACTCACAGCTGTTAGAAGGAAGAGTTACTGCCTGTAACGAACGATTCTGTTAGTTCAACATATGATTTGCTCGTCGGGTATGACAGCCATAAAAAAATCTTATGCTCATCGGAAGCGAACGTTGTACATCTTCACGGCGACTGGTGTTTGGAGAAATATTAGCATGGCATGAATTTCCGTCGCGAAATCCGCACTGCAGTTTTAAACGATGTACAGCATTGGCGACTACTGTGCGCGAGGTCACGGATTCGATTCTCACTCACGGCGCAAAATTCTGATCAGAGATGAATCAAAGAAAAAAAAACGAAGGAAACACGCATTAGCCTGCGTTCGGTTAAGAAATCCCCGTGAAAATTAAAGCGAAGTTATCCCCTACCGCGTTCCTCATAATCCACTGAGCAGTTTAGAGATGTTGAACACCAATAATTTAATTATAAATATTCTCTTGCGCGGTTACGTCGCTGTATCTGATGCCTACAACGTGTTTCCATACTTGCTCCTCTCCTTTAGACTTGGTACACAAACTCGGAATGTCACTTCATAAATATCGAGCCGTAAAGATAAGCTAACTAGAATATGACAAACAAGAATCTCCACTGCTTCCATTATGACGTATATCTCCAATAAAAGGCGATACGCGTATGGTTCTGGATATTCGCCATGGTAAACCATACGTGCATGTTCCGCAATGCTAAAACACGCTGGTAGCTCATGCGTAGTCTCACCTTTCAGCACGGACACCATGCCCTTTCTTTTTTTTTTTTTTTGTGCACGCAGCAGAAACACTGAGATGTACGCACTCGCAGATCATCGCGTCAAATAAAATGTCCAATCCTGATGTTCCGTCGACAACCGGTCACTGCAAATTGCCCTGTTAGAAACAACGCGTGCCGATGTTTTCGCAAACAAGATGCATCGTTATTCACACAACACACACCACACAATATTGTCAGTTTCAACGTCCGCAAATGTGAACCGATATCGTCGCTGCCTTTCAACGCACACTACACGCCACAGTAAACGCGGCACATTTTCGAAGACGATGCCGCTGTTCCTTGCACAAACCACCACGTGGGTTCACTTCTCCAAGTTAAACAGCCAGCAGCGTGGCAAATTTTTCGTCACACAGTCCACGACACATTTATATGTTCTTTGACACATACCACAAATAACCTTGGAACCGAAAGATTCAGAAAAACGTTCCAAAGAAAAAACGTGCGCCAAACACCGTGCGACTGTACCACGCTGAGCCGGCAGCGGGAATGTTTTGCCAACCACCCGCGGTTGCACGTGCGCCGAGAGGTCACGTGACCTGACGCACGGGGAGTGAGTGACGTAGGCTGGTAGAGGTCTATTGAGCAACAGCCGGAGATATATAACTGCACGAACTTTTCTTTACAGCTCCACCAATTCGGAGAGGTGGACGACTAAAACACGCTCTGAAACAAGCTCCCATATAGTAAACGAGTAAAACGGAGTCTTTACTTTCTCATGGGATGCAGGAGTGAAACAGGCACTTTACTCTCTTTTGTCAGGAGTCGTGACCATCCCTTTGACTGTTTTTCATCTGTAGACAGAGTGGAATGAGATCTGCAGGAGTAACGAAGCCCTTTAACTCTTACTGCAGGAGTTCCAGTTTTGCATGCATACCACTTCGCTATTACGGGCGCAGCAGCCACCGCGAATGAAAGCAGCCTTTGGTATCAGAGTACTAATTTTAACACGCTCGTTTTTCCCACAGCATATCAGAACTTCACTTTATTACGCATTTATACATAGCCACCTTCAATACTGCATTTCCGCCTGGGGAAACACATATAGCATGCATTTAACACATCTACAACATTTACAGAATCAGGCCTTGTGGATCGTAAATTTTTCTAGCTACATGTCTCATTCGGTACTAAATTACACTTCATTAAGCATACTACCATTACGCTACATGGTTCAGCTCAAACTGGTTTTACTAATATATCGCACACTTAACTATGAAATCGCTATCGATACATTTCAAGCATCTGCTCTAACTAATAGTAATAACACTAGATTTTCATCTAACAGAAACATTTTACTTCCCCGAATAAACACAAATTATGGGAAATTCACAGCTCTTTTGACTGCCATTCAATACTGGAATATTTTGCCACTAGATATTAAAGCATGCCGCACAACAATATTATTAAAAAAACACATGAAGTCACACCTACTAACAACATTGCTCGCTATCGATTCATTATGACTATATGCGCAAAGCGTTTCATTCATAATATGTATCATAAAATTGTGTTGAACTTTTTTCTCCAATTTTTGGTTTGTTCTTTCTAGAAATTTAAGATTTCGCTAAAATTAGTTGTCCGGATGTTTTATTATTTATATATGACCTGTACACCGTGTTCTTTGACAATACCTTATGTTTATATAAGTAACGTTGATTGCAATCTTTATCGTCTATATTTAGTTCTGTACTATTTTCTCGTGAATTACGTTTCTTGTACAAAATTACCTTTTGTTGGTTCTTTCCATTGTTCTTTTTTGCTATATGCCCTGCTTATTATTATCTCGCATCTTTTTTTTTTCTCACTCCTTAACTGCTTTCTGCCATCACGCAATTCATTGATACTGACAAATGACTAATAGGAGGTCCCCCTGACAGTTTTGTAACTCCGGGACCTCCTTCTGTACTAATGGTGAATAAAGAATTCAATTGAAAAAAAAAAGCAGTACAACTGCTCAACTAACCAATGCCCTCAACGTCCCAAACAACAAATAGGAACAACGAAAATGAGTTAAAACGGGCACTGTGTAAAATCTTGCTGAGAAAAGCAACTTCTTGTCTAGTCAAGATCAGCGGAGAAGCAGTAAAATACCCGCCTGCAGTTTCCAACGTCATGTCATGTATGCTTCCCAAATTTTCTCATTTTTTAAAACTATAAGCCGGTAGCAGCGAAGTGACAGCGAAAATAGTTTTGAATTTGCACCGCTGCTCTCTAAGGTCTCTTGGTGCTTTATTGAGGCCGCATGCGTACCTGCGTTCTGTGAGCCTGTGGCTCACACAACGTCCTGTTTGTGCAACATAGGTTTTTTTGCACGATGGTGACATCCTGTATACACCATTTTCAGTGCAGTTCACGAAAGCTACAAGAAACCAAAAGGAAGCATTTAGGAAGGGACGTGATGCCAATGACATGGTTAGCTGAATAGTCTTTCTTGCATCAGGAAATTCGAAATACTGAATAAATGACAATGTCACATAAGGGCAAGGCGTTGACAACGATGGCGAGGCGTCGCGTTGCGGTTGAACTGCTCAGTGTTACAATTGCTCGCCTGTCTGCGATAGAGACATGGAATTATTGATGTGCATAAAGGCTGCGTAAAAGAAACATACGATTTTGTGGCAAAAGAAAAGAAAAAAAAAATGCGTGCATGTTACACAAAAATGTTATTTACCATTAGAGCACATTGTTACGAGGCGTGTATGCGTGTATGCTCAGGACGTCGCTTCTCGCGCCCGCGTGGCTCGCCGAGTCGCCCACGCCAGGCTCTGTGATTCTCAGGTCTCGCAAAAAGCGCGCTACGATAACCGGCACCGCGACGTCGACTACCCTCCTGAATCTCTTGTCCTACTCTGGACGCCGTATCGACGCGAAGGCTTGTGCGAGAAGCTTCTCCCTCGATACACAGGGCCCTACAAAGTTCTCCGCAAGGTCACTGACGTTGACTACCTCATCACTTCCGTCCATCCGCTCTCGTCTTCTGCTACACCACCTACTGACGTCGTTCATGTGTCGCGCCTCAAACGCTACTACACTGCCAGGCCTGAATGACTTAGGAGGCGCTGTGACGGCGCTCCGTCCGCCGGGGGTGATGTTACGAGGCATTGTGGATGAGCACGCCGTTGGAGACGAAGAGACAAGGAAGAAGCTGGAATGCCGCGCGAGATGCTGGCAGCCATTCGGTGGCACAGTTGCTTGTAAATATTGTAAATATACTCGCTGCTGTCTCTCTCGTGTATTCGTCATCCCCGTGACAATATTGCACGGGGTCGTGACCTTGAAGAAGGCAGCAGCCGGCGTGTTCAAGACGAAACTCTTTACTCGGGCGAACTTGGGCCCAAGAAATGAAAACTTAAGGTACAAGCAATGCACGCTGTACACTGATAATGGCAAGCACTGTTATCGGTAATCTCATCAGCAGTAAAGCACGTTGGCATTTTATACCTGTGGAATCGAAGATTTCAGCATTATTGTTGGTGGCCGCGTTAGTTCTAGAATAAGCTCTGCTGTTCTCGTTGCGTGCTCAAGCTTATAAGATGATTCTGGAATAATCTAGAAGTTTTCCAGACACTCGGCCGCGGTTTGCACAAGGCAGTGGTTATACGTGTAACAGACCGGTTGCATATAAATATAAAAAGAGGCGCGCGTGGCACTGCCTGCGCACAAAAAGCATTGTCCCCTTGTTTATACCAGAGCATGAGAAAAAAAAGGAAGCGCGCGTGCCAGTATAACTCAGAAAAATTATTCCGCAGTATTCCTAACATAGTGGTGTCGTTACAGAAGAGCTGTTATGCTCGAGGTTGGCCGTGTGTCCTAGATAGAAAATTATCACCATCATGAACCGGCACGCGCTCTCTTCTTGATTGGCGTCTTCTGCTTCGCTCCTAGAACACGTGCGCCCATTCTTCCGGCGTGGGATGCAATAACTCTGATGGGCGAGAGAACGGGTACAGAGAGAGAGAGAGAGAGAGAAATAAAGATAGATAACGAGCGAAATTCTTGGCGAGAGCAAGCACAGCCATGCACAGTATAGCATAGCAAGGGATGAGAAAAAAAGAGGGTAAAAGCCTAGCCAAGCTACGTGCCCATCAGTTCTGCTGCGACTCAGCCTTGCGCGACTTATTGGAAGCTTAGCTATTTTTTATGAAGACATCAACAATGCCGTTGCTGCTTATGTTGGTAAATAAGAACTGCAAACAAATGATAAGACTTAGTTTACAACCTTTTTTTGAGTCAAAACATTTGGCTCTGCCCAAATAGCCTTTCTTGGAAAGAGAAAGAAATACACTAATAGGTAGAACTCGATTATTCAATATGCCTGTGAAAACACTTCTGCGAAAATACCATGTCCCAAACTTTATGTCGCGAACCTGCCAACGACTATTGCGTAATTTCATTGGAATGAGCCATACA
Source organism: Rhipicephalus sanguineus (assembly GCF_013339695.2). NCBI lineage: Eukaryota > Metazoa > Arthropoda > Arachnida > Ixodida > Ixodidae > Rhipicephalus > Rhipicephalus sanguineus. The sequence continues at coordinate 61,714,961 of NC_051176.1, forward strand.
CCTATCGCAAATTATGCCAACAAATCTGCATTGTACTTCTTGAAATTTCTCCTGAACAACTACGGCAGTGTTATCCCATGCTACCATAGAGTAGTTCAATAGCAATCAAAGGCTGAAACGTTTAATCAAAATGCATCACTGAAGTTACTAGATATTTCTAACATGAAATAAGATGGGTTAGCATGAATATTCAGGTTACCATCAGAACGAACGCTATGATTGTTAGCAACGTACGTACTTTATGTTCAGCACTGTGTTATTATTAGTGCATGCAAAACCAGCAGTCTATCATAGCAGAAAACAGCGCAATACAACGAAGACAAGAAAGACCAAATAGGACCAGCGCTGACTACAGGCTGGTAAGAAAAGGGCTCTTGAAAAATGCGTAGAAGCTGGCCTTTCGAAGCTTTCAGCTTCCCTGAGAGGCTCCAAGCAACTATGCCTCTCGGCGTTGTGCACCCTCAAGACGCAAAATAGAAGATACATTGCTCCGAATCATCGTTTTTGAAGTGGGCACCTGGCAGAAATGTTTGGGAGCGTACCTGAAGAAGGGCCTGACCTTGCTTGAAGTGGATGACCCGTTGATCATTCGCAAGCCGTCAGAGGTATCGCAGTATTTGCTTGAGATGTGCCCGCCATGACTGCAAGCATATTCAGCTGACATCAAGGACGCCAGGCAGCTCTTGCTGACACAGTCCAAGAGGGTATTCAAGCGGATGCATTTACTGCCAGCACGGCGCAACCTGCTTCCAGAACATGGTTGGCATAAGCGTCGCCAGGTTCATGGACCTGCTTTTGCTCTACGTTTGTTCTACTGTCATCAGACAAGACGATGTCCTGTATGTGCAGCCAGATGGCATGAGCCTCGGTTCTTGCATAACCCCAATCCTAAGTGGCCTGCTTCTGGCCCTTTACGACAGGAAACTGCAAGAAGGCATCGGATGATTTGGTGTTGTGAAGACCTAGCGATATGTGGACTATTTTCTGGTTTTGCTCCGGGTGACTTCTGATGAAACCAGTGACAAGATCGACCAGTTGTTTGCCCACTTCCTGGCGTGTTTTTCAGGGTTCTCCTTCACCAGGGAGCTCCCGGGGAACGGCCAACTGCGTTTTCTTCGGTGCCGTATCCTTCGGTGCAGTGCACACGTGCTGGCAATATGCGCCCCGCTCAGAGAAGGGCCTTCATATATTTACGTCTCGCTTATCCAAGCTCGTCAAACGTGTCATCGCACTCTCTGCAATGAAAAACGTTAGGTCAGGTTCTCATCAAGTTGCAACAAGCTTCTCTCATCAAGTTCACGACGGCAGGCTTTCCCGACCAGCTTCTATCAGGTTTAGCGGAAGTCATTCTAAGGAAGCAGCGCCGCTCGGCGACAAATATGTGATCTTTCGACTACGGAGAAAAAGTTGCTGTGACACCCTATCTACACGGAGTGTCCCACCGCATCAAGAAAGCTGCCGCTCGCGCCAGCGTCAACGTGGTTTATGCGGCGCCCATCAAACTTGGTTCCCTGCGCAGGAGATTGAACAACCCATGTCCTGCAAATCAGGTGTGCAAGAAAAAAACACGTGACGTGCTTCGTTCCGTGCAAGGTTGGAGTGATTTACGAGGTTCCTACGTCATACGGTAGCCTTTACTTAGGACAGATTAGCCGCTGTATAAACTATCGCCTGCGGGAACATTCTAACAACATTAGAACTGATACAGGTAGCAATTTATAAATACTTGGTGCTGAGTCTGGTTGCTCCCCAGAAGGGGAACGTTTGGGTGTGTTGGTTATGCATCGTTCTTCAGAAACCATAGCGCAATAAAGAAGACGGGACAAGAAAGAGACAAGGACAAGCGCTTGTCCTTGTCTCTTTCTTGTCTCGTCTTTTTTATTGCGCTTTGGTTTCTGAAGAACGTTGCTCCCCAAACTTCCACCAGACGCGCATTGTGCGCCGCTAACTAGATAACCGCGCCCGCGAGATATATGATGCCTTCGCCGCCCATGTTGCAGGTCATTCATGTATCAGCTCCCCATGAATCGCACTAACAGACAATAATTAGTATCTTCACAGTTGAGCGTTTCACATTCTTTTACAGATAAGTGCCTCTGCGCATGAGTTAGAAAAATCTTCTCCCTCTCCTCCGTCTTTCCCCTTTCCAGAATGCGTATATATTTGTGCAGCAACAATCAAAGCACCTGTTGGTAGTCAGCGCTTGTCCTGTTTGGTCTTTCTTGTCTTAGTTGTATTGCACTGTTTTCTACTATGATCGCGTACCAACCCGCTCAAGTTTATATGTTTTTGAAGTTCAACAGCCTATCTATGTCCAATAAGAATTGTTGAGGGTTTACGTCACAAACCACAATATGATTATGAGGCTCGCATAAGTGGGGAACTACAGATAATATAATAATAATATCTGGGGTTTAATGTCCCAAAACCACCATATGATTATGAGAGACGCCGTAGTGGAGGGCTCCGGAAATTTCGACCACCTGGGGTTCTTTAACGTGCACCTAAATCTAAGTACACGGGCCTCAAACATTTTCGCCTCCATCGAAAATGCAGCCGCCGCGGCCGGGATAGGGGGAACTACAGAATAATTTTGACAAACTAGAATCCTTTAACACACCTAAGTCGCCAGTATATGTTCAGTAAGATACATTACAAACAAGTTTGGTGCCTTCATAGATACGGTAAAATCCCGAGCAAGCGCCCCTACGCGAGCAAGCGCCCCCTCTCTTTTTCTGGAGTTTTTAAAAATCCGGTCGATGGTTCAATTTCCTGCGACGGAACTTTTACTTCTAGTTTTTTCTTCCTCATCTGTTAGTGTACATTTTACAATGTCATATACGAGACGGAACTACGTCAGTGAAGTCTTGGTGGGCCCTGGCATAAAACTATTTCGTGATAAAATGAATGACTATTCTAATTAGGTACTACTTGAAAACTACTTTATTGTGTTAATTCTTTCTTTTTTCATTTGCAACCTCCATGGAAGGCAACAAATATGAGGAATATCTTTCACTCTTCATCAATGCGGAAGAGTTCGTGGACATTTTAGAGTTAAGAGAATTAACATCAGCGACCAGATTTACGTCGTCAACGTACTGTAGTAGATTTGTATTCTGTAACGCGACCTGGTAGCCTAGCAAGTATGGCGTCGCGCTGCTAGGCTGGATGTCACGGGTTCAATCCACAGCCCATGTGGCAGAATTTCGAGGGGGCTCACTGCAAGAACACCCATGTCCTAGATTTCCAGGGCGTCTAGATTAATGTGGAGTCCATCACTATGGCGTGTCTCAGAATCATTTTGTGGTTTTGGCCGGTAAAACGCCTAGCAATGATTACTGCTTTTCTGTAGTGAAAGGAACAAGACCATTTGGACACATATTGAATGCAATTTGCTAAGCAGTTGAACCCTGGCTCATTTGTACACCATAGCTCGCGATATATAGTTGGAATAAGCTTTGTGATACACGAAGAAACTATCGTGCTGATACTAGTAGTTCATAAGGAGAAAACTACGAGCATGACTGACGCTATACGTATGCAATTAACGTACTAGAACCTTATGAATCATCTAAATAAAAACCTTTGAAATTGCAAGGTGAACAGACATTATACGTGACTTCCATCCTCAACTATCAATGCAACCCCATTTCGTAAAGGAACGAGGTCGGTTTCCGTAAATAGCGCAAGCAATACAGATGATGTTGCAGTGTAGTTTTGCCTTGAAGTATTCGATTCAGCTTAGTTTATTGAGACATACACGGCCTGCGTTTCTCAGGAGCAGTGACAAAAACAATGGCTTTTTTTTATTTTTACAACATGATAAGAATAGTTCAAAAGCAAAAAAAAACAGCGAACAGGGAACTTTTATTGTCACACAAACACAGTTATACAAAATCAATAAGCAATAACAAGAGCAAAACATGAAAAAAATGTTACGCGTGAAATTAAGTGACAACTTCGTAAGGACCATTGTACAGCGGAGCGAAGGGGCCAGTTTCACTGACTTGTGCCGCGAAGGCTGATTAAACAGCGAAGCATCGTACGACGCAGTGCTAATGTGTAGTCGCTCCTGAACCTCAATGAGCTTGGGCGAAGTCAGGGGAAATGGGTGGTACAAGGTAAATGTAAATGGTAGCGAAGCTTCCATAGAAGCCTATACGTTCAAAAAATGGCGGCTCTTAAGCTGCTCATGGGGCTTAGCGCCATCTGTGTGAGGAGTGAACACTTCCGGCGGAACAAAAAATTAACCGGACGTGACGCAATATCCGGTTACAAGTGACGTCATTTTAATGGCAGTAGCGCGAAATGTGGCTTCAAAATAGCTTTGCAGGCTTTTGATCGCCGAGGGCTCGTGTTATTGCCCTCCGAAGCGAGCTGGCGAGCCCAAGCTTCGCGAGTCAACGTCAACGTCAACTCAACGTCAACTCAACGTCAAAATCAACGTCAACTCAACTAGTACAGACTTGTGATCAGAGAAATGTACTTAAGCATACTGTAGCACGATTCGCCTCGGAATTGGTGACAACATATCTTGCATTTTCTCGGAAACTTTATGCTGTATTCATGTGTTTCGCTGCTTAATAAAAGCGAGCACTTGTTTACCTTGATTGCAGTGGTTGGCAAACCGGGAACCGGGCACGTTTTTCCCACCCCTGTCGAATTTTTTTTCTGCCATGGGATACAGAGCACAAAATTACACTCTACCACACTTGTCTTCTGCTTGCCGCCCTCTCCCCGCCCCTTTCATTAAAAAAACGTGCCCCGCTCTCCCTCAATACAAATTCCTGCCTGCGCCACTGCTTGGTTGTTTAATTGCGTCGCACATGCGCAGGTTAATTGCGAGCGTGTCTTATGTACTGATCAAGAATATATACATTATGTTTGAGTGGTTTGTGTGCTTCAGTTCTAAGATAAGAAATAAAGCATAGTCGTGCAGTACTGATGACATTTCAATTTTATTACGGGATAAACATAATGCAACTTTATTACACTGTACAAAATGGGCACTTATGGAAATAAGTACAGAATATTCGTGCACACCATATGCATTACGATTTTCTTTACGCGTCGAAAAATTGACCTTCTTACCCGTAACCAGGGTGTAAAAATAGTTGCCGTAACACATAGCATTATTTGCAATGAAAGTCTCAACAACAGATTTACCTCGAAACAAGAAAAAATAACCAGTGCATTGCCTTAACAAACTATAAATGTATGGATTCATCTGGAGTCAAACATATAAAAAATGAAAACTCACCCTCTGCTAGCGTAAGTGCGGCAAATACACACCATTTTAAAATTTTCCCCCTGCAGGTAGGCAGGTATGAACCTTTGTATTTAACATTCAGGGTGGTTAATTTTTTCACTGTTGATATGGTCAGGTTTACACGCTTCTTAAACAAAGCAACGTGCTTTGAACATCTTATAAGTCATTCATTAGACAGCCTTTGTCTCAGGGTCGCAGGAAAATAAGCAAGATAACGCGCCAGCACGACTACGCTAATCTGAGGGGGCGCATACAGCGCAATCTAAAATGTATGCAAATATTTTGCAATACGACATGATTAAAATGCTGGTGTGCATTGTTCCAGAAGGCAGGATAGCAAGTCCGATGAAATAAGCAGCATCGGGGCGTCGCATGATACCCCGCGTGACGTACGCTCCCACATCGAAGTCAAGCGATCAATGCTCAAAAAGACTCATTCACCCAGCTCAAGAACACGATCAGCGCGCACTTCAAGCTGAATAACTATCAAAAACATGGGATCAACAGTCAACTGCTTTTTATCTTAATAGTACAGGACCGCGTCTGGACGTCTTCACAGCTGCAGCCTTGGCTGCAATTTACATTCTTAACTGCCAGTAAATGGGAACAGCCTGAATGATATTCGGAGTGGGTGTAATGGTAGAAGAAGCAATCACTCTTTCTATCTCCACGAATTCCCAAGCCCGCATTCTCACGAACTCGCAAAAGACACGTCGAAACCACATGCATGGTTGTGTTTGCAAACGGACATTCCAAATCATGAGTTCTCCTTTCCCTCCCCGAAGGTTATGAGGATCATCTCCATGGTTTCTAGCATCCAAGACTCGCCGCAGGAAATACAGTTCAATCCCTCACAATTACGAAGGTCCTCAAGAACGAAATTCTCGCGACAACGAAGAAATCTGGCGTCTCCGGCGAGCGTCCATAGAGCTCAATGCATTTCCCCCTTGCCATGCGCAGGGTAGCAAACCGGTTGCCTACACTGGTTAACCTCCCTGCCTTTCTCCCTCTACTATTTCATTCCTTCCCCTCTTGACAGCGAAGAGATTTTAAAACGCACTCCCGCAATAACGTATGTTTCAGAAGTGATCCACAACATTTTTTTAGCCCCTGAACTGGTTCGGAACCACTAAGTTCGAAAATGCAGCACCCCTAAATCGACAAGTCAGGCACATACGAACAGCATGGTTGCGACCATTAGGTTGTTCACATTAGGTCGGATGATAATAATAATGAACCTCATGAGGATAATGGTGTAGCCACGAGTTCAAGGCTGTGGAAGTACACAACGTTTTGTGCGCCGAAGCCGTCCAGATCATTCACGAAGAGTTCAACGACGAAGCTGTCATGGAAAGCGTGCGCAAAGAATGTCAGAGTGACGGCGAGAATGACGAAAGCGACAAAACCTATGAAAGGCAAGTAAGTTCGCTGGAAGTTCTCGATGCTTTGAAATCATTCGCATATTCCTCTGCGCCCACGACGACGAAGGTTTGCAAAGCTTATTAAAATATAAGGCACGATAAGGCAAGCTCCTTCAAAGCAACGTGAAACAGAGCAAGATAAGAGAATTTCGCGACAACGAAATCCTCACGATAACGAACAAAACTGGCGTCTCCGTCGATTTCGTTATTGAGGGGTTCGACTCTATCGCAGCACGTGCGAATCACTTCTGCTGTTGACCCTTTAGGTACGGCGGTCACTGACTCAACCACCTTCTGCCACAGGGGTTACGGTGCTCGGCGGCTGACCCACTTGGAAAATGCCTTGACAAAATTAACTCAATTGCTGAGTCTTTGCGCTTGCTGCATAGCTTGACGCTTGACTTGTGCACTTTGAAGTTCGGCATTTCTTTTTCGTGCAAACCAGTGCAGCCGGACTCGAGCGAAGAGACTAAACAAGGTGTCGTAAACCTCCTCCTCTCAAACGGTCAGTCTTTTCGACCTTTTCGCGAAGATGCACACACAGCGTGTGCCCTACTCTGCTCCTGGAGGAAAGGCTATCAATGGCGTTTTCAAAGACACTTTCGCAGCCTTCAACAAATGACGCGAAAGGAGGGGAAGGCACTGAGAGACCTCCAAAGTCTGTTTCTGCAGCCCCTTTTGCACTCAAGTAAATAAGAACTTGGTTGCCCTCGGTAAACTTGGCATCTTCGACCCTAAGAATACATTTTCGGGCTTTCCCGACACACAAATGCGACCTTAAAAATTTTGCCGCTAGCCAACCTGCAAAATAAACAAGGTTGTTTTGCTCTATTTCCGAGGGTTCGTCAGCGCAGGGATCATCTTCCATCTCAAGTGGGGCTATGTTTTCGATAACAAGAGCCGAAGAAGGCGCCGAAAAGACGGTGGGGAGGGTAGCCAAGATTGATGTCATGTCCTCGGTGCAATTGGAGTTTTCAGAGATCTTGAACGAGTTACTCACCAAAAGGTGCCTGAAAGCGGCCTGAAACTGACGAGCCGTTGTGTTAGTGTTAGCCCCTGATTTCGATCTTACAATGGAGAAGGTGTTTTCAAGCGCATCTTGATTCATCCTTCTAGTCAATACATAGGCAAATCCATAATGATTGGTGAGATGGTCACAAAGCATTAGAATAGACCTCATTGTCAACAAAACCCGCGCGCACAAGGCGGCTGCCTCGGGCACCCAACTACCTGCATGTTCTCGAACACCTGAATGTACTCCTTCAAAAACTCTCTATGTACAGAACCATTGCAGATCGCAGATGCGTAAGGTGTTTTTCCCACTTTTCGAGAACTGTTGAGGCAGTCAAACAAGCGGCCTACCCTTTCGACGAATCGTGCGGTATGGATCGCTTCGGCGGGTAGCTACTAAAATGTTACGAACGTGTACATGGCAGATGCGTACTGGTTGCTGAAAACCTGTGCGGCCAGATTTACTGACATTTTTGATGCAAATGTCAGATTGAAATGTCTGTCGCTCAGCCTTGGGATAGAACGAATCTCATGCATGCGGTCTTTTTCGTAGGCCTGTCTAATATAATCGCTCTTCACAAGATGATCCCTTATTCTGAAGTCATACTTGAACAGCATGTTTCGCAGACACTTAAGTAAGTGGGGAGCATCGAAAATGAAAAACAGCGTCCTTCCATCCATATCCGCGCACGGCTCTTTGGCAGACACAAGACTTGCAAAAAGGGACACGTTCTGGCTTCCCTGGTCACACACAACAGCCACTGGTTCCAAGCCAGCGTCCCCAAGAGACTTGCAGCATTGAAAAAGAAGGTCCTTTAAAGCACTCGAAGGTGCCCCTCGATGAGCAAAAAAATAGCCAAGAGGTTGCTTCCATGATGATCGGATACCTTTCGCCATGAAGACAAGAGCCTTGTTGCAAAGATTATTGCCTTGAACACCATCGTATTCTTCCAGGCCTTCGAACCGGTCACGTGATGGGTTGTATGAAAGCTCTTTTTTGATGTGCATTTCATCGAAAACAAAGCAACAGGCTCTGTCACTCATGAAAAAGTTTGCCGCTCGTCTCTTTATCAAGTCAAAAATTTGCGGGAAGAACCCAACTCTGCAAGGATCGCACTGACGGAAGCCTGAGGAGTCGCCTACAGTACCTATAGCCCTTTGGGCTATGGAAGTACAGCCCTAGGACAAAGGACTTCTTTTGGCTAGACCAGCGACGACCAAAGCGGCTCACATTGTTCATCCTCAGCTGAGCCTCCACCAGTGCAGCAACAGCTGGAGACACGTGTGAGCGGACGCTCCTGACGACTTCCCCAAGTGTTAGGGCTTGACGCTGCCTCTGCAACCTTGCTTGCAGCCTCCGGTTTAAATCCCGTTGTTTCCGCAGCTTCGCCTTGAGTTCCTTGGTTTTTCTCCGCACGTCGCGGTGATTCGAGCAGGGCACTGTGGGAGATGCGGTTTTTGTTTCTTTAGGGAGTGCACTGTGGAGATGTTTAATGTATATTAGAAGTCGTAAGGTGAGCGTGTAATATTGACCACTCTTTGTGACATCGTTCCGAGTTTCAAAGACAAACTTCATTATATCTTAAAGAAGCGATGCAAAATTCTAAGCATTAGTTAGTGCGCACATGGCATTGGGAACAGTTGCTCTATGGAAAAAGCAATACACTACATAGCGGCAATACACAGCGTCTTCTCTTTATTACCTTACACCTTTCACAAACAATGCATCTAGTACATATATAAGGTTATACTTTGTCTATTCAGACATAAGAACGTCAATGCAGAGTAAACTTGTGAGAAACGTGCGAAGAATTTTCACGTCAGAGATTCATGAAAGACGATTACGAGGTAGATTTTGTTTAATTTTTTCTACAAAGAGGGAGCATATGCTTTTTTGGATAGTTATTTGTGCAATATTAAGGCATATGGAGTATACTGTACACCTGCGAACTTTTATATTGTTGACTGACATAGACGGAATATTTCGGCGTATTTCAGGAAAGAAGTGGTCGCTTGACAAGTAGGGTTGGTCGATTAAAATTTTTAATCGATTAATCGTTAATCGATTTAGCCTTTAATCGATTAATCGCTTTCGGTGAACTCTTTTAACCGATTAATCGATTAATCGACATTTTTAATGGGTGCTTTAAAACCGATATCTCTTTGTTTGAGAAGCATCGTTCGTGTTTAATATGGGCCCAAATCTTTTCATTAGACGCGCTGACGATCGACAATTCCCACTTTCGAAAGTGTCGACGACGGGCCCCTTGTGTGCAGTGTGCGAAAATTCCCACTTTCGCACACTGGACGCAAGGGGCCCGTCGTCGTTGGTTGATGTCGCGCATTCAAGCATCTGTGGCTATCATCCCTGGACTATTCGGCAGCAGGTCGTATTTTCTCGAAGCCTGCCTACTCGAGCTCATCGAAATCGGAGGCGCGTTCGAGGACCACACTGGTTGGAAAGTCGCAGTTGAAACATGCAGTGTGGCGGAGGGTGAGGAAATCCCGAGAAAGGTAAAAGAGAGACGAGGAGAAATTAAATAAGACGCTCGCTCTAGTAAGCAAGTCATCTTTTCTCGGTTTGTCAGTTAGATATTGTGGAAGCCCTACATAATACTATAATTGCGTACTGACGCGATCTTTTTCTTGAGGCCACCTATGCAGAGATTACACAGAAATATACTGGCCTCAAACAGATCATCCGTACAGGCAACTGCGGGAAATAGAAGGAAAAAAGATGACATTTAGGGGCTCGTTTTTCTTTGTTAGACACAATATTGATTAGAACTAAGAGACAATATTGCTAAGAAAAAGTATAGGAGGTGTTATTTGTAATAATTGGGATATAAATCTGAAGAAAGTGAAGTGGACGGAAAGATAACTTGTCGCCGGAAGGGACCGAACCTGCGACTTTCGAATTACTTTTAGGGGCTCGTTTTTCTTTGTTAGACACAATATTAATTAGAACTAACAGACAATAATGCGAAGGAAAGTATAGGGGAGGTTAAGGGTATATGACAAAGAAAAACGAGCCCTTAAAAGTCACCTTCTTTCCCTCATTCATAGCGGGGGTCTCGTTCTGGCAGACTTGGTGCCTTCAGGTAGTATGCGAGGGATTGTTGGTCAGCTGCCAGCTCGTAAAAAAAGGTCACTTGCTACGTGATGCCAAAAGGCAGAAAAAGAGCGCTCCACACTCGCGGCCATGGCTGTGATCGGCGCTGACTAACACTCCTAGGTTTAAATGCACATGTGTACCCTGTGAAGTGGACGGGGTATGACCGCTGCCGTAGCTCAGTGGTAGAGCATCGGACGCGTTATTCGAAGGTCGCAAGTTCGGTCCCTGCCGGCGGCAAGTTATCTTTTCATCCACTTTACTTTCTTCACATTGATATCCCAATTATTACAAATAACATCCTCTATACTTTCCTTGGCATTATTGTCTGTTAGTTCTAATTAATATTGCGGGAAATAGAGTGACATGAGTTTCTGCCTCCCGGCTAGAAAAAACAGCAGCTGCGCCAGTATACTCCGCAGGTTTCACCTGATCTTTGCCGTAACACGGCGCCACTCACACCTTTTCAATTGTGCGTACATCCGGAACTGTGAGCGCTATCTAGTGTACCAGACATTACAACATAAATTGCGCGACTGTCCTTTCTTGTCACAGCAGAAGGCGGGGGCCTCTAGCTGAAAGCTGCATTTCTCCCTAAGTATGTGACCATACAGTATTACTAAGTGCTACAAGGTCACTTCTTCAATAGTAATGCACTGGATGCTAGACGTTAGGTAAACCGACGCGTAAAGTTGCGGATTACATAAAGGGTCTATTAGGGCCTTTTCACAATTCGCTAGTGCGCATTCCTGCACTACATTTTCTCTCAACTAATGGCAGCAACTTTCGTGCTTCAAGAGAAGACAAGGTCGCAGTTGCACGTGCTGGCGTTTGTCTACTATGTGTGTTCGTGTCAAGAGAGCCGAGTTTACACTTTCCGCGTCCCAGCGCAAGCAAACCACGCTTCAAGACTCTGTTTGAAGAAGTGTCTAGCTGCCATTAATTGGGCCAACTGCATCGTAGGAAAGTTAGCTCAACAATTATGAAAATGGTATATATACCCTATAAGACGGACAGTTGAGCTAGTTGGTATACAGCAAATAAAAGATGGTTACTAGCGTCGTTGTCCTCTTTACGCTAGCAAACGTATCTTATTATGTATATACGGATTACCTAATCATCTCCCCATCATCGTACTTCATCACTCTTTTTGCCCCGTTGCGTTTTCCCCGGTGCAGAGTATCAGGCAGGGGCGTACTAGCTCAGGCCACCCTCTCTGCCTTATAATACATTTTCTCTCTGTTTCATTGGTAAACAATATTTTATTTGCTAAAGAGTAAAACAGAACGGCACTAAGAACCAGTGAGTAAATAAGCAGCGCATATTACAATGCCGCACTTACACAAGAAACGAGTAAAATCTGAGGGTTGAATAAAATACAAAGAAAGTTGCGATTGACACTACAGGTGACGAAAACTACTCGTTTACCAAATGTAAGCAGACATGCGTTTATGCGGCAACACGATGAAACAGCGCGGCAAAAAACAAACACGAACAAAATAAGCTACAAGACGATGCGCTGGCACGTATGAAATTTACAGAAAAGAATAAACTTCTCTGTGGAAAGTTGGCGAAACGCCGTGCTGTTTACTTTCTTAACAGTCCCCTTTTGTTTTGTTTCATGGGGTTGCTGCTCCGAACCACATGCTTTTTTCTACTGAGCGAAGAAATATCAGTTGCCCGAGATGCTCAGGCGACAACCGACACCTCCTTTGGGTTGCCACACATCCAGCATGCGAAAAAAGGCGCTCGGATGCTGCTGAGGTTGCAGGAATTGGCAAATACTCCATTGCAACGTCAAACACATGATCTAGGCCAGTTCGCATGCTGTGCCAAGTCTCAAGTGGGTTCGGATTAATGCGGCGATCGACTACAGGGTTACTATAGTATGTCTTGAACTGAGAAGGCATTTAGTTCATCGGATCGTACTCCAGTGCAACGCAATAGCGTAGAAGTGCGCGATCGACGGCATCCCAAATAGAACCAGAAAAAGTAGTGGTATTCGGCTTTGCAACTTCCTGCGTCTAAGGATAGCCTTCAGGGTCTGCGTCTCAGGATAGCGGGCCTCGCAGTCATGCGCTCTTGCCAAGGGGCGAGGTTGGGGGCGGGAGTGGGGATGCCGTAATCGATTAATCGAATAGTTTTAATCGATTAATTCAATTAATCGAAAGGCACAAATCGATTATGATTAATCTATTAATTGTTGACCTTTAATCGATTAATCGATTAATCGTTCATCGATTTTACCATCCCTATTGACGAGTGGCGCCTTGGCTGACCTGTCTGCTCTATACATTTCGTGTTGTATGAGATTGCGCTCAGCGCATTGAGGTCAAGTAAAATAAATATTCGTAGATACAGAAAACTTAACAATGTATTGAACATAGGCCTAATCGAATGGTCACTCTTTGTGGCGCGTACGTCGATACACGCACAAAGAGTCACAGAAATTGCTTTTCTGTTTGTGTGTTACGGTGTTGCATAAATCTTTGCAGGCACAGTTATCTTTCTGAAAGACTACTTTTTCTTAGCGTTAACATCTGCCTATGCAGCAAATTATATTTTAGTCGCGATATTTGACACCTCATTATGATAATAATTTAGGGACCTCTAGACAAATAGCCAATAGGAGTACACCGCATCAACAGGTGTCTTTGTATTTTAATTAGGGACGTATTGACTTTCAGAACGTACTTTTGCAATGATGAGAAAATGTTTACTGTAGTTATGGCTTTAATTCTTGCTTTACATTTTTGCGAAATAATATAGCACACTGACGTTCAAGATGACTTGCACTATATAACTATGCTCACCTTTGCTCAAACTGCAGAAGCTACGTCAGGGACAGAGTTGATTGTTGGAGCCTGTGCAGCCGGCGGTGCCTGTGAAGCCGCATCAGCGCCAGCCTCTGGTGCAGGAATAGAGTTATCCACTGGAGAGTTGTCCCGGTGTTCTGTGAATTAGGGAGATGATATGGTGCAATATAGCATGTCGACCGAGGAACAAAAGAAAAATAAGGGAAGAGGTCTACGATAGTGGCGCAGAGAGTACATTGGCCAGTAGATACCTGGGACTTCCTGGGGAGGTGCTACGCATCCATGTGGTGTACGGGCGTAGGTGTGGTTGCCGTGATTCCTCATTGCGCTGCCCCCTGCAGTTTTTTTATCTTGAGGTTATTGTCTGAGAACAGTGGCGTTTCCGCTGTATATACGTTGCTCAATTTAGCTCCGAGATGCAAGGTTACCTTCTACTCCATAGCATTCTGCCACGGAGGCACTGGCTTCAGGAAGTCGAATGTATGTTGGCTTGAGGATCGATGGAATTTGTGGAGCCGCATCAGTGCCGGAATATTGTGCAGGAACAGCGTTGTCCAATGGGTAGTTGTCCCGGTGTTCTGCAAATTAGGGAGATAATATGGTGCAATATAGCATGTCGAACGAGGAACAAAAGAAAAATAAAGGAAGAGGTCTGCGAGAGTGGCGCAGAGAGTACATTGGCCAGGAGATACCTGGGACTTCCTGGGGTGCTACGTATCCATGCGATGTACGGGCGTAGGTGTGGTCGCCGTGGTCCTTAGTTGTGTTCCGCCCTGCTGTTTCTTCATTTGGAAAGGGGAATAGTAGCTTATTGCAGGGCAGCATTCTGGTGTTCGCTCTTTATAGGTTGCCTGAACTTCAAAAAGAAAGGTTACCTTCTACTCCGGACACTTTGCGCACTGCCGTCTGATCAGGCACTGTGCAGCCCATGGACGATGCATTTGCAGGAATATACGGGCTCACGTGGCCTGGCGAATCCGACTCTGCAGACGCGACGGGAAAGATTTATTTTATGCCACGTGAATCTATGTGAAAAGTTGAACCGAAGCTCACCTTCAGTTTCGGAAGGCTGGACGTGGTTCTGGCCGCGATCACCACACGTACCGTCATGGGTGTTAGAATCGGAACCTGTTAGAAACATGTAGTATGCACGTATTACTTTTTTACATAGGAATGAGTTATTATGATTCTGTTAAGGCAGTTTTTTCTATCAAATCTCTCGAAGTATATCAACCCTGCTATATTAAATATAAACGCACTATTTTTCATACGAATAAATGTGCATGCATGAGAATGGTAGCGAGAAAGACAGCTCAGCGATCTACTTACTGATAACAGGAAATATTGTAGGGACTGCATCTCGACGCAGAAAACCGGGCCGCAGGAATGCCGATTCACGAAAGTGCAGCGAACACGCCACTCTGAACCGCAGCTGTCCCGGCGTCTTGTCAAGCAGAGATGGGTTTCTGCAGAACTTGACCCAGGATTCACGCCTGCAATTTCGTGGTTACATTGCTTAGGCTAGTGTCGCAACAGATAAGTGAATAGAGAAATTGATCGATGCAAATGATAACGGCGACAGTAAGTAAAAACACATAAAATAGGAAAGATGTGGCACCAACGCAGCAAAGAGCAACACAACACAGTACTGCGATGAAACGATTGCAAGTACATGCAAGCGCGGGAAGCAGCGGCCACTATAAGTATTGCAATGCATTATAAGGAAGACATTCAGATTGACAATTAAAGCGAATCGTTTGAAGCAATCAGAGTTTCGCACAATACTTGCACTATTGGAATACGCTGAGAAGTCCTATATTATATGACACCACTTGCTCCGAGCCAAACCTGAGATAAAATCAAGTGATTACTGTAACATGACAACAAGTTTTAGACCCCCCCCCCTCTTCTTTTTTTAATGCATCACGACGGCCCCTTATACTAGCCCCCGTGCACGTATTAACAGGTAGTGCTATAGTTTTGCCTTACCTTGTGGAAGTAAGAGGAAAACGATGCAGTGAAACGCCGGGCGTACGGGAGTTGCTGCTGCAGCCCTGTACAGCACATCGTTTCTGTGGGTACCGAGGAAAGGGTTCCGCGCCAACCGTTGGCCGCATCGTCCCGTAGGACACCGTACCCGTCGGGCACGGTACTAATAACGTTTTCCCCCGCGATACAGCGCACCTCGTAACTCCACGCACAACAAAAATTAACTTCACAACGAATTATTTAGGAAAAACGAACGTAAATGCACGACACCAAAATACGTGAGGGGGCGTTTCCTAGCAGACGAACTTTTACGCGCGCCTTTCCGAACACGACAAGGCCTGCATTACAGATCAGTGACATGTGCTGGTTTTTTGTTATTAGTGTTTGTTCCCTCCAAACCTAGTCGCGCTTTAATCGCCACTCCCATAACTCCCCATGTTGATGCCGCTGGCTATAGGTTCTGAACCGCTTTTCGTCCCAAGCTTCGCGACTTATGTGGATACACCTTGGGTGGTACTCGTTGCCACGACTCATGCTCAAAGGCGGCATATTACTGGAATGAAAAGAGTACATACCCGCAAGGCTCGTAAGGGCAGCTTCTTCATTTTTAGTGAACCGGAGGTGAGAAGTGGGATTGCCCAATTTCTGTGGCACTTACCCGGTTCGCTATGCAGCGAACGCCGCTGTTCACCGATTAAGCTGGGCTTTTACAGCGCTGCTGTAAAAAAAAAATTGGGGGAGCGAAGCATGTAGGTAAGGGTGTTTCAGCCCCACTAACATGAAAACTGTGGAGGGGCGACGCATGCAGTGTGCGCTAGTGTTTCCCACAGCAAAATCACTGCTAATGGGCAATGAGAGACAGATGAAAGAAAGATTAGGGCCCCGCCACGGTGGTCTAGTGGTTATGGCGCTCGACTGCTGACCCGAAGGTCACGGGATCGAATCCCGGCCGCGGTGGTTGCATTTTCGATAGAGGTGAAAATGTTTGAAGCCCGTGTACTTAGATGTAGGTGTACGTTAAAGAACCCCAGGTGGTCGAAATTTCAGGAGCCCTCCACTACGGCATCGCTCATAATCATATCGTGGTTTTGCGACTTTAAACCCCAGATACTACTAAAAGAAAGATTAGACACAGAGACCCGCAGTTCGTTTAGTTAACGTGCACGCTGTGAATCTTTATTGTTCCACCACGCGCAAGAGAAATCTCCCATGGGCACTACATTGCAGGTCAAGATCCAGTGCCTATATATACGGGGTAACGGGTGAACAGTTGTCCAGCGCGAGCAGTCAGTTTTTCAGCCAAGAAACTCGCTAACAGACGCTGCCTGCATCGGCGTTTTCTCTCGCGGGCGAGGGCGCGTTCTCATTCCTTGTGAGCTGGTAGGTTGGCATTCATCACAGAAAGAGTGTTTCCATAGTCAACGTGCGCCGTTCGCTCTATCTCGCCACACGGTGAGCGCTGAGGTGGTGGCGCCCTCTCTTGCGCTCAAGCAAATGGACCGTCCCGAAAGCAGACGACGATGCACGATGCGCGCCGACACACCGAGACCCTAAGGTGCTTCGCCCCTAAAAATAAAAGGGAAAATGCTTGCCTAGAAGTAATTAAAATCTTACGCGACAGGAGAAAGTAGAGACGCTAATTTGGAGTTTTCTGGTATTCCATTGTCACCAAGATCGTTCAGTGGAACAACAACCGCAATTTCCGGCAGTAAAGGAAATTTTTTTTGCAGTATAAGTAAGCCCGAAATGTGGGCGACAGGCCTCACAAATTCAGAAACATTCGTTTGCGCAGAACCAGAAGACGCCTGGCATGTCGTAGGTAGCAATCCAGTGCTCCTACTGGGCTGAAGGAACAGAGTCCTGGCCGATATGAAATGTCTCATAACACTGGTGTAACCCTTCGTATGTCATTCCAATAATTTCGCATGCTTCTGTAGGAATATAACGCAACAATGTGGCAAATATATGGCAAAAATATGCAAAAAGTATGGAATACGTAAAGAAACTAAAAATGATGAAGCTTGCACTGCCGCGCAAGCCTAGAGCAACACCGAAGCTGGTCGATGCGGGGGCCGTAGAAAAGCAAAGAAATCGCCGAATTCGGGCCTAGCAAAACCTAGCAGCGGCCAGGGTTAGACCTAGCAAAACCTAGCAAAATCTGTTTTTCCTCTTCCGCCTCACACGGGCGTCGTCATAGCAACCGGAAAGTGCCCTCCTGTCCCGCGTCACATTTCTCCGTCTGTCGGGGAGAAGCCGTGATCCGGCAGCGAGCCGGCGGGAGCGCGCTCCTCGAGGAAGCCACTTTGGTCACGTGACTCCCGCGCCGGCAATGTGGACAGCGTGCCACTGCGTGCCTAGCGGAGGCGCCGACGGGCGGGACGCCGCCGCGGCGTGCTTTCTGCCAGTGTGCACGTACTACACAGCTGTGGTGGTTGCTAAGGCGACGGCTTGGCGGTGGCTGCTCCTCGGCGCGGCGGCGGCTTTGTTAACGGACGGCTTACTGCCAGCTTTAACAACTTTGCTGTTAACATATGTAGTTATTGCAATGGCATACGCAGTGTTTAGTAGGGGATGGAGTGGGAAGCCAGTGGTAGTGAAGGTGTCGTACTTTAGTGTTGCTCGAGATGATAGACACTCTCGCGAAGCCACAGCGTTGCGAAAAACTCGCCAAGGGTCGCAACGCGCTGGCTCCTGGTTTCTCTCTTCTACTTCATGGATGCCTAAAGTTTGCGGATTTCATACGCCGTGCTATAGTCGTTTAGTTGGGTGAGCATACTTAGCCCGAACTTACAGTGTACAAGAAATCGCAAATCCAAGAGATTAATAGTATTGTAATGCTGGAAGTAATATCGTTAATTCACTTATTACCGCAATATATTTGTTTATACTACGAAGTCCAACACAGCGTGGTGTAGTGGGCCAACACTCGCGAAGTCCTAAATTTCGAAGACTCATTCCGATATCGTATACGCGACCTTGAAACGAAATTGAATTCGATGCCGCCATCATCTGCTATGGCAGCTGTACGGCAAAACGCAAAGACCACTACGACAAGTATGCCAAGCTGACTTCCCAACTTCACGCAAGCTGTAACACCACGAGTAGCTCTTTTCAATTAAAACGCAAATAGCTAACCTCGCATATTATAAACTCTGTCTTGACTACCGACGTCCTTAATAGCGGCAAGGCGATAAACTGAGCAGAGCACCGAGTGCAACTGAGACGCAGGCGGCTAGGAGTGGAATGAGTGAGGAGGAGTTGGGGGCTGGGGGGGGCACTTAGAGGTTGAGAGGTGAGCGTGCGTAAATACTAAACTTTCACAGCGCATACGCGAGCGTACAAACAGCCCTCACACGGAGGCGACATGTTGCCGTGCCTGTGCCAAGTGCTGAGGGGAACACGTATATAGTCGAGATTTACGAGACGCAACACAAGAGCGCGCCGCTAACAATATAGTTGCCGCGCCATCAACGACACACGCTGGCGTATCAGGCCATGTGGAGACGGTATGGAAGTGCGACGCACCTGGGAAAAAAATCTTAGAGACCGC
The DNA here is from genome assembly GCF_013339695.2 of Rhipicephalus sanguineus. Taxonomy (NCBI): domain Eukaryota; kingdom Metazoa; phylum Arthropoda; class Arachnida; order Ixodida; family Ixodidae; genus Rhipicephalus; species Rhipicephalus sanguineus. The sequence continues at coordinate 61,734,129 of NC_051176.1, forward strand.
TGTCGCATGGCATCAACGCTAAAACAAATTCGCAGTTGCTAACGTGTTTGCAAACGTGCTGACTCGGCCGCACCATAGGGCCAAGGCAAGGCTCGCAGTGTCTCGCGTGACAGTAGCTGTACATCCTATGATAAACATCGCTTACGAAAGCTGCGCCGTAGGTACCGAAAAAAGGCAGGATGTCTTCGTGTCATCACTAACATTATGACGAAATAAAAATTGCTTGTTTCGCGTCGCGTGTTTCAGGCGCGAAAACCACTCGATGAATATATCTGCAGAGCATCTTCCTTCTTGTATACTGTACGCTTTCTCTTGCTCTGCAATGTTAATGACGAAACCATACCGGCTTCGAAACATTTCCGTTTTTTTCCATCTTCTCTTGCTTAGGGTCCGCAACTTCTTTATCATGCTAGGCGACCAGACAAAATTTTGTCCAACTATCGACTACATTGCTACGTTTTGGATACATTCCAATAGCTTCTACAACGAAATTACATGAATAGCGAAGGATTCCTTGACTTCGGTTCAATCGATCTCTTTCCGGCAATTCATTTCCACCACTACTCTAAACTCTTGCTCATATCAACCGCTGAGCACTTAATACTTCCATTCACTTTGACATTGAGGGTCTTTGAAAGATACACCTTCCATGAGTCTTGTTTGCGGAATATTGGCATTTCATTACTGCAGCTTGCGATCATAGCGTCATCTATAATGCGGCTATAGTGCTGATGTGTGAGATCACGGTGAAAGAAGCATCCCGAACGCGTTGTTTGGGAGAAACTCCTAGTGTCCGCGCTTCGCGGAGGAATCTCAACACGTTTTTCTTTATTTTTTTTATTGTACGCGATCTTAACATGTTGCGCCTAAACTATCACCGACGGCGGCATCAAATGGGATTCGGTCCTGAGTGCTGCTTTGCTTGTGATACAAAGAGAAATGAATCTGAACGCTTTTTATGCATAACGCATGTGCAATGTGTTCTTATTGCATCGCTCGCCTTAGACTGTTCGAAGGGACCCTTACGGTGACAGCGGCACAAAAAAGGTTAAAGCAGAAGCTTACTGGTGCCAGTCGTCATATTCAATGCAAATGACATGACGGCGATTCGAAAACACTAATTCAGCTTTGCGAAGACGCATCCTGCGTCTCACCACTCTTGCTTGCAGAAGAGAAATTCTTGAGCAAACCAGCACCGTTGTGGAAAGTGCGAGAAGCGTCTCCACTCTTTTGCTTGCACTTGGGACATTCGTGGTAGAATAAAAGCAGGACACCGACCATGAAATAAAATGCGGAAAAAGACGTTTCGGCTCGTCTGACGGGAGCCTTGTTTACAATGAAAGCGAGGACGATTGAAGCAATGCTTATGAGGGCTTTAAAATATGACGCAAGCAGCAGCTGTAGATAGAGGGAGCGTTCCGTCATTTCGAGCGTTCCGTCACGAAAACAAACTGGCTAGGCTGTCGCAACCGTTTGAGGCCCAGCGCAGAAACGTTTCCGCGTCCACCGTGCATAACCTGTCGTCGTACCAGCCAAACTCTGCCGAACTCGCTGTCCTGAGCCTGGGCTTGAACTTCAACGTTGGACCACAAAAAGATGCAAGAAGATTGGTTTGCGCTGTAGAAAATGCAATCAGCCAAATCGAACCCGTCAGACGGGATGAGGCACGAACCCGCGCTCTAGGCCTTCTTTCACGGTTACGCCCGAACCAAAACGTCTCCCCGCTTTCAAGAGAAGAAAAGCAAGCAATCAAAGACCTCCGCTCCAATGGAAATCTTGTCATCCTTCCGGCAGACAAGGGCAACGCGACGGTTCTTCTCAACACGGGTGACTACCGCAACAGGATGTTATCTTTGCTTGCGGACGAGGCGACGTACTGCCGTCTGAAGAAGGACCCCACAGCCAAGGTACAACGCGAGCTGCAAAGGCTTCTTTCTGACCTTTTTCGCGTTATTGTTCCTAAGCACAAGGGGCTGTACTTCTCCCTTCTGTGCACAAATGGTTCTGCGCCAGCGCTCTATATATATATGATCTGCCAAAAATCCACAAGGCGAACGTCCCGATGCGACCCATTGTCGACTTTACTCGCTCTCCACTTCAGAAGCTTTCCAGGTTCTCTCCCCCCTTGTTGGCAGAAGTGCCACTACGTTCGCCATTCCGAAGACTTCATTGACAAGGTTCGTCACTATGCTCTCGATGATCAAGACGCCCTCGTCTCGTTCGACGTCCTGTCGCTTTTCACAAGCGTTCCTATTCGACTCGCCACGGATACATGTGCCGCCGCCCTTGAAGATGACCCTACACTGGCTGAAAGGACGCCCATGGACGTCCCTGACTTCAAGAGGCTCTTTCTGTTTTGCCTGGAGAACACTTACTTCGTGTTCGAAAGCGCCTTCTACAAGCAAGTGCATGGTACACCGATGGGGGCATCTATCTCGGTAACAGCTTCAAATTTAACGATGGAATGGCTTGAAAGTCGTGCACTCGCCTCTTTCAAGACGCCGCCCAAGGTGTTCCTTCGTTACGTAGACGACGTGTTTTGCATAATTCAGAGAGCGAAAATTCCCTCATTCCTGTCCCACTTAAACAGCATTGAAGCCTCTATTCAGTTCACGGCCGAGGTAGAAAGAGACGTCGAACTACCCTTCCTGGACATCCTTGTGAAACGTGACCAGCGCAGTCTGACGTTTTCTGTGTACAGAAAGGGCACGCACACCGGCAGGTACCTGCATTATGACTCGGTGCACCCGACAAACCAGAAGAGATCTGTGGTGGCCTCACTTGTCGCCAGAACCAACCGCATCTGCACAACGCCGAGTAGCGGGGCTGCTGACTTACAGCAAGTGCACCGAGATCTCTCGGCATGTGGCTACCCTAAATCTATGGTGAACTCGGTGGAACGCCATCTGTCTCAGCCGCCAAGACCTGACCGTGTGTTGCCAAAAAATCGCGCCGCTATATCGTACGTGCCTGGTGTGAGCGAGGGTCTCGTCCGCATTCTACGCCATTACGACGTCCAAGTAGCCCATGTTCCTACACAGATATTGCCTCATCGGCTAGTGAATGTGAAAGACAAGCTTCAAAAAGAAGTTTCCTGGCGTAGTTTATCGGATCCCATGTAACATAGAGTTTCTTACAATAATACCTAGAGGGGAATCTGGCGCTAGTGTCTACGCGGCCTCCTTGAGCAGCGCTTCAACCACCATGGGAATGATGGGAAGTACAGGCTTCGGATTTGCTTCGGATGGATTAGGTTCTTGAGATTCGCAACGCTTGTTGGCCGAGTCTAAAACAAAGTGATATGAAGTTAATTCCAAATAAAACTTGCTTCATTCTTTTGTATGTAAAACTTATTGCAAAAAGTTTGCGTGACCATGAGATGGGACTGAAACCTGGACAAATTCAACCACCAGGGTATGCATTGCTCTGCAATTGTGTTCCAGATTTGGCATCACCAAATAATGAAATATTTTTGTACAACACTTGAAAAGAAACACGCTTGTTTTTACCTCGAAAGTACGCATTATCTATTTATGGAAATAACAGTACTGTATTGAGTGAGAAACACTTAACTTATCGTCTGCTGCGATGCCAGGTGCGTCTGTTCAAGTGGTCCGCCTCCAACGCATCTCTCGTTTTGTTGTGAAGTCGAGTCAGAGGAGCGCGACGGTGCGTCTACTTAGCTTCCACGTCGTTTTGCAGCTGATTTGAACAATTTTTAGTAAGACGCGCTTATCGAACAAACGTGAACTCGATGCAGTTTGCTGCACTGACATGGGACGCTACATCTGTGCGCAGCGGTGAGTGCACGACGCTTTGCTAAAACTGTCAAATACAACCTGTAAAGCTGCAGCGTCGCAGCAAACCAAGAGATCTAGCGGTCTTCAGCCTCTTTGAACAACAAAGGCGCTGCTTGAATGCTTTGAAACGCACCCTACTGCCTACGCCTCGCGAAGAACGAAACTGAAACTGTAGAAAAAGATCCATAGACAGTTCGCTAGCTAACGCTATCCAATCCGAAGCCTGTACTTCCCATCATTCCCATGGTGGTTGAACGATCGCAGCGCCAGTTTCCTCTCTAGGGTATTGTATGAAACTCTATGCCATGTAAGGACTGTGACAGTGTATATATCAGCGAGACAGGAAATTTTGAACAGCGGATCAAACAGCATGTCAATGACGTCAACAAAAAAAAAGTTTCTTCGAATGCCTTGGCCTAGCACGCTGAAAACTTGAGCCACCACATTGATTTTGGTAACGTCACGATCTTGGAAAAGGAGAAAAAACTGTCTGCAAAACACCATTTAGAATCCATCGTGATTGAAACGATGGATCATACTTTGAACCGAAATGACGGAACGCTCCCTCTTATCTACAACCGCTGCTTACGTCATATTTTAAAGCCCTCATAAGCATCGCTTCACTCGTCCTCGCTTTAATTGTGAACAAGGCTACCGTCAGGGGAGCCGAAACGTCTTTTTCCGCATTTTATTTCATGGTCGGTGTCCTGCTTTTATTCTATCATGTTACTTCCCGACCAGACGAGCTTCCGTCAAAGCCTCGACTTCATTGAGACATTCGTGTTCTGTTTCTCCCGATGCTGCATGCGCCTGTGACCTAGGGATTAGAGCATCGCGCCTCGGAACCACGGTGGTAGAATATGAGAGGTGGCTAAACGATAGCCGCAAGGGCGTTGCCGAAACTTCCGAGTTGCTCCCGGCCGTCGCTAGATGCGGGACGGGTTTATGGTACGAAAGACGCGGATCGCAAGCTTTCGATGGTCTGTAACAGGCCGGTTATTATAGCTTTTTTTCTGGCTTTATAACATTTGTGTTTTTATTGGCTTGTAGTGGCTGTCTGCCGGCTTCGCCCACAAAAGTAAGTGTACCAGACTCTCTGCTTAAAAGCAGCTTAAAATTTTCTAATCGGCTAGGGTAATCTCGACAATACTGAAACGTAGCGCATTTATACAATATATATATTTTTTGACGTACATACATATATTCTGAAGCTTGAAAATTTCTACCGACGAGGTTACAGGGTAAACAAAATATTTGCTTTTCTTCGCGTCATTATGAGAATCATTGGGGTTATGGACGCAGTTAATTTGTTATGTAAATTTCACTAAATTTCACCAGCTGTTGCATGGTTGCCAATTATTTAATTACTGCTGAGCTTTCCAAGAACTGAAGGAAAATTGGCGACGTAAAAAGAGCAAATCAATTTTATTAGCAATCAACCTACTAATAGAAATATTCTATACTAGAAAGTGAATACACTTTCAAGTCTGCAGTGCATAAATAAAAAAATACACCACGACAGCGCATTTGAGTGCAGTTAAGTAAATTAAGACACATGAAATATCCTACGCCTTTCGTTGCGAAGTAGCCAAGGTGTCTATGAGCAACAAGAAACATAATCAGGGTGAAACACGCAATAAGAAATGCCGTGGTGACCGCTGTATAAGCGGCGCAGTGGACTTTTCTTGTATGCACACGCAGGCAGATAGCGCACGGCGAAGCGGGTCTACAAGGAACATCACGATGTAGCGAAAAGCGTCAATAAACATTGCTTTTTTATTAAGGTTGTCCTTCCACTGACTTAATCTTTCAGTACAGTGTACTAGAACAGGGCAGCGCTCGGAACGAGCTTCGAAAAGTGACGCCCAAACAGTGTCAATCCGCTTGTGGCACTGCGATCGGTAGTCTGCAACATAGAGTTTCCGAAAATTAACTAGAGGGGACTCTGGCACTGAGATCGTTCAGTCACCATGGGAATGATGGGTAGTACACGGATTTGCCTACTCTTATTGCTTACGGCTTCGAACGCACTTGTGGCTTTGTTTATTGCTGTGTTCTGGCTTTCGTTTCGGATAAAAAAATGGACCGTTGTGAACTTCAAGACCACATTTGGACTGGTGAGCCTTAAAAGGTTAAAGTGGTGAAGTGGAACTGGCGACTTTTGCTGAACTTAGTTTTGCGACATGACGGCTCCCAGCCTTTCAGTCAAGGCAAGTAAACAAAAACGTCAGTATTTTGGTTGTCATAGCTGTCAATTTGGGCTACCTCACTACAACCGTTATAATTTAACCAAGTGGGCGAGAGTTTAGATTGCTTGATTGCTTGTCATAAATCATAGCATGTTACTTGCATATAAATAACCTGCATAGCAGGGTATTCTTTCTTTCATTGCGAAAAAACTGATATGACCATGCTAACGCATGGAAGAAAGATAGCATTACCGCCTACGAGGATTCTATTTGGATCAAAGACGTTGTCTCCTTCACTTTCACGGGGCCATAAACAAAGAGACGCGCATAGCGGCTGTTGTATATTCGGTTAGCTCAATTCTGTCTAGCCGGCACACTCAGATCAAACATGGATTGATCGTAGCTGCTGGTACTGTTTGCGCGGAGAGGCTACGGAAATGTTTACATTTAATACCTAATTGAAACTTCGTTTTCCTTTTTCTCATTCTCTTTATACAGACGGAGACCTGATGCCATGCTCTCTAGGACCCAATGGCTGCCACAGAACATCTCAGACAAAGGATCAATACTTAATCAGCGTGAAAGACCTGAGTGAAAGACCTCCGCCTCCTGTCCCTCCGTTCGAACCAAAAGCAACAAAATGACTGTTTGAGGCCACCTCAACCAGGTCTATGTGAAAAAGTATTCATCGCTTCTCGCTTCGAAGTGGTGTTGTAACCCATTTCTCGAGCACAAGAAGAATCGTCGTTTAGCGGTGAGAATCGCAATGGCTTCAGCGGACCGCGGTCCTTTTCTAGGGTTGATTCCTGGGGACAGACTGTGCCAAGAGTGCTATCGAAGGTGTTACGAGCAGCGAACCACAACAGACTTTGACGATTTGCTCCCAGAACATCATGTCTACGATACGCAAAACAACCAAGAAAATCCAGATGCCCCATACGTTCTGATTCCAGACAATGTGAACGTAGCCCTGGCAACCATAGGTGAAAGCCCTGTTAACACGAAGCAAGAACAGAAAAAAGCAGCATCGTATGTAAAAAAATTAATAAAATTGAGAAGTTAGAGAAAAACATTTTCGCGCACCTTGGCTTGGATGATCCGCACATTGCGGCGGCGTATACCGCCTCGTGCGCTGCTGCTTTGAGCTGTACAGGTGGCGCCACCAAGGGCGAACGGTGGCGAAAACTGGATGCACGCGGCTCATAGCATTGCGCAAAGCGCCCGTTACTCACCGTTTTTCTATTAACTTTTCATTCTGGTTTGATATTTGCACTGCCGACGCTGCTCCACTAGACAGCCATGCCGTTTGTTACGTCGACTGTTCTATTTTGTTTGTTTTAAAATGTCAGGCCCGTTTTTTTATGCGTGCGTGCGATGCACTGCATACGTTTTCAATTCATGCGTCTAAGTTGCTCGCGTGATCTTTTAACACAGATGAAATAAAAACTGTTGCAATACAAAACAGTATTCTTGTTTTATTGAACCCCCTAAAGAGTACAACAACAATGCATATTACGATTGCATGCCTGCTAAAGACAACAACTTAGCAGTTGTAGCACTTGTAGCATACATCTATATTATTATGCCAAGAAAACCAAAATCTAACTTTTTTAACGTTTTAAAAGGCATCACACAGATGCATAATAATGCGTGAAAGTACTAGAGCAAATGGCGAACAAACATTCATACAGCGTTTTCTTTTATATCACAGACCGTATTAAAATTATGAGAAGTTCTAACTGCATTACAGTCACATATTTCTGAAAATATAATCACTTTCACCACTGAAGCCACAATCCTCTATTGCAAGCGCTTTAAATTAAGCATAGCATAACTCAGATTTATATGGGAAATGTACAAGGGTGTAGTACGTATCTCGTATGCTAGATTCTCCTTTGGTACACAACATAAAATGCGGTTCTAGAAGCAATTTTCGTCGACTAGCGAGCATAAAGAAGGGCAACTACTTATAGCTTCACTCACCTTTGCAAAAACGGTATTGCAATTGCTATTCAACATCAACCGACGCAACAACGATTACAACACACTTCTCGCACACAGTCGTATCAAGTTGACGCGCGAGGCCAAGCGTGGTATTTTAAATGTAGCACGCTCCGACACGGTGGTGTAGTGGTTATGGCGCTCGACTGCTGACACGACGGCCGCGGTATCGAATCCCGGCCGCGGCGGCTGCATTTTCGATGAGGGCGAAAATGTTTGAGGCCCGTGTACTTAGGTTTATGTGCACGTTAAAAAACCCCAGGTGGTCGAAATTTCCGGAGCCCTCCACTACGGCATCTCTCATAATCATATCGTGGTTTTGGAACGTTAAACCCCGAATAATGTTTCTAACTGTAGCACAATTGTGCGCGTACAGTACGCTAGAATATTCTGGCATAATGTCGTTAAGGTTGCAGTCATTTCAGCGGTTCCCACGATGTAGCACCAGTTCACCTCCTCGCGTCATAAAACTGTTGCGACGCCGAGAACTACACACATAGCTCACTGTCCAGGAAAAACACCGTCTTGCAGGAGGCCATGTTGTCCAGCAACCAACGGACAAAAGTGCACAAGTGAGGTGTCTGAAACATTGCATAACGACTGAGATATCCCTAATAGATATCCATACAAATCTGTTGGTTGCAAACCGCAGCCAACTCTGAGCAAGTGTGAAGCTCGGCAAATGCTGATAGGATAGTTTATTTTGGTATTAAAGCCAATTTTCGCATGGCACACCTAGCGACATCAACGCTAGCTTGATGTCAGGCTACAGAACTAATTCTGGTGACTTCACGCAGGAGTACTAATCTGGCTGTAGAAACATCATAATTTCTTGCGCGAGAACGTGTCGAGAAGCTCATATCGTGTTGCGACATCAGGCTACAGAGGAACCAAAAGTAGTTTTTAATAACATGCTGTAATTACTTTTTCAGGGTGCACTTACGCTTAACAGTACATTTTCTAGGCTCATGAGGGCTGGGCCATTCATTTGACGCAAGGAAACAACAAATGACAATTTTCGTGTCAGTACCCCTTTAAGAAAACAAAGCATCTATTCATATGAAGAGTCGTGCGTTGAAAACTGTTGACGGGTAATCTATCCTGAATTAAATGAATTCTTTTAGTGTCCCCTCAAGGCACATGCAGCAGTGGAATAGCCACGAACTCTCCGTGCCAGGGTATTTAGCATCAGAAAGCTGTGAAACCACAAAAACATCAATGGTGCCAGAAAGAAGTGGCTTCTCATATAAGTTTTCTTTCACTTTGAATTCACGGCCAATGCTGCAGGGCACCTGCATACCTCTCAATCGATCAAAACTATCTACAAATATGACAGAGCCATCTATCATGCAGCAGTTGTTAGGAACATCTACACTAAGTATGAAACTGTCAAATGTGGCCTCTTTGTACAAGGGTGGTACACAGGCGGCTAGAAGGTGTACATCTGAATGTTCTTTTGAAAACCTAATTGTGTGGTTTGAAAACCTAAAGCTACCTCTCTGTCTCGCTCCTTCAAGCGAATGTAGAGTTGGGCAAGTCGAGTTTTGTGGCTTTTCAGCAGCCGCTTGAGGAACTGCATATTATTCTCAAATGGAAATGCGCTGAAAATGTCCAGTGGTCCATGCCTGCGCACATCATTTCCAAGATGTAATAAACAGTGAATATTACAGGTAACCTGATCACTTCCATACAATTTCGCAAAACCTTTTACGAAGTGCCGTAGAAGGGACTCCGCATAATCAATATGCTGCTGGCAAAGGCTGGCATTTGAAAGAATGTATGTTGCACAATGTAGTGCCATAAAGTTCATATAAAGAGGAGGAGCTAGAACAGGTGTGACCACTAGAGGCCCGCTATACAGGAGGAGGAGTCTGGATTCTGTAGCTTTCCAGCGGCCAGCCTCTGTTATACTTCTCGGCATGCGAGCAAATTCTTTAGGTACATAAGGTGCTAATGATACGTTAAGGTCAGAGAGTTTCCTGCGCCCTGCAGGCCCAAGACGTACCTCTAAAGGACCACTTAGCCAAGCACTGAGTAGCTTTTTTGTAACCCCCAAACACAACAGGTGCATGTAGTCCAGTGGTGCAGAGGTTACACAGTCTATGGGCAGTGATGTTAATGCTGATGTGCCCCGGTGATGGTCAGGGTCAATCTGACGCCTGTATGAGTTGTCCGTACGAAAAGATGATGATACAGGAGGGAAGCTAAGTCGACCGTTTCTGTACGTACTATGAGCTGTGCGCTTAGGACACCCAGAATAACCAGTATGTCCTTAAATTGTAAATACAAAAGATCGTGCTGCGGCATCCAAAACAAAACACTTCAAAAAAACATCAATTATGTGCCCTTGAAAAATAATTCCATGGGAAAGAAGCTGTTGCACATCACTGACAAGCGAGTTAAGGAAATCATCAGCTGAAACAGGCTTTCCTGGCCCTGCGAAAATGCCAACTACAAAGGGCGATACTATGCGATCTTCATGAATCATGCATTGTATAGGCCACAACTGCATAGTAGAGCTTTTGGAAATTGGCAGCCCGTCAATGTTAAAGGCGAGAGAAACTTGACTGCCTTTATAACGTGCTTTTGACAACGCATTTCCGAGGCTCTTCTGCAGCGCAAAGTGGCAGTACTGCCCAGAAACCATTGAAGTAATAACAGGCGCACGCAACGTATCTCTAGGCGTGGCGAGTAGAGTACGAGCGTCGCCAGGCAGAGGCGATGGATCGAAAGTACTAACCTTGATCATTTTCAGAAAGGAGGACAAAGCTGTGTCAGTGACATTTTCCTTGATGGCCCAATTGCGCAATAGCACAACAAGATCGCTGTGCATTGATAATGCATCTGTGGTAAGTGAACCAACTGGTACCTCCGGGGCTCTGCATCCTGGAAAAGGCCCATCAATGAGTTGCATTAGCGTGCCTTCGGGTTTCGTGAGCGCCGCTCCCCAGGATGAGCAGGGTGAACATTTCGTAGGCGAAATGTCCGTAGAGTCACTTTCAATGAAGCAAGGCGGAGGACTGCCCTCGGTGAGTGCCGAGTTGCAGCGATCCGCCTGAGTAGCTGCTGATGCTGTTGCAGTGTTTTCGACAGCACCACCAGGCACGCAAATGCTCGCATGATCACTGCAACAGCACTTGTGACTGCATGCGTGTAGTTTACTACACGCACCACTGCATTGTTCCGAGTTCCCGATTTCTTGAGACGTTGACAGCTGGTTGCCGGCTCTAAATCCAAAATCCCGAAATACTGCCTTTGTTTGCAGCGATGCTTTCTTACGCGTGTAGGACTTTTCCTTCGCTTTAGGCATGCTTGTACCTGCGACGGAAAATACTCGTACAAAATTTCGAAGTCTGATTGTATTCTTGATAAATAAATAAATGCAGCTGTCGTACCTTCGTAGCTGGAGAGCCAACTTCTGCAGACTGTGGAAAAGACAATCGTATCTGCTGGCACTGGCACTGCAAGCACGCTGATACGATCCACAGAGCAGCTCGACCAATCGAGTGGCTTGGATTGACCGAGCAATGGCTCGCCAGACGAAACTTTTCTTCTCAGCTGTTTGGATGGATCATCGCCAATATGAACAACTTCGCTAAAATATTTTTAATATGTAGCAACTAGGCGGTGTAATACAACCGTCTTGGATATTTTGTAGCATTCAATATTACGTGAGTATGATATAATTCCGACTGCTGCGCTTCAAAGGTACCAAAAGCACAGCCTTTGAGATTAACTACCACCAAATAACCTAAACCGGAAACACCGCCTCTGTGATTTGTTTCAGTTTTCTCGAGAGAAACATACGCCACCCAGCCTGACCCAGTGGCAGTGTCATCGCTAGCACCGCGTAAGCCGCGAGTAGCCGCGAGCGTGGCGACTACCGCAAGTGATTTTTTACATTTATTCTTTGTGCGGTTGCCAGAGCTGATAGGAGCGGCGTGATCGGCGCGGTGCATTTGAAGTCTAGCAGAACGAGGTAAGTGCTGTATCATAAGTAGGCATTATACAGGCTACATAGCTGACATCGCGGCTCACAAGCACACAGCGAGCGAAGGTCATGAAACCGACGAAACTGCCCGCGCTAAGCAATGGTCGCTTCCTGCAAATACGAAACTTTACGGCCCAACCTAATGCAGCACGCGATTTTCGAACGACGGCGACAGGATTTGCTGTCACGAAGGGCCATCCGTCGCCGTTTCTGAAAACATGTCGCAAATTTCTGAAAAACCAGACAAAATCGCTTGTCGCCCAGAAAAGCGCGTCCCGATTTCCGTAACATGGCAGCACCGCTGATCCTATCGCTTCGGTTGCAATTTGCTCTTGGTTGCAATTTGCTCTTTGCTCCGTGGGTACTTCAAGGAACACACGATATAGGCTACTTTTTTTCCAGTCGCATCTCACGCGGAGAGCGAGGCAGCGGCCGTATTTTGTCGTTAATCGTGTTATAGAAGGTTAATTTGCTTACATGCTTCGGTGGTAGCTTGCTGCAATGTCAACGTCGTGAGGTCGTTATGCGACTTTGCCACGGAGGCCGCGGAGTTTTTAATGGGCGTCGTAGCGTACGCTTCCGGGCGCCCTGCGAGATCACAGCAGGTACCACTGTCGCGGTTAAACAAAGGATCGCGAAAAAAGAAAGCCGCGAAACGCTTTTATGGAGTGTGCGGGGACAGCTTGCAGAAGAAAGCGCCATCAACCACTGAAGATGAGTGACGTGTAGTAAAGAAGCTGTTTCCAAACAGTGTACGCGTATGTCAATTGCGAAAGGTTGAGCTACCTAACTTTTTTTGCATTACCGCATTTGTTACTGATCCCGAAAAAGTTTTCGCAAAATTTACCCCGCATAATAAACGCATCCCCCAACTTTGCTTCGACTTTTCGGGAAAAAAGTGCGTTCATTACGCGAGTATATACGGTATGAACCATGCAGTTCTATGTCTTGAGATACGTGCGTCACTACCATTTTTTCAGATTTTCGCACTTGTCGAATTTTTCTCCTCAAAGGAGGTCGAGGTGGTACCAGCCACGTGGGTAAATGACAAGACATGTAAGTGGCCGAAAGGGCCTACTGACAAGGCGCAAAGAATGGTTGGGCGCCTAAAGCAACCAGACGAGACATTCCTCACCTATGGTGCGAAACTGAAAGGTTCAATTCGTGAGTATTGGCTCGACCCAGGATTTTACATCTTATTTGTAAGTATTACCAAGCGCATTCTGAACGTACTTCAGTTTCTTGAACCACCTGCATCATGTAAGAGCACGTGGTTAACTTGAGGCACGTGCTTTGACTTGGAAGTACTCCACGCACCATTAGATATCGGCAGCAAGTGATTAGATTTCACGCTTTCATACAAGTAGCAGCTGTCAGCTGTTATTTTCAATTTATGCATGCTAACTGTATATTAATAATCGAGCGTATAATGAGGCTAATTAACTAATCCCTAGTACATGTTTTACCTGCAGGCACATATGAAGACTGCCGCGCGAACTTGAAAAAGGCCACATATCAATCAGGTTTTGCGAGTTCCGAAGACATCTGTACTAGGAAAAGGAAGAGAAGCAAGCCCCAGCGCTACATTTCCAGTTCAGGCTCAGACTGTGATGACCCTCCTGCACCTTTTTTGCAGCTTTCTGCACAGCACGCGCGATGTACGCAAAATTATTTTGCTTGTGTAATATGTAATCAGCTTGTTGCTTCCACTGGAAGTCCGATTGTGTATACTACATAGTATAGGCTGAGCGAAAAACTGATTTCCGATAATGTGCACTGGTTATCGCTCCGGATTTTCCAGTTGTAGTGCAGAACAATAACATCTCCTGAATCTTTCTACTCTACCTTCTTCAATGTCACTTGAATTAGGTGCAAACTAAACAAGCGAAAGAAGGTCAAAGCGCCTATCAGAGTGCATATCAAATTTTTTCTTTACGTTTCTTTGTTTTTGCTATACGCTTTCGTGTTTCTGTTCAGTTTCCAGAGTGCAAAAAAATTAGAAAACATTCACGGCTGATATCCCTCACAGCCAAGTGCTAGGTATTTGTTTCGTGGCGCTGACCGTACATATTTTTGCAGCTCTTAGTCCGGAGACACGTGCCCAAGCAACACAGCCAGAAAGAAACGAAGAACAGTTCGTTGCCCATTGTGCAACAGACAGTGTGCAAGAATGTCAAGGTAAGAATATTTTTTCATAAAGGTGATTCTCGTGCATAATGCACATATATGCAAGAGCACATTACGTTATTATTTCATTCATTATCAAAATCAAGGTCTTTTGTGCATGAGGAACCTGCTCAAGAATGTCAAGGTAAAAACATTTTTTCATAGTAAAGGTGATTTTCTTGCTTAATGCATATATATTCAAGATCACATTACCTTATTATTCTATTATTTCATTCATTATCAGACTCGCCAAGTTCAGTGGTGCAGGCGGAAGGAGGTGTCTCCTTGAGGGCCCAGAATTCAAGCAGCTGTCGGCAAATTTAGAGGCCAGCCCCAGTGTCCATTGTAATCCACTCACTGATCTTATTTGTTCCACTCATGAAAACAATTTTAGATTTTGCTTACTAATTGCAGTGAAAAAGTTTTCAGCTGCTCGACAAAAATCATCAACAGTGTTGAGCTGCGCTGATAAGTTTTCTGGTGGCAGTCACTCGTTCTTCACTCATTTAATGCTCATTCTTTGTTTTGGACTTCCAGCGTCGTGTTATAACGTTCTTGAGCGTCCTAAGGCACAACCAGACTTAAATGCTGGAGATGCTAGCGGCTGACCAACAGAGGCTTTGCGACCCAGAAATGGAAACGCTGCGGCAGCCTGAGCCATCCCTGCGAAGCCCCTTAAAGAATGTGCAGGAGGTTTTGGATTTCAATGAGTCTCTCACTGAAGCCACCACACAAGCTCTGGTATAGTTCAACAAAATGTTTCATTCAGATGCTAGTGCTGCAGATTTGCAAAACGTATGGCAGCTGAGTTTCCGTAAATTTCACAACAAGAAGGCTTAAATTATGTTGCGTACATTTCTCTCTCGCAAGCTTTCAAAGATGTACAGGTGCTCCCAAAATAATTCGGAGCGCCGGAGCGGTGGCCGCTCGTTGGCGGGGCCGCCGGTGAAAAATAGTGCCAGTGCCTGCGCGTGCGCGGTTTCCCTAGCAAGCGTGCCTCGTTCCCCAAAGCATCTAAATAGGTGTTGGTTTCCTCCAGAAGAATAGAGCTGGGTGCATTTTAGCGTTTTGCGGATGCGGATGCGCTCTCAACGCTCTGTGCGCGCGTATGCACGCCGTGGAACATATGTGCGCGTGCATGCGCGTTGATGGGCATCAGTGCTTTTGAAAGTCAATAGTTTAACTGGCTCATTAGTTGCGGAATGTGACCATCCCGCCACTCATTTTCGACAACACCTGCGGTAGCAAAAATCAGAAAGCGG